>NC_133660.1:300928977-301285650 GCF_037893015.1 Macrotis lagotis | reverse complement strand
TCCAGATGAAAAATACTGGAATCATATGTGTCTACGCAATCAAATTTTAATAAGAATTTTGAATCTAATATATAGTCAAATATTTGATGAGTCCGCAGAAATGTATACCCAGAACCATGAAGAACTAGACAGAGTATCAAAATGTCACAACCAGACAAGCAAGAACATTATGTTTTATCTCTTGCTATAGAAAATCATCGTATTGTCTTAGAATTTACAGATGATTGGTTTAGTCAACAAAGACCAAGGGCAGCAAGTTCAATAAGTCAACCTACCATTAAGTGAAATGTAAAGTTATGCTTTGGTCAGAGGTGGGAACTAAATACAATTTTCACTAACTCTAAGATATTTTACTCTTTTCAAAACATTGATTAACATGTTGTATTTTGTATATGGTATAATTAATTATGTGAATAATCCATATATGTAAAGTTATTTTGTGAGGAATTAAGATGCAGTTTCAGAGTTATTTCTGGTGTTTCTTGAATAGATTTATGTTTCTAATCTACTACTGCATCAAGGTTAGTTGAGGATCTCCTCCCCATTTGGAGCACATGATCTCCTTATAGATGAGAAACAATTTTTGGTACATCTACTGCCATTTAGAATGAATAGCTAACATAACTTCTGAATAATTTTTCTCCAGAAATTAAAATTCTCTACCAAATGACCTGAAAACTTAAGACACTTAATAATTACCTAGCTGTGTAGCCTTGGGCAAGCCACTTAACCCCGTTTGCCTTACAAGAAAAAAATCACTATCAACATTGCCACAACTATTTATCAGATAATGTTAGCAGTTGGATATGATATAGCCTCCTTTGAAACAAAACAAAACAATTCATCCACTGAGTCTGGGATTCTATGTAATTCTACCTTTGTATTAAATCAAATTATGAATAACAACTATTTGCTATTCTAGGAATGATTCATCATGTACTTTAAATCATTAGATTAAATTAAATTAAATTTTTCCTGGCATTTGAAGCATCAAATAATTGTCAACAAAAGCTACCAAGTGAAAGACACACACAGAAACACACCAACACACACCTAAACACACATACACATATAAAGTGTATCAAATTATGTTCTGACTAGAAATTTGATGGACAAAATTAAGTTTTATAGAAATACTTCACAAAGTTCTCAGAAACCATTGACAAATTTGTCTGTCTATTCAATAAAGGAAATATTAGAAAAAAAGATCAAGCTGATAATTTTTCAGGATAAGTACAATGTGCCATTTTGCATTTTACATGTACTTTAAACATTGATTTTCACAGAGAATCTTTCAACACTGTAACCAAAATATTCAGTATATGTTAGGGGATTAAAACTGAGGTCTATCACTACATTTTCTGGAGTTAGCAAGCACTAGGTAACAAAAAACCCTCCAACAGACATGTTTACACTTTACAATAATATTTAGGAAATTTTTGTGTTGCTTTGAAAACAATTTTCCTTTTATAACATATCTATTATTTCTCATTTCACCCTATAATACTGAGAATAATTCTTCCTCAAGAGGCTCCTTTATAGAACTCAAAATATTTGTGATAGGTGCTTTTTTCATGATTAAATATATCATTAATTTAAGTGGAAATTTCTATATTTATACAATTGCAGATATCTATCTCTATATATCTTATCTGTATTACCTTTCAAATTTCAAACCACAACTTAACACTATATTTCAGATGCTAAAATACTGGCAACATATGTGTCTGTGTGGGCAAAATTTAAGGGGAGTTTTGATTTACAAATACAGACAAATGTTTGATCAGTGCCACAGAATAGTAAGCCCAGGATTATAACCAAATAGAAAGAGTACCTTTGTGTCACCACAGAGCCAAGCAATATCATTATCTTATATCTCTGGCCATTGAAAGTCATCATATGGTGTGAGAGTTTTCAGATTGTCTAGTAATCAAAGACCAAGGGCAGCCAGTTCAGCCTTTAAGTGAAATGCAAATAGGTAAGTCGCATCTCATCCCAAATGAAGTCAGACATGAACACTGTCCCTCAAATTTCTGCTTTAATCAAGGACAGAACCTAGATACAGAACCTAGATAGTGTATTTTACTGTCTTTAGTACTTTGATTAACATGTTATCTTTGGATATGGTAGTAGAATAAAAAATATATGAGAAGTTATTATTTGAGGAACTTAGATACTGTAGTTTTGGACTTTATGGAGCTAACTGAACAGATTTATCTCTGGAATCTACTATTGATTGAAGGGTATTAGATGATCCCCTTCCCATTTGAAAGACATTATCTACTTATAGATGAGAAAATAATTCTAGGTACATCTATTCCATTTGGAGTGAAGGCCTAACATAGCTTCTGAAGAATGTTTCCTCAGAAATTCAATTCTCTTTCAAATGAAAAAATTCAACTGGATTCTAGTCTACAAAACTAGAATCATGCTACTGAAATGAAATTTTAATGAATAATATGTGCCCTGGCCATTAGTGTCTAAATGATTGGAGTACATTCCTGTATACTACCAAACTGCATATGCTGAAAAAGAAAAATAAGAATTTCTTATAATCATTTCTTAGCTCTATCTATCATTTCTTTGTAATAAATGTGATTGTGATTGATTCCAGATTGCTTAATTATATATTTAATTTAGCAGTTTGAAGAAAATTTCAGGCTCATCAAATCTTTGTTAAGAAAAAAATGATATTCACAAAATCAATGAGAATCATAAAATGATTTGATTGGTATTACTAGAAGTCAACAGTCCTGATATTCAAAGCTAGATGTGTCTCAAAGATGTGTCTCTCTAAAGATTTTGTCAGGTTCTAAAGGCAAAATCAATGAGATAGATATTACTACCTCCTGTAGAATATTTTAAAATATTTGATATGCATAATAACAAACAATACATTGCAACCAGAAGGTTTGATTTGGAATCTTTTTTTCTCTTAAAAATGTTATTTCTCTCTCTTTGTGTGTGTGTGTGTGTGTGTGTGTGTGTGGGTGGGTGCATGAGAGAAACAGTTTTTCCCTTCCCTTCCTTCCCCCCTTCTTCCTTTGATTATTGCTTCCCTTATAACTTCCTTATAAGTTCCCTTCCTTCCTTCCTTTCTTCCTTTCTTCCTTCTCCTTTTCTCTCCTTTTTATTTTTTCCTCTCTCACATATAGAAATACATGTTATATGTAATAAAATTCATTTCTACTAAGTCAAGTCTCTCAGTGTCAAATTAAAAGAGAATAAAACATGGGAAATAGACATGCATGATTGTTTTGAAAGGAACCAAAGAATAATCCTCACTAAAATTATTGGATTTCTTATAAATCCCTTAGATTAAATCATTTCTTACCCTAGTGATTTCGAGGAGGAAGGCTGAGAGCTGCTTTAGTGAAATAAGTGTGTAATGTAAATTACTATACATTCTGTAGCTTGATTTTAGCTGCACTTTCCTCACAAATTCGAAACTATAAGAGATACCATAAATAGTAAAAATTATTGAAGATGTTTGGATAAGATATTCGACATATCTGAAATCTATTAAGAACTATTCTATTGTAAGGATCAGTAAATGTAACAAAGTCTTATCCAGCCTAAGTAGTTACTTTCCTTTCTTAAAATGTATTAAAGACAAATAAATAACTGACATCAAAATTAAAAGCTAGCTTTCCAAACACAAAATAGTTTCAGGGCTTACTTTTATTTCTCTCAATATATGCATACATGTGACTTAATGGATGCATATTTGTATGTATGTATATATGTTTCAATATACACCTTTGTCCCTATGAGGTCATTTAGGGGAGTGATAAAAGACTCAGTGATAAGTAGTATGTTTGGGAACTAGAAGAATATTCTTATGTGGAGAATGGGAATATAGATATTGTGAACCATGATTGTATGTCACCCATGTTTATGAGCTGGTGAAGCTCTCTCCCAAAACCATTAAATTTAATTTCTGATTCTATGAACATAGTGATTTTAAAGGGAATACAGAAAAATCAACCAAAATGCACACATAAAAATTTAAAGGTATTTCTGATATTAGCAGAATGATCCTATATATTTCAAAGAGATATTAATATGGGGACCAAGGATAGATTTCAGGATGTCTCTGGTATTGAATGTAAAAAATACATCTTTTGAAAATAGAATTGGTTTCCTTTGAAAATCAATGAATTAACATTTTTAGCATGCAACGTGATTTTTAGGTTTTCACAAACTTTTCTTAAAAGTCAAAGTCTATACAGGATATACAATTAAAGGCTTAAATAATCCCTGATCTGATGAAAAGATATGATTCCAGACAATGAAAATGAATACAAGAGAGAAAATAAAAGAAATAGTCAAAAAGTTAAATTAATCAACATTCTCAAAACTAAAGTCTAACACCTGAAAACATGGACTGATACCTGATGAGGAAATGCTGAAAAATATTGATCTGTCTATTCCAAAATAATGGCTGAAAGTGGTTTCAAAAGGCTTTTCTTCGACTCGAAGTCAGTTGATTTTCACAGTAATTGCAACTCAATAGGCTGACAAGTATGACTTCTGTTCTATACAGAGTTATTCTCCATCTGAATCAGAGTCCAGAAAAAATATCAATCAGTCATTCAAAGATTCTGTCAACGGAAATCTTTTAAGGAAATCTTTTAAGACAATAATCATCCCAGAAAGACTTGCTGAGTATCACCAGAATTTAAAAGTCTAGGCTCCCTGAGGAAATTCAAAGCAGTCCAAGAAAGGAACAATTACAAACAAGAACAAAACTTTATTACTTGGGGAAATCTCCTTAGTTTGCTTATTTTTTTTTTAATTTTAAAGTTTAATGAAAGGAAAGTAGGAGAAAAAAGAGTAAAGAAGAGAGGAGCAGCTGAAAACAAGAGAGGATAATGAGAACAAAAAAATTGAAAAGTGGGACTGATAGAAGGAGGTAAGATGGAAGGAGACAGTGGTCAAAAGCAATATATTGGTCAGTAGGGGTAAGGTGAAAGGAGAGAGAGAAGTTTAAATGTGTTAAATAGAATGAAGTAAATAGAGTGCTATGAATGAATTTGCTATCGATATCAATGGGATGAACTCCTGCATAAGACAGCAGCAGATAGAATCTGTTAAAAATCACAATGCTTCAGATGCAGTTAAATAAAATCAACACTGGTAGCAATCCTCTTCTCAAAGAAAATATATCTAATTAAAAGAAATAAGGAAGAAAACTATATCCTGCTTAAAGGTACTATAAACAATGAAACAATATCAACACTAAACATAAATAGAACAACAAAAAGTATTATATCAAAATTCTTATAAGAGAAGGTAAGTGAATTACAGGAAATTAACAGCAAAATTATGCTAGTACAGAACCGTAATCTCCCTCCATTAAAATTAGATAAATTTGCCCACAAAATTAACAAAAGAGAACTTAAGGAAATGAATGGAATTTTTCAAAACTTAGATGGGGCAACTATCTGGGGATAACATAGAATAGAAAGGAGATACATAATACCTACAATAAAACTGATCACGTAATAGAGCATAAAACTCACAAAGTCAAATGCAGAGAGAAATATGTCATTAATTCTTTTCAGGTCATAATGCAATATAATTATGCAAAAAAGTACCATAGAAAGATTGGCAAAAAATAATTTAAAAGTTGATAAACTAATTTTAAAGAATGAGAGAATCAAAAACAAAACATAGAAGCATCAATAATTTGAAACAAAACAAAATAAACACAAAAATTAAGAGTTAGAAACATCAATTTTTATGAAAATTTTATTAATCTAAATGCTTACATCAATAAAATAGGGAAAGGGAAGACTGATGGACTGGGCATTCAACTAAAAGACCTAGAGTAATAGCAAATTAAAAATCTCCAATTGAACACAAAATTAGAAATTCTGAAAATCAATGGAGAAATTAATAAAAATAGAAAGTATGAAAATTAATGAGCTAATTATACTAAATATATAAAACTTTGGTTGATATGACTTTAAAATAAAGAAAAACAAATTGTCCGGATAAAAATACAAAGGCTGAATTTAAGACCAATGGTGTGGAAATTACAATAATGAATTAGACTTATTATGTCCAGCTGCAAGAAACTTAGTGGAAAGAATAAATAATTATGAATTTTAAAAATGCCCAGATTAACAGAGGAGGAAATAAAATATGTAAATAACCACATTCTAGTAAAAGAAATTGAAGAATCTGCCAAAGTATTTCCTAAGAAAAAATCTTTAGGGTTACATGGATTTAAAAGACAATTCTACCTAAAATTTAAAGAATTATTTTCAATATGTTGTAAACTATTTATCAAAAAAGAAAAGAAAAAAATTACCAAATTCATTATATGATGCCAATATTTTGCTGATATGTAAACCAGAAAGAGCCAAAGCACCAAAGAAAATTATACAACAGTCTCTCAAATTGATAATGCTACAGAATTTAAAAATAAAGTATTTGTAAGGAGATTGCATCTACTTATTACCAGGACATTACACTAAGACCAGATGAGTGATACTCCATGAATGCAAGACTATTTTTGTATTGGTATAACAATCAGCATAATTACACTTTTCAATTAATAAATTAATAAAATTCGGTTGATTATCTCAATATATACTGAAAAAGCTTTTGAAAAAAATGCAACACACATTCTTATTACATATAACAAAAATCATTATAGTAAATGAAGTATTCATTAAAACGAGAAGCAGTATCCCTCTCAAACCATAAGTAAATATTATTTTAAAAAGTTTAAATTAAATGCATTTTCAATAAGATCAGGAAATATGATGTACATTATCACCACTATTATGCAAGATTATATTAGAAAAACTTTCTTTGTCAGTAAAGGATGAAACAAAAATTTAAGGTATTATAATAGGCAGTGAGGATATAAAAGTATCATTCTGCAAATCACATGATGATATACTCAGAGAATCCTAGAGAGTCAATTAAAATTTGCTTGAAACAATTAGCAAGTTTAGCAATGTATATATGTTCTATATTATATAAATCTATTTAGTATTGACTTTTGTTTTAAATATAATGAATATATTTATTATAACTTGTCATTTTTTAAATCCCCTCTTGGAAAAAATAATGAATAGTAAGCAATTCTTTGAGTTTACTTGAAGTATAATAAAACTATTTCAAACCCTTATCTGCATGGAAGAGATTTTTAAACTTTTTAAAAAAAAATTGTATTTCCCTTATTACAGTAGTTTTGTTGTAAAAATAAACATAACCCTTCCTTCCCCTCTCCCCCAACAAGGAAAGAGTTACCCCATGACAAATAAAGTGAGAGAGAGAAAAAATGTGATTCAGTCTGTATTCAAGTATCAACTGTCTTTAGGATGGATAGCATGCTTTATTTTTTCTCTTGGAAATTTATTTTTTCCCAGTATACTTTTACATTTTCATTTATTTACACATTACCAAAATAGTCTTGTTGTAAGAGAAAACATAATCCCTTATCCCTCTACAAAATGAAAAAAGAAAAACCTCACAAGAAAGAAAGTGAAAGAAAGAAAAAAGTCTGTGATTGTATCTGTGTTCAGATACCATCAGCTCTGTCTCTGGGGTGGATTGCATTCTTTATCATAAGTCCATCACAGAGATTAAGTCCATATTTTTTCCAGTTGCTATTGCTGATTGTAATTCCCTCCATCCATTCCTCCTCACTGTCATTTAATATATTTTCTCTCTCCTTTCACTCTGTTGCTCTTCAAATATGTGCTATGGGGCAGGCTAGTGGCTAAATATACAGAGCAATATACAGGAGGTCCCCAGGCTACATCCCAACCTAGAGGCCCAGCAATTACCCAGCCCCATGCTCCCAGACAGGTCCCCATTTCTACCACCTTGCAAAAAGTAAAAAAGAAAACATTTATCTGACTACCCTATCCTATGATCTACCCTCTTCTCTATCACCTACATTCCTCCTGTCCTCCTGCATCCCTTCTCCTATCCCCTTTCTCTGCTTTTCCTTTAGATTTCTATAGACGTTTAAGTATGTATGCTGTTTCATCTCTGAGCCATTTCTGATGAGAATGAATGCTCCCTCATTCCCCCTCACCTCCCCCTAATTCCACACCATTGCCAAAGTTTTTTCTTGTCTCTTTTACATGGCATATTTTAGCCTATCCTGCTTCTCCTTTCCCTTTCTTGCTTCTCATTTACTTTTCATCCATTGACTCCATTTTGACACTATATTATTCATTCATATTCAGCTCTCTCTTGTACCTTGACCATATAATTTCCTTCTAACTGTTGTAATAAATGAGGAGTATCATAGGAGTATTATCAGTATCAACTTCTCATGCAGGAATAAATTCAGTTAATCATCACTAAATCCCTCATAATTGACCCTTGTCTATCCTTTCTATGCTTCACCTGATCAGTTCTGGCTGTTTCAGCAGGAACATGTGAAATTCCCTTAATTCATTGAATGTCCATCTTTTCCCCCCAGGTATAGGATAATTAGTTTTTTCTGGGTAGTTGATTTTCAGTTGTATTCCACATTCTTTTGTCTTCTGGAATATTATCTTCCAAGCTCTATCAGTCCTTGATGTGGATGCTACTAAATCCTGTGTAATCCTCACTGTAGCTCCACCAGATTAGAACTGGATCATTCTGGCTGCTTGTAATATTTTCTCTATGACTTGGAAGTTCTGGAATTTAGCTATAATATTCCAGGGTTTAATTTTTTATCTCTTTGAGGAGGATATCAGTGGATTCTCTCAATGTCTTTTTAGTCCTCTGCTTCTAGGATATCAGGGAAACTTTCCTGTAGAAAAATCTTTAAAAATGAAGTCAAGGTTTTTTCCTGATAATGACTATCAGGTAATCCAATAAATTTTAAATTGTCTCTTTCAGATCTGTTTTCCAGTTCAGTTGTATTTTCAATTAGATATTTCACATTTTTTTCTAGTTTTACATTCTTTTGGTACTGTTTTAAAGTTTCTTGATTCCTCACAAGATCATTGGCTTCCTTTAGCTCCATCCTACACTTGAACGAGTTGTTTTCTTCAGAGAGCTTTCTTATCTTCTTTTCCATCTGACCAATTATACTTTTTAAGGCATTTTTCTCCTCATTAACTATTTAGACTGCTTTTTTTCATTTTAGATAAACTGATTTTTATCATGTTGTTTTCTTCAACATTTTTAAAATCTCATTGAGTTGCTGATTTGCTTTTCAGGTTTTTCCTGTATCTCCCATTTGTCTTTCCAATTTTTCCACTCCATTCCTAACTCGAATTTCAAACCCTTTTTTGAGTTCTGCCATAACCTGAGCCCAGCTCCTATATTTCTTGAATAATTTAGATGCAGATGCTTGAACTTTTCCCCTTTGGAGTATGTGAATTGGTCCTCCATGAGATGAAAGTAATTGTCTCTGGTTCTGTTCCTTTTTTCTGGTTACTCATTTCCCCAGTCTGTGATCTGGTTTTGGGGATGCTTCCTGAGATTTTGAATATTATTGGGATACCCCTGAAAGGATCTCAGTTCCTTCAACATCTTTGATTGCTTTCCTGGCCTGTTCTTGGGTCTGTGGAAGATCACAAGTACATCCCTCTGCCCTGGAGTTTTGAAAAAGGTCCCTGCTCTGCTATGGCAGTATAGGGGTCCAGAGTGTGAACAGGTTCTGAATATAGACAAAGCACC
This sequence comes from Macrotis lagotis, assembly GCF_037893015.1. Taxonomy (NCBI): domain Eukaryota; kingdom Metazoa; phylum Chordata; class Mammalia; order Peramelemorphia; family Peramelidae; genus Macrotis; species Macrotis lagotis. The sequence continues at coordinate 301,276,002 of NC_133660.1, read as the reverse complement.
AGAACACTGTACCAATGACAGAGAAGAGACCTTGACATTCTCCCCTGACCCCTTATCTCTGATGTGCTGAATGCTCTGAAATCAGCTACCAGGCAGCTCCCTGCTGGGCAGCTCTGTGGACCTGGTTCCATTTCTTGGACCCAAGCTGATCTGGACTCTACACTCACACTGGCAGAAGTTTCCCCACTGACTGTCCAAGTTGTTCTTGTTGTTCCCTGAGTTGGTAAGTCAGGAAATTGTTTCTGCTGTCAGGAGTCAGGATTCCTAGGTACCCAAACACCTTTCAGCCTGTTCCCAGAATGCTAGAGCTCCTTCGATCCTGCACAGTGATCCTGACTCTACTGTTTCCCCCATCCAAACACATGGAACAGAGCCTTTCCATTATCTTTTAGGTTTCCTTGGGCTGGATAATTGTCTCACTAGATCTTTCTGTTTTGGAGAGAGCTCCTGGGAAAAATTTTTCTTATACTGCCATCTTGGCTCGCCTCTCCTCCTTTACTGGAAGTTCATCAGAGAAATAATCTCAACATTTTCTTCCACAGCTACTATTGGTACCTGTCTATCCCTCCATCTTGCTACTTCCTCTTCCAATTTATTCTATTCTTTCTCTCCTTTTTATAGTCCACCCCTCCTCAAAAGTTTGTTGCCTCTGATTACCCCTCACCTACATCTTTCTCCCTTCCCCTTATACCACTTCACCAAAACCTCTCATTTTTAATTTTCTTCTGGAGTAAGATAGTTTTCTATACTCAACTGAGTGGGTATGTTATTTCCTCTCTGAGGCACTTCTGATAAGAGTGAGGGATAGCACATTCCTCCTCACATCCCCCCCTCCACTCCATTGAAATATCTTTTTCTATCCTCTTTATCTGAAATATTTAAACCCATCCTTCCTTTTCTTTCCCCGTCTCCCAGTGCATTACTTACTTGCCTATTAATTCCAGCATTATATTATATCTTCATAATTAGGTCTCTCCTGTGCCTTGTCTAAAAGTGTTTCTTCTAACTGCCATAATTAATCAGAAGATGCAAATGGTTTATTGGTATCATTTTATCATGACAGAATATAAGTAGTTCTACATTATTAAATCCCTCATAATTTGACCTTCTAATCCACTCTCTTAATGCTTCACCTGAGTCCTATACTGAAAATCAAACTTTCTGTTCAACTCTGATCATTTTAACAGGAAACTTTGAAAGTCCCCTATCTAATTATTCCCTGGAAAGAGTATGTTCATTTTTGCTGGGTACTTGAGTCTTGATTATAATGCAGGAAATTTTGAATCCAGAAAATCATATTTCAAGGCCCACAAGTCCTTTATATAGAATCTATTAAATCTTTTGTTATCCTGACTGAAGCTTCATGGTATTTGAATTGTTTATTTATGCCTGATTGTAATATTTTTTCTCTTTGACTTGGGAAATCTATAATTTGAATATGATATTCCTTGAAGTTTTCATTTGGGGATCTCTTTCAGGAAGTGATGGATAGATTCCTTCAATAACAGTTTTAATCTGTGATTGTATTATATCAGGGAAACTTTGATAGATTATTACTTTAAAAATTGAAGTCTAAACTCTTTTGCAGGGCATGATTTCAGATAGCCCAAATTTTTTAAATTAACTCTTCTGCATCTGTTTTCCAGGTAACTTCATGTACAATGAGAAATTTCAAATTTTCTCCTAATTTTTTTATTCTTTTTCTTTGGTTTATTATTTATTGATTTCTCAAATTGTCATCACCTTCCTTGAGTTTCCTTCTACATTAAAAATAATTATTTTCTTCAGACAGGTTTTGTATGTCCTTTTCAGTCTGCTTGTTAAGGCATTCTCCTCCTTATTGATCCTTTGGATTACTTTAACCATTTGAAATGAACTGGTTTTTAAGATTTTATTCTCTACATTATTTTTTGTATGTAGTTCAAAAAACTGCTGAATTGCTGTCCAATATTTTCTCTCATCTCTTGTATTTCCCATCCCAATTTTTCCTCTACCTTTCTTATTTGATTTTCTCATATTTTTCAGCTCTTCCATACCATGAGACCAATCATATTTTCCTCATAGACACTGGATACAGAAGTTTTCACTTTGTTATATAAGGAGTGTGTATTTTGATCCTCTATAGGACTAAAATAATTGTCTATGTCCACATTTATTTTCTTCTTTTGTTCGCTCATTTACCCAGCATATGACGTGATTTCAAGTCTTTGTTAAGTTGGGGTTTGGTTTTCAGGGTACAGGCTCTTTCTGGATGACTGGAGCCAGTTTGTTCTGGTGGCCAGTACATTCTGGGTTGTGCTGTATACCTTTCTAACCCTGGTGAAACAGACTGTTCCGGTGCATCATCCAAGTTTTCTTAGGTTTGAAATTTTTTTCACTCAATCTCTCTGTATTTTCTGCCACTCTGGAATTTGGTAAGTGTCATTATTTAGAAATATTTGGAGTGATATGAGGGAGATTGCCGGGATTTCTTACCTTCACTCTGTCATATTGACTCTGCCCACCTAGCATTCTTTTGTGTATGTAATTAATCAGGATTTTGGCCAATAACTCCAGTAAGTCTACATATCTAACATCACATAAAGGATTCAGAAAGACCCCTGAGTGCAACAAGAAGGGTGACATTATATTCTTCAGACAGCTTTTTTATCTTCTTTTCCATCTGATCAATTCTTTTGTGCTGAAAGTCTAATGGGAGTTTTCTAAGAATGTGTTATGCAAAAGTGTTAGATATCACCATAATAATAAAGGTAGTGAACACAACTATTCCAGTATTAGGTATGACTAAGATATCTGCAATCTCTTAAAACAAACTTGTTTTAAAAGTGGTCTGACACCACATATATCATAATTGATTTGGTTTGGGTCACAAAATGGTAACTTAGCAACAGTGTGCATCTGTTCAATACCACGAAAATAAACAAAAGGAAAGAAAAGAAAAAAACCCACCAGGTCTAGTCATCAGGATCACACCATTACATCTCTGTAATGAATGAATCACTATGATCATGCAATGTAAAGGTTTACAAATATCAATGTACTAATTAAAGGTCACAGACCCAAAGGAAAATATCTCAACAGTAGCCAGGATGTGAGCAATAATGAATTGAGTCAAACAGCTGATAATTGATATTCTTTTTTTCCTTAGCAATTAAATCCTGGAGGAGCTGAGGGACTATAGTGTGTGTATATGCCACATCCATCAGGAAAATCATACATGAGCTTTTTGATAAGATGGTTCATATGATGGTAAAGAATTGTGTGGATTTCATTCATGAAAATTGCAGCAAAGCATACAATGAAAATTAGAAAATCCCACCATTTTGAGGTTCTGGTAAAATTGATTAACCGTGTCAAATTCTTAAAGATAAAGTTAAAGTTAATGCATTAATGTTGGAAAGAACAAATAAGAAATATATCATATATTTATTGTAATTTATCACTTAGAAGCATAACAAAAGAATTTTATGTTTAGGGGGAATGGAATATTAATCTATTATTTATCAATATGATGATAATATACTAGAAATTATTTGGGCAGAAGAGTATAGAACTAAAGATAATAAGCAAGATATGCATAGAAGTAAAGGTTTACTTGCAGTCATGGGGGTAACATACTTCCTAGAAATTAAAGTAATTGCAAAAGGGAGAGAAACAGAGAGAGAGAGAGACACAGAGAAACAGACAGACAGAGAGAGAGAGAGAGAGAGAGAGAAAGAGAGAGTTTATATGACTATTTCTCAATATTATACCTATCATTTCTATATCTCTTGAATATTTATATAAGCCTTGAAAAATACATCATTTTATCCTCATCCAAAAATACTTGAGAAATAAATGCTATTGTAGATGAGGAAGTTGAAACTGATAGAGATTGGTGACTTGCCCAGTATTAAAGTTTTGCCAGAATGTCAAGATCAATTACTTTATTACACTGCCATTGAACAGTGATGGAGATATGTGTAGTCAATCCATAAGGATATTACTCAACCAGTGTATTCTATATGCATGCCCCCTCTTATCAGTGATGTAATATATCTTTATTGGACAGTTTTTTACAATTTTTGGAAATGGCCACAGTTGTGGCAACTGCCTATTGTATGCAAAACTTATTGCTTAGGAGTTATCATTTTAATAGTGTTGACTTAGGGAACATCTTGACCATAGGATCATTTTTTCTTTGAGTGATTTAATTCTCGAGAGAAGGTACAAAGAGATGTATTATCAAATAATTTCTGCATCTTCCCTTTTCTCAAAACTTTCTCCTTACTCCAGATAAATTACTGAGATCTATACAGGAATTGTTCTCTAGAGACCACCCACAACATTCTATCATTCTTCCATTTTCACCCTCAACTCACAGGATTCTTTGTCCCATTTATGTTTTGCTTGATGTGAGAAGCACACATAACTAATATTTTGATTTATCTTCCATACTTTAATGACATCATTCACTGTACCATGTATTATGTTATAGTTTAGCAATGCAAATAAAATAAATAATTCCCCTGCCTTCAGAAACACTATATTCTCAAAGAAACTAAGAATACATTTTTAAAGTTGTGGTAGATAAAGATGTCTATTTTGATTTGAAAAAGTACAGAGATTGGGAAGACAGTGATCAAAATGTAAGTTGACAGGAAAATAGCATTCAAGGACAGAGACATTAAGTATTGCAAAATGTTTTTAACATCTATATACATATAAACATATAGATATTATACATATATATGTATATGTGTGTGTGTGTGTGTGTGTGTGTGTGTGTGTGTGTGTGTGTGTGTGATGAGCAAGCTTCTTTAGGAAGTCTTGTACTTGAGAAGAGAGTTTCAAATTGTTTTGCAACATAACACACCTGAACAATTCATTCCAAAACTAAGACTTAAGGAGGTGAATTGATTTAGAAAGAATTGTTCAGGTATTTAATGCTGTAAAACTATTTGAAACTCTCTTCTCAGCTATGGAATCTTCTAAACCTCCTTGCTCATCAACAGCAACTACTGCTCTACTTCCTGTAAGGTCTGTTTTCATTTTGCGATATCTTTCATAACTTGATCCATTTATGCTTTCAATAACTATTTTCTCCTCAGATTCCATGATATCAGGGCAATGTTCCATCATTCATTTCTGTAATATTGAGTCCAGGTTGTTTTCTTCTTTTCAGTGTTTTCAGGAAGTTCAATGTTTTATTCATTGTCTCTTCTGGATCTGTTCTCAAAGTCAGTGGTTTTGTAGATCTAGTATTTTACATTTTCTTCTATTTTGTTTTTATTTTGGGGTTTGTTTAACAGATTCTTGTTGTATCATGAAGTCATCAGTTTCCACAGATTACATTTTATTTTTAGGAGAAGAATTTTCTTCATTTACCTTTTGCAACTCCTTTTCCGATTAGGCACTTCTTTTTTTTTCAAGTTTTCCATTTGCCTAATTGAGGTTTTGAGAGAATTACTTTGTTTTGGATTTGTCCAGTTGTATTTTCTAAGAATTTGTTCTCTTGTTGCAAGTTGTTAAATTTTCTCTTGAGTTTCTTTGTCCAATTTTTCCAAATTGTTTTTAAACTCCTTTCTGTTTGCTTCTAAGAAGTCTGTCTAGGCTGGAGATCAATGCATATTCTCATCAGAAGATCTAGCTCTCTCTGAGTTTTGGTCTTTGGTTTCAAGGTAACTTTTAATGGACCCCACCCCTACTTTCTGCTGTTTTTTCTTCATTTGCCTAGGATCTTGTATTGGGGAGGGACTAGTTCACAAATCTTTGGTTTTGAAAACTCTAGAGGCTTTGCTCACTGTGCTCAGAAACTCCAAGTGGGCCAGCCACTAGAGGGTGGTAAAGGCTTTGTTCACTGGACATAGTCACTTCAATGGGCTAGCCAGTATGGGGTGCTAGAGGTTTTCTCTTGTGTATCTGTGAACTTGATTTGTGGTCCACTCCCTGGGCCTGGGGAGGGGGTAGTTCCAGGGTATGAATTCTCCTTGAATAATGTAGGCTGGGTCTTGGGCTATTTAGTTAATCTTATTATTTACTCAGCTCTGAGAGAGATCTGCTGCCCATACAAGAGGCTGAGGGTGGGGGAGAGGAGGAAAGCTGTTCCTCTATTTGCCTCTGGGAAGAGTCCTTTTCTCTCACAAGGATGGGGGCTCAAATGGAAACAGGGGGACTCTGCTGGAAATATGGGGCTCATGGCTCTGGTCTTCCAGGTCAATGTAGCAGATCAGATGGATGCAGAGCCTCTGATATGGCCTCTTCCACCCACTTCTCTGCTTTCCTGCCTGCTCATAAAGTGCTGATACCTTTCTGAGGTTAGTACTGGGCATCACCCCACCCCTACTGTCTCTCTGTTCTCTGCCCCCGGTTCACCCCTGTTCCTCTGAGATAGACCTTATTGTGAGATGTTCTTCTCCTTTGTTCTTTCTGGATTGTGAAGATTTGAATTCTGTTAAGGGCTTTATTTCATACTATTTCTGAGGGAAAGCTAGGAGACCTTGGCACAGTGCCTGGCTTCTCTCTATCATCTTGGTTGAAAGTCTTGAGATCACTTAATAACAGTGTCTGACTACCTACATTTCTATGTAGAAAGATAGATAAATGATGGGAAGATAGAAATGTGTGTGTGTATGCGTGTGTGTATCTGCATATGTGTGTATGATTTCTCTCAACCTGAATGAATATTTCTGAAGCTATTGATTTTCTCTTGGTACAAAACTGTAATAGATTTTGGCAGAAATTGACTTGTGCTAAAGACTTCAACATCCAAATGTGATTTAAAATGATCTAGAAGATACTTGAGAGAAAGAAGATTGAGACAAGCCATCAGCTGCACAAACTTGGTATTTGAAGAAATAAAATGGAAAGAAAATGGTAAGAAAGAAGAAGTTAGGGCCAGTTAGGTGGCACAGTAGACAGAGCATAAGCCCTGGAGTCATCAGTACCTGAGTTCAAATCCTGCCTCAGACTCTTAATATTACCTGGCTATGTGGCCTTGGGCAAGCCACTTAACCCCATTTGTCTTGCAAAAACATTAAAAAAAGAAGCTAAAAAGAAACAAGGAAAATTACTGATATCACAGTTTTATCTCATGTTGGCCCTGTTTTAAAGCATCACTGATATTTTCAAAGACAAGCATGTTAAATGTTAAAGAATAAGTTATGTAATATAATGAACACAGATTGACAATTTTTGTCTCAATTTACACATTTATTAAGTATAATTATATGCATATACTGTGTTGGCAATAAAGAAGGCAATCTAATTTTCTCACCATGATATCTACTTGTCAGGGAGGATAAAGTATAATGAAGCCTTGACTATCATGAAATATCCTACTATGGAAAACCCTGAGTCTCTTTATTCCCATTTCACATGGGTAAGAGTTTCTTCTATTGACTAGCTACCATCTAGAATATGTTGCTTCTTTTCAACAGGAGGACTGGGGTAGTCATGGAGATTTTCTTCTTCATCATGTCAAAAGTACCGTAGGATGGGTACTGTGAAATGAAAGAACCATTGAATCGAGAAGAGTCTTCCTTCTAGTCTCACATTTACCTGGTGTATGATGAATGGGTGTAGGGTACTTTTCTTTTATGTTTTATTTACTCTCCATATTATCTAGGTTCTGGGAATAATCTACATTTAGTAATCTACATTGTAGAGAAGATCACATATTAGCCAGGATTTTAACAAGATGGAGAATTGAATCAATTTAACATAAAAGACATGAAAAGACAGTATTCCTGGTATTTTAAACCAAAAGTGAGATTGGATATGAGACTAGGCCTCTGCTAAGCAACAACTGAATCAACCTATGAATCTAATTTACTTCTACTTTTCAGAGAATGAAGTAGAAATTTCACAGCCAAAAGAATTTAGGCAAGTCAATCAGAATTTAGGAGCCTTTATTTATTCAAATGGAGGGCAAATTGTCTAGAAGCATCCAAGACAATAGCAAATTGATAGAGGTACAAGCAAGTCTTTATTTTTTTATTTTTTATTTTTATTTTTTTTTGGTTTTTGCAAGGCAAACGGGGTTAACTGGCTTGCCCAAGGCCACACAGCTAGGTAATTATTAAGTGTCTGAGACCAGATTTGAACCCAGGTACACCTGACTCCAGAGCTGGTGCTTTATCTACTATGCCACCTAGCTGCCCCACAAGCAAGTCTTTATACTGAAAAACCACATCCTAATTTACACGTTATCACAATGTAATATCACACGTGGTCACTATTTCACCTAGGGAATTTCCAACTAACCAAGTGGTCTCCTTGCCCAATCGAGGGCTTTCTCACTTTAGGCGAGAAAGGAGTAACCATGGGTATGGGAGACAGAGCTAAGCGGAGAACTCACATGGCAGGACATTCTTTGCAGTTACAAGTGTTGGAACGGGGGCAGAAGGGTGTTTATAAACAAATGTTAGAACACTGCAGGTGGCTAAAATGGAAAATTACAAGCTCTTTGTTGCTGATCTGGGAAGCCAAGGTTTAGGGGCAAGGGACCTGAGAGACTCCCATAACAGAAAAGAGAAATGTATAGATATTCATTATTAGGTCTCATTTAAAAGCAGAACAGTTTCTAATGTGTAAGTAGAACTTAGAAACATATGACCAAGTCAACATTTTAGTCAAAACAATCAATGTGAGTTGGAACTAATAACTCAAGAAAGTCTATATAACTAAAATCCTTTTAACGAATTAAGTAAATACATGGAAAACCATGAATGGTAATATTTCATGGCATTCTAGATACTGGGTACTTAGTGTTATCTAAGATATTATTTATTACTGAAAGTTTGGTGATGCAAATTCTTATTTCTAAAATGGGTAGTTGTAAAGGAAAAAACACAAATAGAAACTCAAAAATCACACATTGGAATTCATATATCACACAGTGAAAGTCATTTTTTAATAACATTGGCACACCTTTCTCATGACATTCTTCATGTCAGTATTTCTAGGTGTGGAGGTGAGAGGGGCTCAACATAGATGAAAGCATGGTGTAAAATATGGAGAACTCTTTCTCATTCAGGGTATCAGAAGGAGGGATGTAGGTGATGATGCAAGTACAAAGAACAAAAGAACAACCACAACATGGATAGCACAGATGGAGAGGGTTTAACAATGACCTTCAGATGAATGGTTTCTAAGATTATATAATATGATGATGTAAGATGCCATCAAGACCTGAAAGGTTAGCAATGGAACCACTCCACTGTCGGCAATGACTAAAATACTAGAAACATATGTACCTGTACAGAGAAGCATTAAGAGGACTTTTGAATCACAGCTATAGTGACCAAATTGATTAGCACAGAAAGATAATCACAGGATTCTGAAAAGCTGGGCTACAGAGTGCCAAAATGCCACCACCAAGACAAACAAGATCAGTATGCTACATCTTTTCCAATTGACAACTCGGCTATAGCATAAACATTTACAAATGGCGACATATCTATCACAGGCCATGGATACCAGGATGAAAATCTCAACGCCTGTCAGTAAGCGAAAAGCATAGAGCTGAGTCATGGAACAATTGTCAGAAATTGTCTTCCTTGAGGAAATTATGTCACTAATCATTCTGGGAATTATTGCAGAACTGAAGCAAGGATCTCTGAAAAATAATTGCCAAAGAAAGTGGTACATGGGTTGCTGCATCAGATGGCTGAATGTGATGGTGATGAAGGCAATGAACTTCCCTAGGATGATCACTATGTAACAGTCTGTGAAAATGACATGATGCTTGTGCATCATTACAACAATGCACAGTGTGATCTTCATTTTTATCTCTTTTTTTAAACCTTTAAAAGACAATATAAAAGACAACTTAATATTATGCATACCATGTTAAAATTTGTGAAATTTACTTTTTCATTGAACATTTTTTCTTTGTCATAACAATTTAGCTTCAATCATATAGCATCAAGGGGCGGCTAGGTGGCACAGTGGATAAAGCACTGGCCCTGGAGTCAGGAGTACCTGGGTTCACATCTGGTCTCAGACACTTAATAATTACGTAGCTCTGTTTCTTTGGGCAAGTCACTTAACCCCTTGCAAAAACCTAAAACAATAATAATATAACATCAATTTACAAGAGATGACAACATCCTCAGAAAATGCATGCAGTATTTTGATATAAATAGGGTACTTTTCCTCATTCTAATTATGAAAAGTTTATCACAACATAATTAAATGTAATATATTTGATTCAAAACAAAATTGATCAATAAAGAAGTGATTTACTTATTCCTTTTGTGACCAAGAGAGACCTATAAATATCTGAAAGTTTTGTATGGGGGAAAAAAATAAAAATATCATGTATGATATGTATGTATTTCTTTTTTATTATTTTTTAAAGATTTTTATTTTGAATATTATAATTTTCCCCCTAATCTTACTTCCCTCCTGCTACCCCACACAGAAGGCAATTTGCCAATCTTTACTCTTACCATAGTGTATACATTGAACCAAATTGAATGTGATGAGAGAAAAATCATATTATTAAGGAAGAAACATAAAGTAAAAGAGATAGCAAGAACAGAAAATAAGATATCAGAATTTTTTTCTAAATTATTATATTAGCAAAACCTATCCATGAGCAGTTGATGTTTGCCCAGTTATTTCAATCTGATTTTATTTGAATGAGAAGTGCTTTGCCATTGTTTTCAAAAAGTTTTTAAATCTGCCTTGGCAAATAATTTCCCAGGTACTTTATATTATCGGAGGTAATTTTGAAAGGTATTTCTCTTTCTAGCTCTTGCTGCTGTATCTTGCTAGTCATGTAGAAAACTTGAGAATTTACGAGGGATTATTTTATATCCTGCAACTTTTCTAAAGTTGCTAATTGTTTCCAGTAGTTTTTTGGATGATTTCTTGAGATTCTCTACGTCATCTGGAAAGAGTGAGAGTTTTGTCTCCTCCTTCCTAGTTCTAATTCCTACAATTTCTTAATTTCTTTTCCTTCTCTAATTGCTGAAGTCAATATTTCTAATACAATATCAAATAGTGGTGGTGTTAATGGGCATCCTTGTTTCACCCCTGATCTAATTGGGAATGCTTCTAGACACTCCTCATTGAATATAATGCTTGTTAATGCTTTCAGATAGATACTGATTATTACTCTAAGGAACAGTGCATTCATTCCTACACTAGTGTTTTTAGTAGGAATGGGTGCTGTATTTTGTCAAAAGCTTTTTCAGCATCTACTGATATAATCATACAATTTCTGATGGTATGTTGTTGATATAATTAATTATACTATACAGTTTTCCTAATACTGAACTAGCCCTGCATTCCTGAGATAAGTCCTATTTGGTTATAATATATTATCCTACCGACAACTTGTTGTAATAGCTTTGCTAAGATTTTGTTTAATATTTTTACATGTATATTCATCAGGGAGATATGTCTAAAATTTTCTTTCTCTGTTCTAACTCTTCCTGGTTTAGGTTTCAGCACCATATTGTTGTCATAGAAAGATTTAGTCAGAGTTCTGTCTTTCCCTTTTGTTTGCAGAGTTTATATAGAATTGGAGCCAATTTTTCCTTAAATGTTTGGTACAATTCAGTTGTAAATCCAGCAAGCCCTGAAGAATTTTTCGTAGGGAGTTCAATGATGGTTTGTTGAATTTCTGTTTTTTTTTTTTTTTTTTTTGAGATAGGGTTATTTGGGTATTTAATTTCCTCTTCATTTAACCTGGGAAACTTAAATTTTCATAAATATTCATCCATTTCACTTAGGTTGTCAAATTTATTGACACAAAGTTGGGCAAAATAATTCTGAATGATTTATTTAATTTCTTCCTAATTGGCGGTGAGTTCATGTTTTTCATTTATGATGCTAGCAATCTGGTTTTCTTCTTTCTTTTTTTTTAAATCAAGTTGACCAGAGGTTTATGAGTTTTATTGTTTTTTTCATAAGACCAACTCTTGGTTTTATTCATTAATTCAATAGTTTTTTATTTGCTTTTGATTACATTAATTTCTCCTTTAATTTCAAGAATTTCTAATTTAGTATTCAATTAGTGGTTTTTAATTGTTCTTTCTATAATTTTTAATTGCATATTTATTTCATTGTTGTACTCTTTCTCTAATTTATTCATGTAAGCATTTAAAGATATAATATATCCCGTGACCGCCATTTTGAAAGAATCCCATAGGTGTTGGTATGTTGTTTCGTTACTGTCATTATCTAGGACAAAATATTTAATTCTTTCTATAATTTGATGTTGGATCCACTTATTCTTTAAAAAGAGGTTATTCAGTTTCCAATTAGTTCTGAGTCTATATCTCCCTGGCCCAATATTGCATACGATTTTCATTGCATTATCATCTGACAAACATGTATTCACTATTTCTGCCTTTTTACAATTATTAGGTTTTTATGCCCTAGTAAATGGTCAAGTTTTGTGTAAGTGCCATGTACTGCAGAAAAGAAGGCATAATCCTTTCTATACCCATTCAATTGCCTTCATAAGTCTATCATATCTAGGTTTTACAACAATCTATTTACCTCCTTAACTTCTTTCTTGTTTATTTTATGATTTGGTTTATCTAAATTTGAGAGTGGGAGGTTGGGGTTTCCCACTACTAGTCTTTTTCTCTCTCTATGTCTTCCAGTAGTTCTTTCAGTTGGTCCTCTAGTAATTTGGATGTTATTCCATTAGGTGCAAACATATTCAGTATTGAAATCATTTTATTTTCTCTGGTACCTTTTAGGGGGATATAGTTTCCTTCCTTATCTCTTTTAACACTATCTATTTCTGCAGCTGCTTTGTGTGAGATAAGGATTGCTACACCTGCTTTTTTCACTTCAGCTGAAGAAAAATATATATTTCTCCAAAATTTTATCTTTACTCTATATGTATCTCTCTGCTTCAAATGAGTTTCTTGTAAGCAGCTTATTGTAGGATTCTGGTTTTTAATCCACTCTCCTATTTGCTTATATTATAAAGGACAGTTCACCCTATTCCCAATTTAATAAACATTAACTCTTTATTGCCCTCCATACTATATTCCCTTTGTTTATATTTCCCCCCTTTCCCCCTTTATCCATACACCCCAGTATTGTGTTTCTGAATAGCGCCACCTTCAGTGTATTTGCCCTCCTATAACCAACCCCCTCCCTTTTATTTCCCCTTTCTCTTTATCCCTTTTCCCTTCCCTTCCTTATGTTATGCTCCCTTTTTCCCCCCTCCCTTTCTCTGTTCCCCCCACCCATTTAACCTTTTTAATACTTGAAAGATAATATGTTTTTTAAGTTAACTGAGTGTGTGTTTAAGTTAATTTTAAGCCAAGTCTAATGAGAGGAAAATTCAGGTGTTTTTCATTTCCTTCCTTCTTGCCTTCTATTACAATAGGTCTTTTTTAGCTCATTAGGTAATGAGATTTATGCCATTCAATCCCCTCCCTCCTCCTGTCTCCTTCTTGTCCCCCTTTTTAAGGAGGAATTGTTTTTAAATCATTCTAAGTCATAGAAAATCCTGAGTATCCATCACTTCTGGCTAAGTATATTCTCTCTAATAGAGTTAACAATTCTTGAGAATTATTGGTCTTTCTCCCAAGTAGGGATATAGCCAGTTTCTTTCCATTCTACAATTGACAAATGATCACAGGTTATGGAAAGGCAATTAGCAGATGAGGAAATCAAAGCTATCTACAGTAATATGAAAAATTATTCTAAATCAGTACTTATTAGAAAAATACAAATTAAAGCATCTCTAATGTATGACCTCACACCTGTCAGAGTGGGAAATAGGGACAGAAAGGAAAATATTGGAAGGGATGTGGGAAATCTGCTATACTAATGCATTGCTGGTGAACTGATCCAACTGTCCTGGAAAGGAATTTGGAATTATTCTCAAAGGGCAATAAACCTGTGGCATACTTTGATTCAGCAATGTTTCTACTTAGTTTAATCCCTGAAAAGATCATGAAAAGGGGTAAAAAAAAGATCTCTTCAGGGGCAGCTAGGTGGCTTAGTGGATAAAGCACCAGCCTAGAGTCAGGAGTACCTGGGTTGCAATCCGGTCTCATACACTTAATAATTACCAGAAGTGTGGCCTTGGGCAAGCCACTTAACCCCATTGCCTTGCAAAAAAATGTTATTACAAAGGGTAATTTTGAGTATACAATTTTTCTGACCAAGAAATTGAAGTGGTTCCCAATTGCTTTTAAAAAGAAGATAAGGGGGAGCTAGGCAGCGCAGTGTATAGAACACCACCCCTGGAGTCAGGAGGACCTGAGTTCAAATCCAACCTCAGACAATTAATAAAATATCCTAGTTGTTTGACCTTGGGCAAGTCACATTGCTTTGCAAAATCCAAAAAAAATGATGTTAAGATACAATGCAAAATTACCAATTTGAAATTTAAAAAACTTTCACTTTGACTCTAACTTGCCTTTTAAATCAGAATACCAAAATATATGCATTCTCTAGACTTCTCACTCATTCTTTCAGTCTATCCTGACCCTCACCAATATCTGACCTATTCTCAAGTCCTTTCATTTTTGCCTTCCTTTAATCTCTTGTATATGGTTCCTATTCAACCACACAGGTTGAAATTGTCTAGATCATGGAATAGCACTGTTTTCTTCTCCCTGATACAAATCTTATTCTACTTATATTCTCCCTCTTCTCAGTTCTCAGATTGCTTTCCCTTATCACCATATCACCTCCCTATTCAATTCATTTAATTGAATAACTAGCATTTTTAGTTAAAAACTGCAAAGAATTATGTTTGATTTTTAAAGACTTTCTTAAAATGGCCCTTTCCTCTCTCCCCAGACATCTTGAACTATTCCACACTAAATACTCCATGATCCAGTAATGTTGTCTTCTTTTCTATTCTTCACAAAATACATTTCATTTAGTTGGATATGGTCTCACTCATGCCTAGAAGTCTCAATTCTGCATTCTAGAAATTCTGGATACCCTAATGTCTTGTCTAAACTCTTTTATAATTCAACAAGATTCTTTAGGTTTCCATAATATTAGTGACTTCACTAACACTATTATAAATTTATTCTCTATATAATTTGTTTTTACATAACTACATCTATGATATTTTATCCATCAGAATGTGAGATTCCTGAGTTGAAGAAAAAGTTTTTGTTTTCCTTTTTCTGTATTACCAATGTGTTAGAAAGTGAATGACACCAAAAAAGCATTAAATAAATGTTAGCTGAGTGGATTAGTATAGCCTATACTCAGTATTCTGAAATGTGGAACTACTTGTAATCAACTTTGTCTTTGTTTACTACACAGATTTGGATTCCCTTCTCCTTTATCTCACCTAATGTTGATTTATTCAAGAATTTTTTTTCTTTCTCATTAAATATCTCTTTGGCAGAGTCATCTGCTACTTTGGTTTCAAATATCATTTCTTTGCTGGGGATATCTGCAAACTCTTACCAATCCAGGCCTGTCTCTTGGTTGTCTATTCTAAATTTCCAAAATTTTGAATTTCCCTTTAGAAATCTTTTATTGCATCTCATAATCAATTAATGAGATAATCTACTATAGTTCCACAAAAGGCTCCTTGACCTCGCACCTCTATTAGTCAACTTTCAACTTGGTGGAATTTTGGTGAAATTCCTGGAGGGGGAATGCTAATTCCCCTCCCCATTTCTTCTCCAATCCCCTGGCCTCTCATCCTGGTAACAGCCAAACATTAGGACTTCTCAGCCAGGTTAAGATAGTTTCATCTACCTCCTTATCATCTTTCAAATCACCCCTTACCATGGTTTTAACTCAGACATTTTAATCACTCAAATCCAAACTTGGACCAGTCTTCCCAAGAATCTGAGACATTTCCCAAGCAGACATCAAGAAAATGTGCTTGAAATTTAGCTGTTTACACACACAACTTTCTAGTGTCCTTCCGGGAAAATATCGAAAAGATTTACATTATACTGTGAAAGAGCTCCCAAATTTTAATAAATGCCTTGTGAATGCTTAGGACAGAATAATTAAAATGTTCTTTTACCAAGAGGGTCTTGGGCCCACGTCTCTCAAGGGGAGAGGGACACTGAATCCTCAAAATGCTAGTTCTCATGTGCACTTTGAAAGTTCATTTCATGACCCAAAAAGAATTAGAGCACAATATAAACTGCAAAATAAATGATTTTGACTATCTTTAATTTAAAATGTTTTGCACTAATAAAATCAATGCTGTCAAAATTAGAAGAAAGGCAGAAAACTGGAAAACAATCTTCACAAGCAGGAGTTCTGATGAAGGTCTCATTTCTAAAATACATACATATATATATATATATATATATATATATATAAATTGTATCAAATTTATAAGGGCACAAGGCATTCCCAATTGATAAATGGTCAAAGAATATGAATAGAAAGTTTTCAAATGAAGAAATTAAAGCTATATGTAATCATGAGAAAAAATACTTCAAA
Organism: Macrotis lagotis; assembly: GCF_037893015.1. Classification (NCBI taxonomy): domain Eukaryota; kingdom Metazoa; phylum Chordata; class Mammalia; order Peramelemorphia; family Peramelidae; genus Macrotis; species Macrotis lagotis. The sequence goes on along the minus strand of NC_133660.1, from coordinate 301,259,604 downwards.
TTATTATTGTTTAGAAAAATGCGAAGTAAAACAACAGTGAGGCATCATCTCACACCTATTAGATCAGCCCAGATGTAAAAAAGGGAAGATGATCAATGTTGCAGCGGTTGTGGGAGGATTGGAACATAGATGCATTGCTCTGGAGAACAATATCGAACTATGCCCAAAGAGCAATAAAACTATTCATACCCTTTCAGTCAGCAATTACAATTCTAGGTCTATATCCAGAAGAAATTGTAAAAAATGGGAAAAGACCTACATGTTCCAAAATACTCATAGAAGCTTTTTTATAGTCACAAATAATTGGAAATTGAGGGGATTCCCCTATTATTTGGGTAATGGTTAAAAAAAGTTATGGTACATTAATACTATGCAACATCATTGTTCTATAATCAACCATATATGGTAGATCCCTAGAGAAGCATGGGATGAGTTACAAGATCTGATGCTTAGTAAGGGATAGAGCCAAGAGAAAAATGTACACATCGACATTATGAGATGAACAACCTTGATTATGGAATCATCTCCTCCCAACAGTCCAGAAAGCTAAGACAACTTATTAGATTGTTAATGTTATATATTATCCCCAACCAGAGGAAGAAAAAGAAAAAAAAACACAGGAAAAAACACTCTTCCAGGTTTGAAGAAGTTAGTTAAAATTACATCTTATGTATCTCTTTCTCTTAATCCTAATTCCTCAAACCAAAAATTAATAATTTCTACATATTTTAACAAAATATGAATGTAAAATGCTAACCTGAATATTCCCTACCGGTGGGGGAGGAAGGATGGAGAGAAATTTTGTACCTTGGAAATATGCAAGTACAAAGGAATGAAAATTTGAAAAAATAAAAAGAAAGAAAGAAAGAAAGAAAGAAAGAAAGAAAGAAGGAAAGAAAGAAAAGAAAGAAAGAAAGAAGGAAGGAAGGAAGGAAGGAAGGAAGGAAGGAAGGAAAGAAAGAAAGAAAGAAAGAAAGAAAGAAAGAAAGAAAGAAAGAAAGAAGGAAAGAAAGAAAGAAAGAAAGAAAGAAAGAAAGAAAGTCCTTCCCTTTCATGCCAATAACTGGTTGTAGTCACAATCTAATTGATATAGTTGCACCTATTCATTTTCTCCCCACCCTACTCATTATACTAATAACCAAGAACAGCTGCCTCCTTCAACAGGTGCAAAGTACGATGCACAATCTCTCGTTCAACCTCTGCAAACTTATTTCACCTTTTACTTTGCCTAATTCTCTCCTTCCTGTAAACAGTTTGGTATCTCTTTGGTTTCCACAAAGAACAGACAAGCTGGATTTAGTTATGTATTACCCTCAAAGACATCTGTGAGACTCTGGCAATAACCTTTTGCACACTTTTGAAAGCAAAAGAATTGATGCTTTACCAAAATTAGATTTGTGCATGTGTATGTTTATTTTTGTTTCTGGGTCTTTGTGTCCATGTGTGTTTGTGTGTGTGCATATGTGTATGATTTCTGTTTGCCTGAATGAATATTTCCAAAGATATAAATTTCCTTTTGGTACGAATCTCTAATAGACTTTGGGAGGCCGACTTGTTCTATGGATTTTAAAATCCAAATACATTATTTAAGGGTCTCTTCTGGAAGATATTTGAGAAAAAGAATAGGAATGTGACAAACTATCAGCTGTACTTCCTTGATAGTGGGAGAAGAACTAAAATGGAAGGTAGATGTTAAGATGGGAGAAGGTAAAGAGCAGCAAGTAAAATTGCTCATTTCACAGGTTTACTTCATGCTGGCCCTGTTCTGAGACCTTACTGATTTTTGCAAAGAGAAATGTGGCAGAAAGAGTTTTGCAATATAATGAAGGCAGATTGACAATCTCTTTCTGTCCTAACATTTAATTAATTCCAACTTTGTTAAATGTCTTTATATTTGTGTACTAGGTAGGCATTAAAGGATGGAATATTCATGATATCTGTTTGTCTCTGAGGACTGGTTGAGTTTTCAAAGTATAATGAACCCCTGTAACATTCTGAGATAGCCTATTATGGAAAACATTGCTTCTCTTCATTCCTTTTCACATAGATGAGAGTTTCTGCCATTGACTAGCAGCAAAACTAGAATATGCTGCATTTTTAAACTTGATGCAACTTTAAACTTTAATACTAGAATATTGTTGCATCTTGGCAAACTGGAAGAGTAATGGAGTTTTCTTCTTCCTCATCTTGTCAGAGAAGGTAAAATTTCAACACTAGCATGGCTATTATTTAAAAAATGGACCATTGAATAGAGTCTTACTTCTCCTGCTCTCACATTAAACAGGTATAGGGTAAATGCTTTAGGGTATTGTCTTACATGTTTCATTTGCTCTTCAGAGTATCTAAATTCTGGGAATAATCTCCATCAGACATGGAAAATTTAGACACAAATACATGCTAACCAGGGTTTTAAACAAGATATTGAATTGAATCAATCCAACAGGAAAGACATGAGAAGACAGTGCTCCTAGTACTTTAACCCAATTGGTTGATTGGATTTGAAACTAGAACTCTGCTGAGAAACAAGTGCACTAATCTGTGTATCTAATTTACTTGTCCCTTTCAGAGAATGAATTAGAAAAGAGAAAGGTACAGAAATCCATTATTATGTCCATTTTCAAAGCAATCCAATATCTACTGATTAAGTAGAACATGGAAATATGTGACCAGACCAACATTTTTTTTAAACCAATCAATGTGGTTTGAAGTCATTGACTCCAGAAGGTCTATATAACCAAAATCAAATTAATAATGGAACTAAATACTAGGAAAACCATGAAAAGTTATATCTCATGGCATTCTAGAGACTCGGTAGTTAGTGTTATCTAAATAATTATTTTTCCTTAAAGTTTATTCATGCAAATTCTCATTTCTAGACAGGGTGACTGTAAAGGAAAAAAAAATACATGAATAGAAATTCAAAGATCCCATGTTGAAATTTAAATATCACACAATGTAATTCATCTGTTTTACTTGAATAGCTTTGTCAGTTTTCTACACCACACCTTTCTCATGGCATTCTTCATTTCAGTATTTCTCAGGGTGTAGATGAGAGGGTTCAACATTGGTGAAACCACAGTGTAAAACACTGAGAACTCTTTCTCATTCAGGGAACCTTCTGGAGGGATATAGTTGATGATGGCAGGTACAAAGAAGAAAAGTACAACCATGATATGGGATGCACAGGTGGAGAACGCTTTACGCTGACTTTCAGATGAATGATTCCTGAGATTATACAGTATGATGATGTAAGATGCTACCAAGACCAGAAAGGTTACCAAGGCAACCATTCCACTGTTAGCAATGACTAAAATATTAGCCAGATGAGTGTCTGTGCAAGCAAGCTTTAACAGGACTTTTGAATCACACATATAGTGATCTATTTGATTAGGACCACAGAAAGGTAATCTCAGGATTGTGAATAGTTGGGCAACAGAGTGCCAAAATGCCACTACCCAGGCAAGCAGGATCAGCATATTACATCTTGTCCTATTGACAATTATGCCATAGTGTAAGGGTTTGCAGATGGCAACCTATCTATCAAAGGCCATGGACACCAGGATGAAAATTTCAACACCTGCCAGAAAGTGTAAAGCAAAGAGCTGAATCATGCAGCAATTGTAAGAAATAGTCTTCCTTGAGGAAATTAAGTCACTAATCATTTTGGGAATTACAGTGGAAGTGAAGCAGGAATCCATGAAAGACAAGTGCCAAAGAAAGTAGTACATAGGTTGCTGCATCAGATGGCTAGATGAGATGGTGATGAAGACAATGAAGTTCCCCAGGATGATCGCTAGGTAACAGGCCGTGAAAATGACAAAACACATTATCTTTATTTCTTTCTTCATAAAAACACCCAAGAGTATAAATTCTGTGACATTGTTCCGATTTTCCATGCACTGAGAGTAGGAAATGCTATCCAGTAATCTGAAAACACAGATGGCATGAAAAAAGGCTAGTTAACGTCAAATAAATAATATTTTGTGAAAGTAAATTCAAATTCCTTGTGTATCATTAGAGGAACTCATATTGTGTTATTGAATTTGATCTCTTTTTCTAACATTTTTAAATGACAGGCTAAATGATAACCTTAATCTTATATACCATGCAAAAGTTTCTAAAATTTGTTCTCCTTTAATTATTTTTTCTTTGCCAACAAAATGCTTTGATATCTTTAGTTTCAATATCATGACTCAATTTAAAAGAGATAACAATATTTTAAGATTGGGTATACTGTATTTTGACATAAGTAAGGCACTTTTTCTTGATTCTAACTATGCAAAGTTGCTCATAATATAATGAAATATAATATAGTTGATTCAAAACAATTTTGATCAATAAAAATAATAAAGAGATATTTCTTTTAAGCAAAGAGAGATCTATCAACATCTGGTATTTTTATATAGGAAAAAATTTAAAAATCTAAATATGTATGAAAATGAATATTTTAAAATTATTTTAAAAATTGAGGATAGATTTGTAGTGGAATATCAAAATCAATAGATTTTCCTACTCCACAAAACTTAGATTAAATAGATTAAATTAAAGTAAGTTATTCCTGACTTTTGAAGCATCAAAAGTAGTCCAAAAGGAGACCAAAGCACAGAAACAAACACACACACACACACACACACACACACACACACACACACAAACACACACACATACACACACACACACACACAATCACACAGAAATAGATTGTACCAGATTTTATTCTGCCTGGAAATACAATGAGAAAAAACTGGATTTCTAGAAATAGTGCTGAGAAAGTTCTCAGAAACCATCTCTCTGTTCCATAAAGGGTAGACTAGACAAAAAATCAAGTGGATAATGTTTCAGGTACCATTCACCCTTTTAACTCTTATATGAACTTTAAAAATTAATTTTCATAGAGAATCTATCAAGCCTCTCACAAAAAATATTCAATGCAGTCTATCCCTACATTTTCTGAAGTCAGCAACCACTAGGTAACAAAATACCCTCCAACAGACTTGTTTACACTTTTCAATAATGTTTAGGAAAATTTTGTATTCCTTTGAAAATAACTTGCCTTTTGGAAACTACATTGATTTCTTCTCATTTCACCCTATAATACTGAGAATTACCATTCTTCTTCAAGAAATTCTTCAGGAAAATATTTTTGCTTTTTTTCACGGTTAAATGTCATTAATTTCATTGGAAATTTGTATAATTTTTAGCTATATACATAAATGTTATCAGATATATATTTATGCATATATATTTTCTCATCAGTATTGTTTTTTGAGAAAAATCAGAACTTAATAAGTATCCCAGATGAAAAAATACTGGCACTATAGGTGTCTATGTAATCAAATTTTAAGAGGAGCTTTGAATCTAGAATCAAATATATGTTCTGTGCCACAGAACACTATACCCAGGACCATGAACAGATGGACAGAGGAGCAAAATGTCACCACCCAGACAAGCAAGATCATTATGTTATATTTCTGGCTATGGAAAATCATCATATTGTGTTAGAATTTACAGATAGTGGCTTAGTGATCAAAGACAGCAGGTTCAATAAGTCAACCTACCATTAAGTGAAGTATGAATTTATGCTTTGGTCAGAGGTGGGACCTTAAATATAATTTTTACTAATTCTGGGCTTTTTTACTCTCTTCAAAACTGCTTAACATGTTATATTTTATAATTAATTTTATAATTATAATTTTGTGATTAATTATGTGAATAATCAACCTTGGATTAACCAATTTCTCCCCCTCCTGCCAGTGATTGCAAAAGTCTGATAGCTAGCTTAGTAACATAAATCTGTTATGTGAATTACTATACATTCTGTATCTTGACTTTAGGCAAATAATGTAAGTTTTCTGAGCATCTCTTTACTCACAAAAGCGGAAGCATAAGTGATTCTCTACATAATATAAATTTTGTTGAGAGTTGGCTAAGATATTTGACAATGTACTTTGAAACTTATTAGGAAATGTTCCATTGTAAACCTGAGTGAACAGTCGCTTATTATGCCTCCTTTCCTGTCTCCAATAAGCATTAGAGAGAAAAAAGCAAATTTAAAAAAATATAAAAAGATACCTAAACATATATATGTGTGTGTGTCTGCATATTTATGTAAATAAACATATATGCATGTATATGGATGTATTTACATATATACACATGTCAATATGCATGCTTCATTAATAACACTTGTCCCTTTGATCAAAGTTAGGGAATATGAGGGAAAGCTCAGTGACAAGTAATATGTGTGTAATTACCTAGTTGTGTGGCCTTGGGCAAACCACTTAACCCCATTGCCTTGCAAAAAAAAAAATTAAAAAAATAATTGGATTCCTTTGTAAACCTAAGAATAGTACTTTATTCATTTAGCAACATTCTTCTCAGGTGTTCACAAACTTTTCCTGAAAGCCAAAAGCTATCCAGGAGATAAAATTAAAGGCTTAAAAATCCCTGGCCTGTTGAAAATCTACAACTCAAGGCAATGAAAAGAAATATAAGATATAAAACAAAAGGAATGGGCTACAAATTAAATTACTTAATATTTTCAGAATTAAAGTATAACACCTGAAAGCGTGAACTGATACCTGAGGAGGAATTACTTTCACATATTGATCTGTCTTGTCCAAAATAATGGCTGAAAATGTCTCCAAAAGGCTTTCCTTCAACTGGGAGTGAATTGATTTTACCTGTAACTGCAACTCATTTGGATGAGAAGAATGACTTATGTTCTACAGTTCTTTTCCATCTGAATCAGAGACCAGAAAAATATCATTCACATATTCAAAGTTTCTGTAAACAATAACCTTTTAATGAAATAAAATACGAAAAATGATTTACTGAGCATTATCAAAATTTAAAGTTATGTGTTCCCTGAAGGATTCCAAAGTAGTCCAAGGTGTAAACAAACACAAAGCAGAATAAAGCTTCATTGTTTGGGGAAATCATATCTAAGTTATTTTTTCAGTTAGGCTGCTTCATTAATACACATATCAAAAAGCATGAATTGTCCTTTGACATTAAAATAGCCCTTGTCTGTTTCTTGTTTACCATGTCATAAAGGTTTTATTACATCACATCATTGAAAAGATGTATTGGTAAATGTGATTCCTGAAATATTTGATTGCATTTCAAAAGTATATATGACACCTAGGAAATCATTATGTACCTGTCTGGAGAATCTATGCTTTTCTTCACTTTCTTCTTTTCCATATTTTTTAGTTCCTTCCCTTGCCCTTTCCCTGCCTCCCACTAAATTTTCTGCCTTCTCCTCCTTGTAATCATTAACATCTTCCAGTTCTTCATCCTCTCCCTCATCTTTCTTCCCATCCTCCTCCTCATCATCATCTTCCTCCTCCTTTTTCCTCCTCTTCCCTCACCTCCTGCACCTCTTCCCTCCCCTCTCCCCCCTCCCTTCCCCTCTCATGTCCCCCCTCTGCTCTCCTCTGTCCCTTCATCTCTTTGTCTCTCTGTCTGTCTCTGTCTCAGTCTCTGGCTCTCTGTCACCCTGTCTCCCTCTCTCCCTCCTCCCCCCCCCCCCCACAGGATGCTACTATGGTTCTCTTCCAGTCCTATAGATCCACCTGGACCTGTATTTTCTGTACAAGTTTATCATTAATGTGCTTGAGTCACCATGTGTATATGGCTCTGATCCCTATGGGGAGCAATTTCTTATTATTTATATACAGTTAGTCATTGGCAATCTCTTTATTTATCATAGATAGAGAGATATGCCTGATTCAAATTCCTAACAATCAGGAATGTTTGCCACACGCTTTTTCTTATCTCAAGTACTGCAGTTCCAAATGACTAGAATAATTACACGTGGATTTACATAGACTTTTCAATTTGAAAATACTCTTCCAAATCAATCTTTCCCATTTAACAATTCTTCTTTGTTATTTCCTCATTCCCCAAACCATTTTACAAGTTACTTTTATTGTGTAACTTGTCTCTTTTGATTCTTAATTCTTTCTAATCCTCTCTCACTGATCATTTGCTAAATCTTGTCAATTCTATCTCCCATACATCCATTTCATAATTGCAATTTTCTCTATTCATTCACTAGCTACCCTAGCAGGCATTTCTCATCTCTTACTTGAAATACTTTGATAACCTCCAGATGGCTCTATCTGACCATTCTCTGCTCTCTCTGTCACTCACCCAGCTGCCAGGGGGCTATTCAAAAAGATAATATTGTCTATCATATACTTTTAAACAAAAAGCTTCAGACATTTATTAGTATTTTGAAACCTGAAAATACATACATACTACAAAAGTGACTTTTTTTCATTACAAAATTTCATTGCTTGACCCTGGATTATCTTTCCAATTAGAATTCATATTATCCCTCATCTTCTCCCTCTACTTTATCACTTGGTGGATTTCAACAACTATTATGGTCTCTATAGTTCAAAAGTATATATAACTTGGGGTGGCTAGGTGGCGCAGTGGATAAAGCACCGGCCCTGGAGTCAGGAGTACCTGGGTTCAAATCTGGTCTCAGGCACTTAACAATTACCTAGCTGTGTGGCCTTGGGCAAGCCACTTAACTCCATTTGCCTTGCAAAAAAAAGTATATATGACATCAAGGATATTATGTAACTATCTGGAGAATCTATACTTTTCTTCACCTTCTTCTTGTCCATACTTTGCAATTCCTTTCCTCTCTCTTTCCTTGAACCCCCCTCTCAATTTTCTGTCTTATTCTCTTTTAGTTACTTCACATCTTCCACCTCTTCATTCACTTCCTCATCTTTCTTCCCATCCTCATCATCACTGTCATTTTCCTTCTCCTCTTCTTACTTATCTTCCTCTTCCCTCCCCTCCTTCCCCTCTTCCAAAACAGTTTTTGTTTTCCTGTATTACTTTTAGGTAAATCACTATTAACATTGCCACAACTATTTATCAGATAATGTTAGAAGTTAGATGTTACTATGATATAGGCTCCTTTGAAACAAAACAAAACAAAGCAATTTATCCACTAAGTCTGGGAGTCTATGTAATTCTACCTCTGTATTAAATCAAATTATGAATAACAACTATTTGCTATTCTATGAATGATGCATCATGCTCTTTGAGTCGTTAGATTAAATTAAATTAAATTTTTCCTGGTTTTGGAAGCATTAAATAATAGTCAAAAAAAGAGACCAAGTGAAAGACACATTTAGAAACACACACACAAACACACAAATAAACACACATACACATATAAATTATATTCTGACCAGAAATCCAATGAACAAAAATGGGTTTTCTAGAAATACTTAGCAAAGTTCTCAGAAACTATTGACAAATTTACTTCTCTATTCAATAAAGGAAAGACTAGAAAAAGATCAAGCTGATAATTTTTCACTATATGTACAATGTGTCATTTTTCATTTTACATGTACTTTAAACATGGGATTTTCTTAGAGAAGCTCTCAACACTGTTACCAAAACATTCAATGTATGTTAGGTGATGAAAACAGATTTATCACTTCAACCAGCAACTATTAGATAACGAAATACCCTCCAACAGACTTGTTTACACTTCTCAATAATATTTAGGAAATTATTGTGTTCCTTTGGAAACACTTTTACTTTTTCAACATACATATTAGTTCTCATTTCACCCTATAATACTGAAAATAATTCTTCTTCCTCAAGAAATTCCTTCATATAACTGAAAATATTTGTGATAGGTACTTGTTCATGGTTAAATATATCATTAATTTAAGTGTAAATTTCTATCTATCTATCTAATCTGTATCAATTTTCAAATGTCAAACCAAAACTTAACACCATATTTCATATGCTAAAATACTGGCAACATATGTGTCTGTGTAGGCAAACTTTAAGAGGAGCTTTGATTGACACATACAGACAAATGTTTGATCAGTGCCACAGAACAGTAACCCCAGGACTATGACCAAATAGATAAGAGTACCTAAGTGTCACGACAGAGACAAGCAAGATCATTATGTTATATCTCTGGCCATTGAAAATCATCATATTGTGTGAGAGTTTTCACATTGTCTAGTGATCAAAGACCAAGGGCAGCAGGTTCAATGAGTCAACTAACCTTTAAGGGAAATGTAAATAGGTGAGACATACCTCAGCCTGAATGAAGCAAAACATGGAAACTGCCCCCCAAATTTCTGCTTTCATCATAGACAGAATCTAGATACAGTTTTTACTAAATTTAGGGTACTTTACTTCCTTCAGTACTTTGCTTAACATGTTATCTTTGCATATGGTAGTAGAGTAAGAAATATATGTGAAGTTATTGCTTGAGGAACTGAGATACCGTAGTTTGAGACTTAATATTTATGGAGCTAACTGAACAGATTTATCTTTGTGATCTACTATTGATTCAAGTATATTAGAGAATCCCCTTCCTATTTGAAAGACATGATCTTCTTATAGATGAGAAAACTCTAGGAACATCCATTCCATTTGAAGTGAATGCATAAGATAGATATTGAAGAATTTTTTCCTCAGAAATTCAATTTTCTTTCAAATGAAGAGAGAGAGAGAGAGAGAGAGAGAGAGAGAAAGTTTTCCCTTCCTTCCTTCCTTCCTTCCTTCCTTCCTTCCTTCCTTCCTTCCTTCCTTCCTTCCTTCCTTCCTTCCTCTCTTCTTATTTTTTTCTCTCTCACATATAGAAATACATATTATATACAATAAAATTCATTTTCACTAAATCAAGTCTCTCAGTGTCAAATTAAAAGAGATTAAACCATGGATAACAGACTTTTCCAATTACATATTTTATTGTATTGAAATTAGCCAAAGGATAATCCTGACTAAAATTTTTGGATATCTTTTAAATACCTTAGATTGAATCATTTCTCACCCTAGTGATTTCGAGAAGAAAGTTTGAGAGCTGGCTTACTGAAATAAGTCTGTAATGTGATTACTGGAATTATTGTACATTCGGTCCCTTGACTTTAGCCCTACTTTACTCACAAAATGGAAACTATAAGACATACATATTATAGATTCTTGCTGATGGTTGGATAAGATATTTGACATATTTGAAATCTATTAAGAGCTATTCTACTGTAAGGATAAATGAATGTAACATACTTTTTCAGCCTGAGTGCCTCCATTTCTGTCTCAAATATATATTAAAGACAAATAAACAACTGACTAAAAAATTAAGATACCTTTCCAAAACATATATATGCATATATACATATATATATTATATATATATATATTCATATGTATGCCTGAATGGAACATGTATATATGTATGTATGCTTCACTATATACCTTTGTCCCTATGAGGTAAATTAGGAATGTGATCAAAGGCTCAGTGACAACTAATATGTTTGGGAAGTAGCAGAATATTCTTATGTGGAGAATGAGAGTATAAATATTGGGAACCATGATCGTATGTCACCCATATTTATGAGCTGGTGAAGACCTCTCCCAAAACCATTTAAGAGTTTTAGTTTCTGAATCTATGAAGATAGTGATTTTAGAAGGAATGCACAGAAATCTATCAAAATGCACACATAAAAATTTGAAGGCATTTCTGATATTAGTAGAATGATGCTATATATTTTATTGAGATATTAACAATTTTAACACGGGGACCAGGGATAGATGTCAGGGCATCTTTGGTTTTGACTGCAATAAATACAGCTTTTGAAAATATTCACAAGCTTTTCCTAAAAGCCAAAGTCTATCCAGGAGATAAAATTATAGATTTAAATAATTCCTTATCTGATAAAAATTTATGACTAGAGGCAATGTAAATGAATACAAGAGAGAAAACAAAAGAAATGGCCAACAAGTTAAATTAATCAATATTCTCAGATCTAAAGCATAACATCTAAAAACATGGACTGATACCTGAGGAGGAATTGCTGACAAATATTGATCTGTCTGTTCCAAAATGATTGAAAGTGTCTTCAAAAGGTTCTTCTACAACTCATGCTGAGCTGTTTCTTCACAGTAATTGCAACTCAATAGGCTGACAAGTATAGCTTCTGTTCTATACAGAGTTATTCTCCATTTGAACCAGAGTCCAGAAAAATATCAGTCAGTCATTCAAAGATTCTGTCAACAGAAATCTTTTAAGGAAATCTTTTAAGACAATAATCAACCCAGAAAGACTTGCTGAGTATTACCATAATTTAAAAGTATGGGCTCCCTGAGGAATTTCAAAGTAGTCCAAGATGGAAACAATTATAAACCAGAATAAAACTTTACTGCTTGGGGAATCACCTTAGTTTGTTATTTTTTTTTTAATTTTAAATCTTAATGAAAGGAAAGGAGAAAAAAGAGCAAAGAAAAGAGGAGCAGCTGAAAACAAGAGAGGATAAGGATGAAAGAAAAGTAAAAAGTGGAACTGATGGAAGGAGGGCAGATGGAAGGCGACAGTGGCCAAAATAAAATATTGGTGAGTAGGGGTAAAGTGAAAGGAGAGAGAAAAGTAAAACTGCAATAAATAGAATGGAAGAAAATAGAATGCTATGAATGAATTTATTATCAATATCAATGGGATGAACTCCTGCATAAGATAGCAGCAGATAGCCGAACCTGTTAAAAATCATAATGCTTTAGATGACGTTAAATAAAACTAATACTGGTAGCAATCCTCATCTCAAATAAAGAAAATATATCTAATTAAAAGAAATAAGGAAGGAAACTACATCCTGCTTAAAGGTACTATACCAATGAAGCAATATCAATACTAAACATAAATAGAACAGAAAGTATAATAACAAAATTATTAAAAGAGAAGGTAAGTGAATTAAAGGAAATTCAGAGCAGAACTAAACTAGTACATAACCTTAATCTCCCTCCATAAGAATTAGATAAATTTACACATAAAATTAATGAAAACAAAGTTAAGGAAATGAGTAGATTTTTTTCAAAAGTTAGATTGGGCAACTGTTTGGAGAAAATCATAATGGAATAGAAAGGAAATACATCTTTTTCTCAGAGATACACATCACCTACGTTAAAACTGACCATGTAAGAAAGCATAAAATCCACAAAGTCAAATGCAGAGAGAAATATGGCATTAATGCTTTTCAGGCCATAATGCAATAAAATTATGCAAAAGAAAGTTCCATAGAAAGATTGGCAAAATTTATTTGAAACTAGATAAATTAATAAGGGGATAAAAATGTGTAAATATATAAAAATGTAAAAGGAAACTGGGAAAAAAATAAATTTCCAAGAGAAAAAACAAATCCTAGAAGAATCAATAATTTGAAACAAAGCAAAATAAACTCAAAACTTATAAGTTAGAAACAAATCATTTTTTTGAAAATTTTATTAATCTAAATGCTTACATGAATAAAATCGGGAAAGAGAAGATTGATGGATTGGACATTCAACTAGAAGAAATAGAATAATAGCAAATTAAAAATCTCCAATTGAATGCAAAATTAGAAATTCTGTAAATCAATGAAGATATTAATAAAAATTGAAAGTATGAAAATTAATGAGCTAATTATACTAATAGATAAAGTTTTGGTTAATATGATTTAAAAGTGAAGAAAAACAAATTGCCAGGATCACAAATACAAAGGCTGAATTTAAAAACAATGATGTGGAAATTATAATAATGAATCAGACTTATTATATCCAGACTTATTATATATACCAATATAAGCAAGAAACTTAATGGAAAGGATAAATAATTATGAATTTCAAAAATGTGCAGATTAACAGAAGAGGAAATAAAATATGTAAATAACCACATCCCAGTAAGAAGAAACTGCCAAAGTATTTCCTGAGTAAAAATCTTAGGGTTACATGGATTTAAAAGAGAATTCTAGCTAAAATTTAAAGAATTATTTTCAATATGTTGCAAACTATTTAACAAAAAGGAAAAGAAATAAATTATAAAATTCATTTTATGATGCTAATATGTTGCTGATACCTAAACCAGAAAGTGCCAAAGCAACAAAGAAAATTATACACCAATCTCTCATAATGATAATACTACAAAATTTTAAAATGAAATATTTGCAAAAAGATTGCAACAAATTATTACCAGGACATTACCCTATGCTTAGATGGGTCATACCCCATGAATGCAAGGTTATTGTTGTATTGGTATGAGAATCAGCATAATTATACTTATCAATAAATAGATTAAGAAAAATCAGTTGATTATCTCAATATATTCAGAAAAAGCTTTTGAAAAAATACAACACACATTCCTATTGCATATACTAAGAATCATTATAGTAAAAGGAGTATTCATTAAAATGAAGAGTATCCCTCTAAATCCAACAACAAATATTTTTAGAAGAGTGCAAATTGGATGCATTCTCAATAGGATCGGGAAATAAGATGTACATCATCACAATTATTATTCAAGACTATGTTAGAAAAGCATTCTTTTTCAGTAAAGGATAAAATCAAAATTTAAGGAATTACAATAGGCACTGAGGAAATAAAAGCATCACTCTGCAGATCATATGATGATATACTTAGAGGATACTAGAGTCAATTTAAAAAAAATGCTTGAAACAATTAACAAGTGTAGCAAAGTATATATGTTCTATAATATATACATCTACTTCATTTGCACTGACTTCTATTTCAAATAAAATGAATATATTTATTATAACTTGTCATGATGTCATTTTTTGCAACCCTCTTGGAAAAAATAATGAATAGTAAGCAATTTGAGTTTATTTGAGGTAAAATAAAACTATTTCAATCTCTTATCTTCATGACATGTGATTTTTAAACTTTTTTTAAATTGGTATTCCCCTTATTACAGTAGTTATGTTGTAAAAGTAAACATAACACTTCCCTCTCCCCCAATAGGAAAAGAGTTACCTGAAGACAAATAAAGTGAGAGAAAAAAATTGTGATTCAGTGTGTATTCAGATACCAACCAACATTAGGATGGATAGCATTCTATAATTTTTTCTTTTGGAAATTTATTTTTTCCCAGTTTCCTTTTACATTTTTATATTTTTACACATTACCAAAATAGTCTTGTTGTAAGAGCAAACATAATCCCCTATCTCCCTAAAAAATAAAATACCTCCTAAGAAATAAAGTGAAAGAAAGAGAAAAAAAATTGTGATTCAATCTGTGTTCAGATACTATCAGCTCTGTCTCTGGGGTAGAGTGCATTCTTTATCAAAAGTCCATCAGAGAGGTTAAGTCCATATTTTCCCAGTTGCTCTTGCTGATTGCAATTCCCTCCATCTATTCCTCCCCATTGCCATTTATTATATTTTCTGTCTCCTTTCACACTGTTCCTCTTCAAACTTGTGCTATGGGGCAGGCAACCACTAATAGAGCATTGACTCTGGGATCAGGAGGTCCCAAGCCTACATCTCAACCAAGAGACATAGTAACCACCCAGCCCAGTGGTCCCAGACAGACCCCCAATTCTAACACCTTGCAAAAAGTACAAAAGAAAATCTTATATCTCACTACCCTCTCCCATATCACCTACATTTTCCCTGCCCTCCCCCAGTCCCCTTTCTTGTATCCCCTTTCTCTCCTTTTACCTCTAGGTTTCTATAAATAATTATGTATACTGTCTTCTCTCTGAGTCATTCTTTAGGAGAATGAAGACTCCCTCATTCCACCTCACCTTCCCACCCCCCTTCCACACCATTGCCAAAAGGGTTTAAGTGATTTGCCCAAGGCCACACAGCTACGTAATTATTAAGTGTTTGAGTTCAGATTTGAACCCAGGTACTCCTGACTCCAGGGCATGTCCTCTATCCACTGCGCCACCTAGGTGCCGCCTTTTGACTTTTTACATGCTATATCTCAGCCTAACCTACTTCTCCTTTCCCTTTCTCCCAGTACATTTCCTTTTCACCCATTGACTCCATTTTTACAGTATATTATTCATCCATATTCAACACTGTCCTATTCCTTATCCATATATGTTCCTTCTAACTTTTCTAATAAATGAGAAGGTTCATATAAGTATTATTAGTATCAGATTTCCATGCAGGAATAAATTCTGTTCCTCATCATTAAGTCCCAAATAACTGACCTATTACACAGAGGTGTGTTTGGGTGTATGTGTGTTTCTGTATATTCTTGTGTGTGGTTCATTGTTTTTAGTTATAAGAAACTGCAACTTCAATTTCTTATCTAACCTCAATAGATGAGCTACTTTACAAGACTCATCGTCTGAGTGTCTGAATTGCTATTTCTTAATAGTAATGCTTCTGCTGTTGCAGCTGCTTTTGGTAATGATAATGCTGATGATGATGATGGTGGTGATGGTGATGATGATGATAAGATACTTCCATAGATTCCTATGATGACCACTAGACAGATACAGTTCTCCCATATCTTATTTTCACAAATTATCAGCACTCTCCTATGCTATCTTTCATCATTAGAATGCAAGCCCCTTGAGGGCAAGTAATGTCCTTCTTTTTACTTGTACTTGTAACTACAGGTCTTGGGGCAGAGAATGACATAGATGATGTACTTAACAAATTCTTGTGGATTTGGCTGAAGGAATTAATTGTCAAAATAAAACTTGACAACTTCACAAGTAATAGACACCTGACCTTATGTCATAAGTCACTTTTTTGCAATTCTTAAAATAGTATAATATTCCAGTTTTGATATGGTGAGTCAGGTAATAGAAGAAAAAAATGAGAGGCTCTTCTTTCTGTTTAGCCTTTCAGTAATGTACTATGTATGAAATGACCAAATTGCCTAAAATCTGGTTCCAAACACCAATAATTGTACTGTTTAATAGGAATGCAACCCTGGTTTTCACTTGGCACTTGATTTTTATGATCACATATTAATGTAAATTTGGTAAAAGAATACTAAATTTTTATCAGAGTCTTAGAGAGAAAGCAATGAATTTAAAATCCCTTTTATATTTAAATATCAATGGCATTTTTGCTGGACTTCATTTCCTACATAACATTTTTCTTCTCTTCAGATCTCAGCATGTAGAAGAGAGGTTTGAACATTTGTAAAATGACTGTAAAACATGGAAAATGCCTTATCATTCTTCCTGGCACTGGGAGGTTGATATGCAGGGCAAAATGAATAAAACAACAACCATAACATGGGAACTACAAGTGGAAAAAGGGTTTTTGCTGAATGTCTGATTAGGGCTTTCTATGATTGTTTTATACAAAAATGTTAGATGTTGCCATAATAATAAAGGTAGAATTATAATGAATTATAGTGAACAATGTTCTTCTGGTTCTGCTCATCTTGCTCAGCATCAATTCAAGCACAGCCCTCAGGCTTCACTGAAATCCCATCCTGGTTTCTAATAGAACAGTAACGTTTAATAACATACATATACCACAATTTGTTCAGCCATTCACCGTTTGATGAACATTCACTCAATTTTCAATTCCTTTCCAGCACAAATAGAGCTGCTATGAATATTTTTGTACAAGTGATGTTTTTACCTTTTTTTTTCATGATCTCTTCAGGGTATAGACACAGTAGTGGTATGACTGGATCAAAGGGTATGCACATTTTATTGCCTTTGGGCTAATTCTAAATTGCCCTCCAGAAAGGTTGGATGAGTTCATAGCTCAACCTGCAATGAATTAGTGTCCCAGATTTCCCACATCCCACAAGTCATTTTACAAATATTCAGACCTCTCTTCTACATGCTGAGATCTGAAGAGAAGACAAATATTATGTAGGAAATGAAGTCAAGCAAAATTCTATTGACTATTTAAATATAAAATGTATTTTAAATTCATTGTTTTCTCCCTAAGATTTTGATAAAAAAAATTGGCACCAGAATTAGGTATAAGTAAGATATCAACAATCTCTTAATACAATTTTGTTTTAAAAGGGTTTTGACATTATATAGAGAGTAATCTGTTTGATTTAGGTCATAAAATAGTAACAGTAACAATGTTGATCTGTTCAATGACATGAAAATAAACAAATCAAAAGAAAATTAACAAAACAAAAACACCAGGTTTAGTCATCAGGAGAACAGTGTTACATCTCTCTAATGAATGATTCACTATGATTATGTCATGTAAGGGTTCCCAAATATCAGTGTACTAATTAAAGGAAAAACATCTCCACAATAGCCAGGATTGTGGGCAATAAAGAGTTGAGTCAAGCAACTAATACAGGAAATTCCTTTTTTTCCTTAGCATTTAAATCCCAGAAGAGTTAAGGGACTATGGTGGATGTATTTACCAGATCCATTGAGGACAATTGGTGAAGAAAATAATTCCTGAGTTTTTTGATATGTTAGTACATGAGATGGTAAAGAAATTTATGGAGTCCAATCAGGAAAATTAGAGTAAAGCAGACAAAGAAATTAGTAAACAGGGCGGCTAGGTGGTGTAGTGGATAAAGCACCAGCCCTGGAGTCAGGAGTACCTGGGTTCAAATCCGATCTCAGACACTTAATAATTACCTAGCTGTGTGGCCTTGGGCAAGCCACTTAACCATTTGCCTTGCCACAAAAAAGAAATTAGAAAAACCCACCATTTTGAGGTTCTGGTAAAATTGATTAACAATGTCAACTTATTAAACATAAAATTAAAGTTAATGCATTAATGTTGCAAAGAAGAAAGAAGAAATAAATATTATTGTGATTTTTCAATGATAATTATGAAAGAATAAAGTAATATTTAGGGGAAATGGAATATCAATCTATTATTTGTCAATATGATGATAATATACTAGAAATTATTTGGACAGAATAGTATAGAACCAGACAATATGTAAGATATCTGTAGAAGTATAGGGTTAGTTTCATTCATGAGGGGAAACATACTTCCTAAAAATTAGAGTAATCCTAGAGAGAGAGAGAGAGAGAGAGAGAGAGAGAGAGAGAGAGAGAGAGAGAAGAGAGAGAGGGAGAGAGAGAGAGAGAGAGAGAGAGAGAGAGAGAGAGAGAGAGAGAGAGAGAGAGGAAAAGGGAGAGATAGGAATCTTCCATGATTTTGAACATTTTTCAAGGAAAATTTATATGACCATTTCTCAAGATTTTACCTGTCATTTATATAGCTCTTTGATATTTAAATATATCTTTTTTAATACACACACATAAACATGTGCATATACATAGACATTTTGTTTATTTGCTTATTTACTAGCTGTGAGTATGTCTATATTAATACAATCGGAATTTGACTCATAAAGAGAGGTAATAACTTTCAAAAAGATTAGAGGAAGCGATTAGAAATGGAAATAAATTAAGAACTTTTGATTTTACTAAAACATTGAATTAGATAACCTACTACAAATCTATAGAAATACAGATGAAACATAATTTAATAAGAAAGCATGTTTATAGAGTGATTACAAACACAAGGGTCATAATGAGAAACATTTTAGGCCATGGTCTGAGCACTTGACTTGCTTTCCTAAATGTTAATATAAAAGGGTTCTGGCCTACCTTTCTTGTTTCCTTTCTTGCTTCCTTGCTTCCTTCCTTCTTTCCTTATCCCACTTATATTAGGTCTTACTAGTCTTCTTACACCTTTTTCCCAGTCACTTTAAAATTCAGTAACTTTCATCTCCTTGCAGTTCCTCAAAAAAATCCTTTTTTCTCAATTCTGGGTATTGTCTCTGACTGGACCTATGCCTAAAACTCTTCCCCCTTCACCTTTTCTTCTTAACTTTCTTAAAATCACTAAAATTTAAATTTAAATTCACACACAATGCCTATCCCAATTACTTCTATTAAGTATTATTGTTTTATTTATCCTGCCCAGAGTAGGTTTACACATAATTATTTGTTGGTAATCATTCCGGCCATTATGTTGTGAATTGCTTGGGGCAGGGGATGTTGTGTTGTTCCTCTTCTTGTATCCTGAGTGTTTTTTACAGTGCTTAGAATAGGGTAGGAACTAAAAATTACTTCTTGATTTAACACTATTTCTTCTTTCCTAAGACTAGTCTTTTCAAGGAAATATTAAAAAAAATGTTGTTTAAGACACTTTTATATCTCCCCAACCTTGTCTCTAACTTAAAAAAATTAAATGATTTTTTTCTTCTAAGTCTATATATATATATATATATATATATATATATATATATATATATATATATATCATAGAAAAGGACTTCATTTGAGATAACACTATCTGGCTACCTATCTTTCTATGTAGAAAGAAAAATGATAAGAAAATTGAAGTGTTTGTGTGTGTGTGTGTGTTTGTGTGTGTGTGTGTGTGTGTGTGTGTGTGTGTGTGTATGATTTTTCTCTACCTGAATGAGTATTTATGAATTCATCAATTTTCTCTCAGCAACAAACTGTAATAGATTTTGGCAAAAGCTGACTTGTGGTAAAGACTTTAAAATCCAAATATATTATTTAAAGGAATCTTCTGGAAGATAGTTGAAAAAAAGATTGAGACAAGCAATCAGCTACACAATCTTAATAGTTGAAGGACTAAAATGGAAAGGAGATGTTAAGAAAGAAGAAGCAAAAGAGCAACAGGGAACATGACTAATATCACAGTTTTATCTCATGTTGGCCCTGCTCTGAGGCATCACTGATATTTGCAAAGAGAAGCATGTTGAATGTGGAAGAATGGGTTGTGTAATGTAATGAAGGCAGATTGACAGTTTCTTTCTGTCTCAACAACTCATTAAATGCACATTTATTAAGTGTCATTATGTGCAAGCATTGTGGAGGCATTAATGGAGGCAACCTAATTTTCTCATCATCATATCTGCTTGTCATGAAGGATTGATTGAGTTTTCAAAGTATAATGAAGCCATGTAACATGCTGAGATAGCCTACCATGGAAAACCCTGAGTCTCGTTCCTATTTCACAAGGATGAGAGTTTCAATCATTCACTGGCTATAAAAGTAGAATATGTTGTATGTTTTCAACTGGGGGACTGGGGTAGCCATTGAGATTTTCTTCTTCATGATGTGAAAAGGTAAAGGTCAATTAATCCCTAGAATGGGTACTTTGAAATGAATGAACCACTGAATCGAGAAAAGAGTCACCTTTCTCCTACTCTCACATTTATCTGGTATAGGGTAAATGTGTGTAAGGCATTTATTGTTTATATTTTATTTGATTTCCAGATTATCTAGATTCTGAAAGCAATCTCCATTGGAAATGGAAATTTTAGACAAGATCACAGAATAATCAGGATTTTAAGCAGAATGTTGAATTGAATCAATCCAATAGGAAAGACATGAAAAGACAGTGTTCCTGGTAATTTAAACCAAAAGGCACATTGCATTTGAAACTAAGACTCTGCTAAATAAAAACTGAACCAATCTATTCATTTATTTCACTACTCCTTTTCAGAGAATCAAGAAGAAAAAAGAAACGTATAGGTATTCATTATTAGATCTCATTTCAAAGCAAAACAATTTCTAATGTTTAAGTTTAAATTGGAAACATTTGACCAGACCAACATTTTAGTGAAAACAATCAGTATGTGTTGGAGCCCATGACTCAAGAAAGTCTATATAAACAAAATCCTATTAATGAAGTAAACAAATACTGGGAAAGCCATGAAGGGTAATATTTCATGGCATTCTAGAAACTAGGTAATTAGTGTTATCTGAGGTATTATTTATTCTTGAAAGTTTAGTGATGCAAATTCTTATTTCTCAAATGGTTGGTTATAAAGGAAAAAAATCACAAATTGAGATTTGAAACTCGAAGATCATACACTGAAATTCATACATCACACATTGAAATTCATCTGCTTCATTTGAAGAGCTTTGTCAGTTTTCTGAACCACACCCTTCTCATCACACTCTTCATTTCAGTATTTCTCAGTGTGTAGATGAGAGGGTTCAACATTGGTGAAACCACAGTGTAAAACACTGAGAATTCTTTCTCATTCAGGGCATTAGAAGGAGGGATATAGGTGGTGATACAAAGTACAAAGAATAAAAGAACAACCATGACATGAGAAGCACAGGTAGAGAGGGCTTTATGCTGACTTTCAGATGAATGATTCCTAAGATGATATAATATGACAATGTAAGATGCTACCAAGACCAGAAAGGTTACCAGGGCCACCATTCCAGTGTTAGCAATGACTAGAATACTAGCCACATGTGTGTCTGTGCAAGCAAGCTTTAAAAGGGGTTTTGAATCACACATATAGTGACCTATTTGATTAGGCCCACAGAAAGGTAATGTCAGGATTGTGAGAAGCTGGGCAATATATGAAATTTTTTTGAAGAGTAGGTTAGTGAATTAAAGGAAATTCACAGCAAAACACTGCTAATACAGGACCTTAATCTCCTCCCACCAGAATTAAATAAATCTAACCACAAAATTAACAAAAAAAGAAGTTTAGGAAGTGAATAGAACTTTTCAAAAGTTATATTTGACATCTTTCAGCAAAAAATGAAAAGGGAATAGAAAGGAATGCATCTTTTTCTCAGAAATTCATATCACCTACACAAAAACTGACCATGTAATACAGCATAAAAACCTCACAATCAAATGCAGAAAGATAGTAATCTGACATTTGTTCTTTAAGATCATGCCACAATAAAATTATGTATAACAATGTGTCATGGAATGATGAACTAAAAATTAATCTGAAATTAGATTGTCTAATTTTCAAGAATGAGTGAATGAAAAAGAATCATAGAAACCATCAATAATTTGAACCAAAAATAGTGACTAGAACAAACCCAAATTATCAGATTGAATCAAAGTAATTTTGGTGAAAATTTTATAATTCTAATTTTCTTATACCAATAAATAGGGAAAGAAAATATCAATGAATTGGAAATGTAACATAAAGGGTGAGAATAATAGTAAATTAAAAAATCTACAATTAAATAAAAAATTGTAAATTCTAAAAATCTAAGGAGAGATTAAGAAAATTAAGAGTATTAGAATTAATGAACTGATATAACTAAAATAGATAAATCTTTGGTTAGTTTGATTCAAAAATGAAAAAAATTCAAATTACCAGTATCAAAAATTCAAAGGGTGAATTTCACACCAATGAAGAAGGAGTTAAAATAAATCAGAGCTATTTTTTGCAAAGGTATATCAATATAGTTGTCAAATTTAATGATATGGATAATCAATAATGAATTTATAAATTACCCAGATTAACAGATGAGAAAATAAAATATTTAAATAACTACATTCCAGTAAAAACATTTAAAGAAACTTACAAAGTATTTCTTAAGAAAGTAATATTTAGAGTTACATGAATTTATAAGGGAATCCTATTTAATTTTAAAAGAAGAATTTGTTCCAATACTTTATGAACTATTTGGCAAAATAAGAAAAGAAGTAATAGTACCAAAATCATTTTATGATCCCAAAAGTTGCTGATACTTAAACCAGTGAGAGTTGAATCAACAAAGGAAATTACATATCAATTTCAAGAATTAATATTCATCCAAAATTTTTAAATGAAGTATTAACAAAAAGATTAGAACATTTTATCAGGATCATACTACATGATCAGATGGGTCTCAACCCAGAAATGCAAATTGTGTTAGGGATAACAATCAGCATATAACCTTATCAATATCTAAACTAGCAGAAAGCAGTTGATTGTCTCAATAGATATTGAAAAAGGTTTTGAAAAGATATAGCATACATTCTTATTACATATACTGGAAATTATTTCAATAACTGGACTTTTACTTAAAATGATAACACTCTAAAACCATCAGCAAACATTATTTTAAATGTTTATAAAATGGAAGCATTCTCAGTAACATTAGGAAATAAGAAAATCCATATTCCCCAATATTATTCAAAATTGTATTAGAAATGCTTTGTTTAGCAGTAAAGGAAAAAAACAAATTTGAGAATTAAAATAGGCAGTGAGGAAACAAAAGTACCACTTTGCAGATCATATTATCATATACTTAGAGAATTCTAGAGCCAACTAAAAAAACTGCTTGAAAAAATTAACAATTTAGCAATGTTGCAGAATACAAATTTAACCACGCAAATCATCAGCATTTACTTATATTTCCAACAAAGCCCAACAATAAGAGAGAAAAAAAAAGAAGTACAAAATAAAATACAGGGAATTCACTTGACAACACAGTCAAAAATTATATGAATTCAATGACAAAACATTTTTCACATGAATAAAGTTAGATATAAACATGAAAAAATATCAATTGTTCCTGGATAGGATAATTTAATAAAATAAAAATGTCATTTTTAACCAAGATTAATTAACTTATGCAAGATCAAGCAAATAAAATAACAAAAAAATTTCATAGAGATAGAAAAACAATAATAAAAAAGTTAATCTGGAAAAACAAGTAAAAGAGAATATAAAGGAAATATTAATGAAAAAATACAATTAAAAAGTTACCTAGTCCTACCCATTCTAAAGCTATATTATAGTTTCAATTATCAGAAATGCTTGATTTAGGCCAAGAAATAGAATTGAATATATAAAATGGTGAATAACACACAAAATGCTTAAAATTGGAAGGGAAATAGTCAACTGTAAAGATGAGACTGGGAAAAATTGCAGCAAATTTCTCTGATAGATACCATATTAGAGCTATATAGAGAATTGAATCAATAGTTTGTACATTTAAAAATGACAGCTGTCAATTTTAACATTTTTTTTGCTTTATTTAATCTCTTCATTGATTATCCTTTCTCTCTTTTCTTGGTAAAAGTATTTAGTGATATTAAAAAAAAGCTCTGAAAAACTCCTTTGACTGAATCTTTAAAGTTTTAATATATATAAATTGATTGTGGCCATTTTCCTTCATGCATGTATAGAATCGATGTACAGAAGAACCCTGACAGAACAAAGAAATGTAACTATTTTTTCAGAAAGCTTTTGTATCTCCTTTTCCATCTGGTCAATTGTAATTTTTAAGGGCATTTTTCTCCTCATTGTCCTCATGGACTGCCTTTTCCATTTGACCTAAAATAGTTTTTAAAGTGATGTTTTCTTCATGAGATTTTGTATGTCCTTTGCCAAGCTACTGACTTGGTTTTCCTGATTTGGCCAAAGAAATTGTTTATGGTAGGCTTTTATTTTGTTTTCATGCTTGCTCATTTCTCTAGACTATGATTTTATTTCAGGTCTCTGTTAATGTAGTTTCTGCTTCTAAGGTGCAGGGTGCATGTACCAAGCTTTTGTTGGTTTTTGCAAGTATCTTTAGTAACACCCCCTGGGGAATCTCTATTCCCTGTAGAATTTATAAGAGTCTTTGATTCCTCTTCTGACCTATGCCCAGATCTGTGGATGACCACAAGTACTCCCCTCTGCCCTTTAACTGTGAAGATCGTCCATCCTCCACTATGGCAATAAAGCTCCATTTCCTGAGCTTGGAACTCAAATTGCAGCCTGGGTCTAAGTATATAAAGATATATCTATCCTTCCTTCTTGAAGAAAACCATTACATCAGAGATATGATGCCATGAGAAATCTTTAAACTGGATTTGAGTGAAGGGATCTGTTCTAAGTCATCAGGCTCACTTTCTCTTCCAGTGTCTTCTGTGTCCATAGACCAGATATAAATCAGTACAACTGGAGATGGCCCAGAATATGAGACAGTTAGGGTTAAGTGACTTCCCCAAGGTCAAACAGCTAATAAATGTCAAGTGTCTGAGGCTGGATTCAAACTCCCATTCTCCTGACTTTAAGATAGTACCTTATCCACTGTAACACCTAGCATCTCCATCTAAGTATAGGTAAAGTAACACAATCTTGCCTCAGAGATAAATAGGAGAGATACCTCTGGAATTTCCCTAGAGTCCTTTAACATCTGTGGGTTGAGCACTCTGGAAGTAGCTGCTGGATGGCTACCAACTGGGTGGTTTCCTGGACTTGTCAAAATGAATATTCTGTAGACATGTTAAACTCAACAAAGCAAAGCAAAACAAAACTCATTTTCTTCTCCCTCTAAAGTCTCCTTATTCAAAGTTCCCTAATGTTCTAAAAAAAATTGAACATTCTATAAGACACAGGATTGTAGTTTTTGTGTCCTAGATTTTAAGCAAGAGAAATCTAGCACTTCTGAGGAGAACATGAATTGATCTCCAGCCCAGAAAAACTTTCTTGAAGAAATCAGGAAAGAGTTTAAAAATACATTGGAAAATTTGGCAAAAGAAGTCCAAGTGAAAATTAATACATTGCAACATGAAAATAAATCCTTGGAAAATACAATTGTACAAATACAAAATGAGGATAATTCTCTCAGATCCTCAATTGGACAAATGTAAAAAGAAAATAATATTTTCCAAACTACTTGTGGGCAAATGGAAAATCCTTCAAAATAGAACTGACCAATTGGAAAAGGAGTTTCAAAATGAAATTTAAGAAAATTCTTCCCTCAAAAAATGGAGTCTGTGGAAACTAATGACTTGAGGAGACAATAAGATTCTGTTAAACACAACCAAAAGATTGAAAAAAGTAGGAAAAAAATGTAAAATACCTTATGAGAAAAACCACTGACCCTGAGAAAAGATCAAGAAGGGGCAACCTGAAAATTATAGTTCTTCTTATAAATGCTAAAGAGAAAAAAATCCTGGACTTAATATTACTGGATTTAGTGTTGGAAAACTACGCTAATATCATGGAACCAAGGGCAAAATAGCTATTGAAAGATTACATCGATCTTCTCCAGAAAGACATCCTAAAATGAAAATGCCAAGGATTGTTTTGACCAAATTGCAGAACTATCAGATAAAAGAGAAAATCCTGCAAGCAGAAGAAACTTAAATATCAAGGAATCACAATAAGAATTTTTCATGACCTAGCTGCATCAACATTAAGGGATCAAAGGACCTGGACTGAGATATTTCATAGAGCAAGAGAACTTGGAATGAAGCCAAGAATCCACTATCCACCAAAGCTAAGTCTTATATTCCAGGGTAAAAGATGGACATTTAGACCAGAGGTAAATAGAAAATTTGAATATCAAACAGGCGGCTCAAGAGAAACATGAAAAGGTATTAAAAGTATAAAATGGTAAAGAAAAAAATAACTGCTCTCCAATAAGATGAAAATGGCTATATCCCCACCTGGGAGAAAGATTTTCATAACTTTTGAGAATTGTAACTCTATTAGAGAGAATATACTTAGCCAGAAGTGATGGACCCTCATGATTTATCCATGAGACTATTATACAATAAGAGGAAAGTGGCTATATCCCTACCTGGGAGAAAGACTCTATAACTTTCGATAATTGTAACTCAATTAGAGAGAATATACTTACCCAGTAATGATGGATACTCATGACTTTTCTGTGACTCAGATAGAATGATTAAAAATAAATACCTCCTTAAAAAGGGATCAGTAAGGAGACAGGAGGATGGAGGAGATTTAATGGGGTAAATCTCATTACATTAAGAAGTAAATTCTAAATCATTACTAATTAGAGAAATGCAAATTAAAGTATATCTGAGGTACCACCTCAAACCTCTCAGACTGGCCAATATGACCAGAAAGGAAAATGATCATTGTTGGAAGGGTTGTGGGAAATCTGGGACACTAATACATTGTTGGTGGAACTGTGAACTCATCCAACTTTCTGGAGAGCAATCTGGAACTACATCCAAAGGGCAACAAAAATGTACATATCCTTTGATCTAGAAATACCACTACTTGGTCTATACCCTGAAGAGATGATGAAAAAGGGTAAAAACAACACTTGTACAAAAATATTCTTAGCAGCCCTGTTTGTGTTGGCAAAGAATTGGAAATTAAGTCAATGGCCTTCAACTGGGGAATGGCTTAACAAACTGTGCTATATGTAAGTCATGAAACTCTATTGTTCTATTAGAAACCAGGATTGATGGGAAGTCAGGGAAGCCTGGAGGGATTTGCATGAACTCATGCTGAGTGAGATGAGCATAACCAGAAAAACAATGCATACCCTAATAGCATGGGGGTGATGATCAATCTTGATGGACTTGCTCATTCCATTGGTGCAACAATCAGGGAAAATTTGGGGCTGTCTGTGATGGAGAATACCATCATTTGTGTCCAGAGAAAGAACTCTGGAGTTTGAACAAAGATCAAGGATGATTACCTTTAATTTAAAAAGAAGTGATATCTTATTTTCTGATCTTGCTATCTCTTATACTTTATGTTTCTTCCTTAAGGATTTGATTTCTCTCTCATCACATTCAATTTGAATTAATGACTGGCAAATTGCCTTCTGTGGGGGGTGGGGCAGAGGGAAGTAAGATTAGGGGAAAAATTGTAAAACTCAAGGTAAATAAATTCTTAAACAAAAAGAGATACAAAAGAACTACTATAATTAAATACCAAATAAGAAATGTTAAAAATTATAGGAGTAATTAATAAAATCAAATGAAAGAAAACTATTGAACTAATAAATAAAACCAAGAGTTGGCTTTATTAAAAAAACAATAAAACTTAATGAACCTTTGGTCAATTTGATTAAAATAAGAAAGAATAAAACCAAATTGCTAGTATCATAAATGAAAAGGGGGAACTCACCACTAATGAGGAGGAAATTAAAGTAATAATTCAGAATTATTTTGCCTAACTCTAATGCCAAGAAATTTGACAATCTCAGTGAAATTGATGAATATTTGCAAAAAAATATGTTTCCCAGGTTAAATGAAGAGGAAATTAAATATCTAATATCTAATATCTAAATATCTAATTAAATTAAATTAAATCTAATTAAATATCAGAAAAAAGAAATTCAACAAGCCATTATTGAACTCCCTAAGAAAAACTCTCCAAGGCCAGATGGATTCACAAGTGAATTCTATCAAATATTTAAGGAACAATTGGTTCCAGTTCTATGTAACCTCTTTGGAAAAACAGTTGAAGATGGAACTCTGCCTAACTCTTTCTATGACACCAATATGGTACTGATACCTAAATCAGGAAGTTAAAAACAGAGAAAGAAAATTCTAGGCCTATCTCCCTGATGGATATAGATACAAAAAAAAATCTTAAATAAAATATTAGCAAATAGATTACAACTTATCAATAGGAAAATTGATTATGATCAAGAAGGGTTTATTGCAGTAATGCAGAGTTGGAACAATATTAGGAAAATTGTTAGTATAATTAATTATATAAATAGCGATCCTAGCAGAAATCATATGACTATATCAACAGATGCTGAAAAAGCTTTTGATAAATTACAGCTCCCATTCCTACTAAAAACATTAGAGAGTATAGGAATAAAAGGATTGCTGTTTAGAATAATAAACAGTATCTATCTGAAACCATCATCAAGCATCATATATAATGGCGATGGCTAGAGGCATTCCCAATAAAATTAGGGGTGAAACCAGGATGCCTATTATCACCACTACTATTTAATATTGTATTGGAAATTTTCGATGCTGCAATAAGAGAAGAAAAATAAATTGAAGTAATTAGAATTGTGAAGGAAGGAAAAGACAAAACTCTCATTTTTTGCAGATGACAGGATGGTATACCTTGAAAATTCCAAAAAACTCATATAAAAACTACTAGAAATAATTAGCAACTTTAGCAAATTCACAGGATGTAAAATAGATTCTCATAAATCCTCAACATATATATATATATATATATATATATATATATATATATATATATATATATATAACTAACAAGATAAAGCAGAAAGAGCTAGAAACAGAAATCCCATTAAAAGTAATCTCAGACAATATAAAATACCTGGGGGTCTACCTGCCAAGGCAGACTCATAAACTTTTTGAAATCAATTACAAAACATTTCTCAAACAAGAAAAAAAGTTAGATTTAAATAACTGAGCAAACATCAACAGCTCATGCATAGGTCGAGCTAATATGATAAAAATGACAATTATGCCAAAACTAAAATGCATGTTAATGTTCCTACCAATCAAAATTCCAAAAACATTTCTGTAATGAGTTAGAAAAAATTGTAATTAAATTAATCCTGAGAAAAAAATTTAAGAATTTTCAGGGATTCAATGAAAAATAAAGTACAAAGGAAGGTGGCTTAATCTTACCAGGTCTAAATTTATATTATATAGCATCAGTCATCAAAAGTATCACATATTGGCTAAGAAATAGAGTATTGGATCAGTGGAATATACTAGGTGTGATAGCAGGAAATGATTATAGTAATCAGCTGTTTGATACACCCAAAGAGGACAGCTATTGAAATAAAAAGGCCCTCTTTGATAAAAATTGTTGAAAAAATTGGAAGTTAGTTTGGAAGAAACTTGGATTAGACCAACACCCCACACCCTATACCAAGATAAGATCAAAATGGATACAGGATTTAGACATAAAAACTATTATAAGCAAATTAGAAGATCGAAGAGTACTTTACCTGTGAGAGCTATGTAAAGAGAAGCCGTTTATGACCAAGGAAGACATGGAGAACATCATTAAAAACAAACTAGATCATTTTGATTATATTAAATTGAAAAGCTTTTGCACAGAAAGAACCCACTGAAACTAAGATCAAAAGAAATGTAGTAAATTGCCAAACAATTTTTTACAAATGCACACCTGATAAATGACTCATTTCTAAAATATACAGAGAACTGGGTCAAATTTTCAAAAAAAAAATAAGCCATTACCCAATTCACAAATGGTCAAAAGATATGTAAAGGCAGTTTACAGTTGAGGAAATCAAGGAAATTCATAGCCATATGAAAAATTGTTCTAAATCAATACTTATCAGAGCAATGCAAATTAAAGGATCTCTGTGGTATCACCTTACATATCTCAGTTTGGCCAATATGACCAGAGGGGACAATCATCAATGTAGGAAGAAACCTGGGAAATCTCAGACACTAATTCATTTTTGCTGGTGCTGTGAACTCATCCTACCTTTCTGGAGAGCAGTCTGGAATTATGCTCAAAGGGCACCAAAAATATGCATGCCCTTTGATCTAGAAGTACCACTACTGGATCTATAACCTGAAGAGATCATGAAAAAGGGTAAAAACATCACTTGTCCAAAAATATTCATAGCAATCCTGTTTGTGGTGGCAAATATTTGGAAATCAAATTAATGTCCTTTAATTGGGGAATGGCTTAGCAAAATGCGCTATATGTATGTCCCAGAAAACTATTGTTCTATTAGAAACCAGGAGGAATGGGAATTCAGAGAAGTCTCGAAGGATTTGTATGAACTGATGCTGAGCAAGATAAACAGAATCAGAAAAATATTGTACACCTTAACATCAACATGGGGCTGATGGTCAACCTTAATGGGCTTGCTCTTTCCATCAGTGCAACAATCAGGCAAAATTTGGGATATTTTTGATGGAGAATACCATCTGTATCCAGAGAAAGAATTATGAATTTGAACCAATACCAAAGACTATTACCTTTAATTTTTTTAAGTTATATTATTATGTAATTTTGCTATTTCTTATACTTTTTCCCCCTTAAGGATATGATTTCTCTCTCATCACATTCAACTTAGATCAGTGATTACTGTGGAAACACTAAAGACTAACAGACTGCCCCCTGTGGGGGAGGGGGGAGGTAAGCAAGATTAGGGGGAAAATTGTAAAACTCAAAATAAATAAAATCTTTCTAAAACCAAAGAAAACTTAACATAAATAATGTTATAGTTAATACATTAATGTTGGACAGAACAAGAAGAATCACTTATTGAAATTTATCAATTAGAAATATGAAAGAATAAAGTAATGTTCAGGGGAAATGGAATATTAATATTTTATATGATGAATGTATATGTTGAAAATATACTTGAAATTATTTGGGTAGAATAGTATAGAACCAAAAACAATAGGTTGGATATTTATAGATGTAAAGGTTGACTTGCAGTCATGGAGGGAAACATACTTCATAAAAATTTGAGTAATCTGAAAGAGGAGAGCAAGGGGGGGAGAGAGAGAGAGAGAGACAGAGAGAGAGGAGTCTTTCATGCTTTTGAACAATTTTTAAGGAAAGTTTATATGACCCTTTCTCAAGATTGTAATTGTCATTTATATAGATCTTTAGTAATGATATAATCTTTGAAAAAATAGATCATTTTATACTCATCCAAAAATAATCCCTGAGAAATACATGCTATTTTAGATGAGGAAGTTGAGACTGATAGAGTTGGGCACTTGCCCAGAATTTAGATTTCCCCCAAATATCAAGTTCAATTATTTTATTACACTAAGATTCAATGATCATAAAGATATATGTAGTCATTCCATGAGGATATTATTCAAACAGTATATTCCAAATACCTACACACAAGTATGACTGATGTAATATATTTTTATTGGAGAGTTTTCCACAATTTTGGAACTGGCCGCAGTTGTGGCAACTGCCTATTGTATGCAGCAATTGTTGCTTAGAAGTTATTATTTTAATAGTGTTGACTCAGAGAACATCTTGACCATAGGTTAATCTTTCTTTGAGTGATTTAATTCTCAAAAGAAGTAAGAAGAGATACGGTCTCAAAGAATTTCTAAATTCTTCTTCTTCTCAAAACCTTCTCTTACTCCAGACTAATTAGAGATATCTATATCTATATAGGTATATATACAGTAATTTTTCAGTTGACATCACCTACAATCTTCTTTCATTCTTTTCTTTTCACCCTTGTCACAAGATTGTTTGTCTCATAGCCATTTATTTTCTGCCCAAAGTGAGAAGCACAGATAATTACTATTTTGATTTAACTTCCATAATTAAATGGCATCATTCTCATTTCTAGAAATATCCTCACTAATTATTTCTCTCAGTGAAAATTATGGATGTTATTCAAATTATTCTCTTCTACATCCAGTCATCATTTATTCCCTGATATGAAATCATCACATTTCTCTAGTTCTATCAAAGCATATTATATGTCTATTTTGATGAATTATCACAATCTTTAAAATAGTTATTTTTAGGTAATGAAAAAATGTTCATCATTTTAAGTCATCAGATTGCTTTCCAGTCAAAGCAAAATTTACAATTCCTTAAGTGATTTCATTGTTAATAAGCACTATTGTATATCTACTACTCTTGTACTTTTGCTGAAATCTATTTTTTTAAAAAGTTACTTGAAATAGCAATAATCCCATCATGTGAACTTGATGCATTTCATGAAATATCTTTGTTTTACAAAATTAAAAATATAAAATGGCAGCGATTAGAGACTCACCACCTCTTGGTGAGGATCATTCCATTTTGGAAGTTATTCTAGACATTCACTTATGTTTCCTATTTCTGTTCTCTGAGATCAAACATGAAAAAATAAAGACATTTATTCCATTCTGTGCATAGTAATAGCTGCCATATTTAGTTACTGTATTAGCTCCATTCATCTGAAATCACAACAAGAACAATCTAAAGTATATTTTTATGTCTTTTCTTGAAAACTCAGTATTCTTGCATATAGCACCTCCTCAGTCAATGATGTCTTACTTTTTATCTATTAGGCAATATAAGATTATGAAGATAGTGTATTTTAAAACTGTATTTCTATATGTACATATGTATATGTATTCAGAATACTCAGAAATGAAAAGGCAAGGTGACTTTAAACTTTATTAATTAATAAGAAAAGTACTGAACTCTGAAACACTACCATGCATCATGTTAAAGCTTAGTAATGCAAATAAAATAAATAAATAATGCAAAATAAATAAATAAATAAATAAATAATGTCTCTGCCTTCAGATTCACTATATACTCAAAGAAAGTAAGAACACAGTTTTAAAGTTGTGGTAGACAAGGATGTCTATTTTGATGTGAAAAAGTACAGAGATTGGGAAGATAGTCATCATTGAAATGCAGGTTGGCAGGAAGATAACATTCATGGTCAGAAACATTAAGTATTATACAATGTTTTATCATATAAATAGATAAAGAAATGTATGTAGGTAGATAGATAATATAAATACAGACATATGTATATATATTTGATGAGCAATATATGTATATACATTACATGTGTGTGTATATATATATGTATATATATATATATATATATATATATATATATATATATATATGATGAGGAAGGTTGTTTAGTAAGTCCTGCCTTGAGAAGAGAGCTCCAAATTATTTTACAACATAACATACCTGCACAAATATTTCCAAAATCAATTTAGCTCCTTAGGTCTTAGTTTTGGTTAATCTCAGCTATGGCACCTCCTAAAGATCCTTGTTCATCAGCAACAACCACTCTTCTGCTCCCTGTAGGATTAATTAGTATTAATTGATCTGATGGTTAACTGCTAGAGAGGACATCTTATTATTTTATTTGTTTCCTGAACACTTCATATAGTATTTAGCAGATATTAAGTGCTTGAGAGAAAACAAACTCCCTCCTTCTTTGTCTCTGTCTCTGTCTCTCACTGTCTCTCTGTCTCTCTTGTTCTCTCTCTCTCTCTTTTTCCTTCTCCTTTTATGTTTTTTGTTTCTCTTTCTATCTTTTAATTCACTTAATACAAAACTCTTCCCATCATACTTGCATCTTCTTTTAAAATGAGCAAAGACAACCAAGCAAAAAGGAAGTGTTAAGCAGTTGATAAAAGCCAAGCACTCTTTATTGCAAAAATTAAAAAGAAATGGGGAAAAACCCAAATATTCTTCCTAATCTCAAGGATTTATACATTCTATGAAAGGATATAAAAAGAAAAGTATTACAGATAAAGATTATATAAAGCAGCCTGCTAAAATAAAATATCAAAATAAATTAATCTTAATGAGTAGATCATAGATGTCGTTAATGGAGAACAAGGAACAACCTTTTCCAGAAGATAGAATCTGAGCTTAGTCTAGGAGGAAGAAAGGAAAGCTAGAAGGCATCCAAGCATTAGGGACTGGCAGTACAAATAAATGACAAAGGAGAATAATTAAGGGCATAAAAAATTAGTTGAGTTTAATGTGAGGAAGACAATAAAGTACAAGAAGGTTGTAACAGAACAGTAGAGAAATGCAAGGTAATTAAAAACTGAGAGATAAATGATTACTTCACACTCATTTTGTAGGCTACACTTTTAATAACTACTTTGGTATTATTACTAATTTTGATAATATCAAATATGCAAAAGTGGAGTAATAAAAGCAAAAGAACATTATAAATGATAATATTTTCTTTAATTCTTTCCATTTCAATCATTTAGGTTATTACAATTATTTTAGAAATAGGTAAAAAAATGCTATACAGGGAACCAATTCATATAAAAATGCACATAAACCAAGATTTCTGTTTTCAATTCATGGCTTTTTGACTTCCTCCCCCAAGAAAGATTATCCCTATTCTCCGTGAACTATGACTTTTTAAAAATTTTTATCTATTTTTGTTTTTTTTATCAATTGAATAGTAAGGGAAAATATTTTCCAAAATTTTCCATTTATAATTGATATATTTCTTGCCTTCATGCTGGGTAAATGAAGGGTGAAAGTGATGAAGCTTACTTGGAAATTAAAAATAAATTTACATAATGTTACAAATAAATAAAAGGAAAAAAAGCTTAATAAATGAATGTTCATCCTTGAAAAAAATCCTGAAAATAGTAGCCTAGGATCATTATTTCAAAATGTCTTAATTGAAAAATCAATTTAAAAGTCTGCTTTATGTGAATATCAATAAAATTTTTGTTGTCCATATCTTTGGCATATTGGATTCTTCTCTGCATTTCTCAGTGTGTAAATGAGAGTTCAGCATGGATGCAATGACTGTATAAAATATTGATAACTCCTTCTCATTTTGACTGACACTGGGATGTGGGTTAAAGATGGTAATACAATGAGCAAAGAACAAGACAACTACCACAAAATTGAAAGCATAAGTGGAAAGGGTTTTACGTAGAGCATCTGATGAATGGTTCCTAAGATTATATAAAATGATTATGTAAAATACCACCAAGACCATACAGGAGACCAAGACTACCATTCTAGTGCTTGCAATGTTGAAAGTTTTAGGAATGCATGTGTCTACACAGACAACTTTTAAGAGAACTTCCAAATAGCATAAATAGTGATGCAATTCAAATTAACCATAATCATGTAGTATAAGGGGTAAAAATAGCAATATAGAGGTCATGGAAACCAAGATAAACACCTCAAAATCAATCAGGAAGTGAGCAGTATACATCTGAGTCATACGGACAATTAAGGCTATGCTGTTTTCCTGAACAATTAAGTCCCTGGTGAGCTGAGGGTTTATGCTGAAAGTAAATGCAAGATCCGTTAAGGATAAATTATATATAAAATAGTAGTCAGATTATTGGATCAGTTGGCTACATGTGATTGTGATGAAAATCATGTAGTTATCCAGGAAAAATACAAAATTGTAGTATATGACAAAATATGACAAAATACATTCTTTTGAAGTACTAGTTCATGAAAAGTGTAAAGAGAATGAATTCTGGAACTGAATCTCTGCTTATGTGTATGTGTTTATATGTTTTCTTAATTTATTTAACATATCATGTTCAGAATAAAAATAAGCATCAAAATGGGAGACAATGTTTGATATCAATAACATAAAGGGTTCAGGGGAATGAAATATATGGAAAAATTATTCATATATGCATCAGTGTGGAGGCAAAAATATTAAAATTTTTCCTTATCAAAATCAAATATATATCTGACTGATGGTTCCTTTGTCAAACCTAACCTGGTGCCTAGAATCATGGATCCCTGCCAGTGAAGAAATAAACATACAATGCAATATTTCAAAAGTTGGTAATGAGTTTAATACTGCACATATTCTTTTACTCTCTGCTTTGAAATGCAAAGGACAAGTCATAAGTTCATCAAGGCCATCACTCTGATTGTATATACATATACATATTAAACATGTCAACTAAATTATCTTCCCGATAAACCTCCCTGAACACTCTGAAACTCATTGAGCACTTTGAGAACAAGTAGAGAAAGAATTCCCAGACACTTGTCAGAGACAGCAGAGAACAGCAATATATTAAGGAGACACATTTTAATATCTAAGGAAATAACATTTAAAAAAATTAGACATGATCAAGTTTCTTTCATTAATACATATATCATTTGCCCAATTTTTTCATTGAATTATTCTTTGTGTGCTACTTTCTTTCTTCTCCCTTCTAAATCAATCAAAAGTATCATTTTTATTCTAGGTATCCTCCATATTTGAAAAAAAAAACTACTTTCTTCACTTTTTTCTTTTTGTTTCCCATCAGAATGATTTCAAAAATGCATTCTATCTCTGAAATATCTCTCATATGCTTGACCTCATATTCCCATCCTTGCCCTCTTCCCAGTGTATTTAGATTACTGGAAGAGCCTCTTGAAAAGTCATCTGGTCTACAAAATTATCTTATTTTACCCCTGAAAATAATCTTAATTGTACATGGAATTATCTTGTAGAAAAATTGTGTCATTTCTACCTTTTGTATTTCAATGGAACCTGAAATAATGAATTCTAGCATTCAAATTTTATATCACCATTTCACACAGAGAGTCAATATTTTAGACAAATTAAACTACTCAGAGGTCAGAACAGGTGCAGCAAGATGTCATTTCACAAGACCAACTTCAACTACTTTGAATCTGTGACATTCATGTGGTAAGGTATAGGTAGCCTCTCTAACAGCTGCATTTACATGGATAGATAGATGGATAGATTGATTGATATAAGTATAGATGTGTGTATGTGTGTGTGTCTATATATATATATATATATATGTATAGCTATAAATGAATGTATGTGTTTATATATGTGGATATCTATTTATGTGTGTCCACATACATAAGTTAATAGATAGATCCCTAATATGTATGTATATCTATATCTATCTATATCTTTTTTAAAAACACATTGACATGCTAACATATATACATATGTTTTATATTTGTGTACTATAGTGCATATATGTGTCTATGTCTGTATTAATAGAATAAGAATTTGAATTATGATAAGAGGCAATCCTTTTCAAAAAAGGTTAGAGGAAGAGATTTTTACTTTAAAGGAAATGGAAATAAATTAAGTACTTTTGCTTTTTCTAAAGTATTTAATAAGATAGCCTACTACAGTACGATAGGAATATTGATGAAACATACTTCAACAAGCAAGCATGTTTACAGAATGATGACAGACTCAAAGGTCAGAATGAAAAATATTTTAGGGCATGGTCTGTGGATTTGAATTACTTTGCTAAATGTTAATATAAAAGGGTTCTGTCCTACAATTCCTGTTTCCTTTCTTGATTCTTTGCTTCCTTGCTTCCATGGCTCCTGCATTCCTTCCTTCCTTCCATCCATCTTTCATTATCCCACTTTTATCTTTATCTTTCCAGTCTTCTTACATCTTCTTCCTAGTCATTTTAAAATTTAGTAACTTTCCTCTCCTAGTAATTCTGCAAAAAATGGCTCTTTATCTCAGTTCTGGGTATTTTCTCTGACTGAACCTATGCCTATATTCTTTCCCCCTTCTACTTATCCTCTTTACTTTCTTAGAATCCTTAAAATTAAAACTAAATTTCATACCCTATTGCAAACAATTCTCGTAAGTATTATTGTTTTGGTTATTTTATGCAGTGAAGATGTGCAAATAATTATTTCTGGGTTGTAATTCCCACCATTATGTTGTGAACTCCTTGAGATGGGAGATAGTCTCAGTCCTCTTCTTGTATCCCGAGGGCTTTTTACAATGCTTAGATAATTATTTTTTGACTTAAAAACTATTTCTTCTTTCATAAGACTAGTCTTCTCAGGGAAATATGAAAAATTTATTTGTGAGACTTTTAACCTCCCCAATCTTGTCTGTATCTTAAAAAAACTAAATGATTTTTACTTCTGATTCAACTATATATACATGTTTCATAGCAAAGGACTTTAATTGAGATCTCTTAATAACATTATCTGGCTATATATCTTCTATGTAGAAAGATAGAGAAATGATAAGAATATGTAAGTGTGTATATCTGTGTGTGTGTGTGTGTTTGTATGATTTCTCTCTGAAGAGAGAGAAATATTTCTGAAGGCATCTATTTTCTCTCAGCACCAAACTGCAATAGATTTGGCAGAAACTGACTTGGGCTAAGGACATTGAAATCCAGATATATTATTTAAGGCAATCTTCTGGAAGACAGTCGAGAGAAAGAAGATTAATGAGACAAGGAATCAACTGCACAAACATGGTAGTTGAGGGACTAAAATGAAAACGAGATGTTAAGAAAGAAGAAGCAAAAGCGCAACAAGGAAAATGACTGATATTGCAGTTTTTTCTCATGTTGGCCCTGCTCTGAGGCATCACTGACATTTGCAAAGAGAGGCATGTTGAATGTGGAAGAACGGCTTGTGTAATATAATGAAGGCAGATTGACAGTTTCTGTCTTAACAACTCATTACGTACACATTTATTGAGTGTCATGTGCAAGTACTATGGAGGCATTAAAAGAGGCAATCTAATTTTCTCATCATGATATCTGTTTGTCAGGGAGGATTGATTGAGTTTTCAAAGTATAAAAGAAGCTGTGTAAAATGCTGAAATAGCCTACCATGGAAAATCCTGAGTCTCGTTGTTCCTATTTCACAAGGGTGAAAGCTTAAACCATTAACTGCCTGTAAAACTAGAATATGTTGCATCGTTTCAGCAGTGAGACTGGGGTAGCCATGGAGATTTTCTTCTTCTTGTTGTCAAAAGGCAAAGCTTAATCCCTAGGATTAAGGGATGAATGACTGACTCAAGAAAAGAGTCTTCCTTCTAGTCTCACATTTATCTGGTTTAGGGTACATGTATGTAAGGTATTTGTTGTTTATGTTTTATTTGCTCTCCAGATTATCTAGAGTCTGAGAGTAATCTCCACTGGAAATGGAAATTTTAGAAGAGATCACAGAATAAGCAGGATTTTCAGCAGGATGTTGAATCAATCCAAAAGGAAAACAATGAAATGGCAGTGTTCTGGGTATTTTATTGGGTTTTAAGTGGCTTGCCGGGAGGCCACATAGCTAGGTAATTATTAAGTGTCTGAGGCCAGATTTGAACCCAGGTACACCTGACTCCAAGGCCGGTGCTCTATCCACTGCACCACCTAGCTGCCTCAATACACAGTCATTTTCGAGGAAATTAAGTCGCTAATCATCCTGGGAGCACTTGTGAAATTGTAGCCTTTATTCATGAAGTTGAGTGTCAAAGGGAGAAGTACATAGGTTGCTGCATCTGATGGCTGTGTTTGAGGAGGATGAAAATAATGAACTTCCCCGGGAAGATTGCAAAGTAAAAGGTCAGGAAAATTACCAAACAGATTGTACTCATTTGTTTCCTCATGAGGAATCCCAAGAGTATAATACCATTGCTGTTATTTTCTATCTTTTAAGTATAGGAAATGCCTATCCAGATATACAATCTGAAAATAGAGAAGACATGACAAAGCCTAGCTTAAATCAAATGAATAATTTTTTATGAAGATAAAGTCAAATTTCACATCAATCTGCAAGTCTTATAGAATACTTAAATTTGATTTCATATTTTGAACAATTTTTATTAAGAAGATCAAAAGCATACATGATATGGTCCTTTTCATGAAGAAGTTTATAAAATTTATTTTCTTTCCAATGGCTCCATCTTTGCCAGTAAAACATTCATATTCTTACTTTCAAAAATATAATAATCATTTTAAATAGATAACATAATTTAAAAATTTATTTGTTATATATTTGTATTAATAGGAGCATTTTCTTGCCTCTTCACATCATACAAAGGTGATTACAATATAATTCAAATTAATATATCTGATGACTAATGAATCAAAAAAGAAGATAGATTTTTGTTTTCCCTTTTCTTCTAATTACTTTCTTTCTGCTTTTCTAATATGTTCCTTCTTTTCCTTCCTCCTCTTCCACTTCCTCTTCTTCCTCCTCCTCCTCCTCTTCTTCTTCTTCTTCTTCTTCTTCTTCTTCTTCTTCTTCTTCTTTCTTCTCTTCACTTCTGCTCCCATGACATCCCCTCCCCTGTTCTCTGTCTCTTTATTTCTGTCTTTCTCTATGTCTCTGTCTCTGTGTCTTTCTCTCTCTCTGTCTCCCTACAAGATGCTATTGTTCTTCTCTTTATGTTAATCGACCAAATAAAAATATATTATATTGACTTGGCAAGTTTCTCATTAAATACTTGTCCAGTGTGTACATTCATCATTCCAAATTTAAATAATTTCCATTAATTTGGTTGTTTGGCAATCTCTTATTGCTGGAGCTAAAATTATCAATTGACTGCAAATTCCATTCAAATATGCTGATTTATGCCAAAACTTTCCCTCATGTGAGAAGACCATTTCAAATTATTGTTAGATGACTACACTTAAATATTCAAAAGTATCTAAAAGTAATATGCCCTAAAAATTGCTTTTTCTTTTTCCTTTTGGTAAATATCCATAATACCAAAGCCATTTCCCTATTACGTGCTTTGTTGTTTTTCTCAGCTTGTCAATTTTAATTCCTCACTCTTTATACTTTCCCCTATCCAATAATTTGCCAAGTATTCACAGTTTTATCTTCTATACATCACTTTCATCAAGATAATTTACTCCACTCCTATCACAGCCATCTAAAGAGACCTAATGAATAATGCCTGAAATGTTTCAACCATTCACTAAAGGAATCTAACTGGCTATCTTCTCTCCTCTCTGTTTCAATCAGCTGCTAAAATGTTATTCCAAAAGAATAATTTTGAGCATACAATTTTTGTGCTGAAAAAACGTCAGGGACTTCTAATTGCTTTAAAAAATAAGTTAAGAATCAATACAAAATTTTCAATTTGAAATTTAAAAATCACTCAGTTTGACTGTGGCTTGTCTTTTCAATTAGAATACTTATGAGTCCTCATGTTCTCCCTGTACTTTTTCACTTGGTGGATTTCTTCATCTATTATAGTTTCTATTAAGATGATATTTTTCCTGAATAATCATCTCTTTAAACTTCTGTTATCATATTCACAGATGTTTATCAGACATGTCACAATTAATATTATGTAGACATGTTAAAATCAATAAAACAAAGCAAATCTCATTTTCTTCTCCCTCTAAAGTCTCTCCATAGCCAAAGTTCCCTTATATTCGCAAATATATTAACATTTTGTTAATCACTGGATTATAAACCTTTTGTTTTCCTAGATTTCTGAATCATTCTTTCTGTTCATCCTGACCCTCACAAACACTTGATCCATTCTTAATTCCTCTCATTTTTACCTTCCATAAAACTCAACTCTTTTATATGCCCACTATTAGACAGTGTTTTTACAACCACACAGGTACAGATCTTCAACAAATTAACCCTAATTCATGGAATAGCATTTTTATCCTTCTCTCTGAAACAAATCTTTTTCTATTACTATTCTCCATCCTTTCATATGTCAAATTAATTTTCCTTAAACCTTTATTTCACCATATCACTTTCATATTCAATTATTTTAATTGAATATCTATAATTTGTGCATAAAAATGCAAAGGTTTGTGTTTGATTTTTAAAGACCATCATGGACCAGCCCTTTCCTAACTCCCCAGACATCTTACCCTATTCCAGATTAAATGTTCTGTATTTAGTTAATGTTGTCTTCTTTTCTGCTTCTCTGTGCTTCACAGAGTACACTTCATCCTTTTTCACCCCGAATATGCTGTCACTCATGTCAAGGATTCTCAACGCAACTCTGCATTCTAGATTTTCTAGATTCCCTAAAGTCTCACCTAAATTCCCATTTTATTCAGGAAGAATTTCTAGGTTTTGATATTATTCATGAATTTTCTCTAACAGTGCAAACTTGTTCTTTACATAGATTTTTTTGCATAAATATTTTCATTTTATTTTACCTATCAGAATATGAGCTTTGAGTTGAAGGAAAATTGCCTTTTGCCCCTCTTTTTTGATTTCTCCAATTCTTTTTTTTAGGTTTTTGCAAGGCAAATGGGGTTAAGTGGCTTGCCCAAGGCCACACAGCTAGGTAATTATTAAGTGTCTGAGACTGGATATGAACCCAAGTACTCCTGGATTTCTCCAATTCTTAAGAAAGTGACTGGCATCAAAAAAGGACTAAATACATGCTAACTGACTAAATTAGTATACACTCTGTTTGGTAATCAGTAATGTCGTACTACTTGCTCTCAACTTTGTCTTTCTTTGGTTCACAGATTTTGATCCCATTTTGCATTATGTCCCATAATATTGGACTGATCAAAGTTTTTTTTTTTTTTGCTTTCACTTTGTTTTCGTCTTTGTCAGAATCATCTACTACTTTGGATTCAAATATGATTTCATTGCTGAATATATCTATAAACTCTTACCAATCTAGTCCCATCTCTTGATTGTCTAGCCTAAATTGCTAATATTTTGAATTTCATTTAAGAAATCCTTTTAGCATTTTATAGTCAAAACATACAAACAGAGAATATTATTCCATAGTAAAAAACATTAATCATTATGCTGTTTTGGTCAAAAAATTTCATTCACTTATGATTAAAAATTTGCTGTTCTCTGTCTTTCATATCTTCCATATAAAACCAATAAATAAGGAAAACATATATATAAATATATATATATAATTCTACCTTTGAAATACCTGTGAATTCCTTGCCTTTAATTAATACTTCCTATTTTAAAGGAGGAGATTGAGAGTTTAAAGTAAATGGAAATAAATTAAGCACTTTTGATTTTGAGTAAAACATGTAATGAGATGATCTACTATAGTTTCACAAAAGGCTTTCTCAAGGTAGCAACTTTCACCATGGTGGACTTGAACTTTTGGTGAAATTCCTGGAGAGGAAACCCAAATTCCCCTCCACATTTCTCCTTCAATCCCCTAGCCTCTCATCCCAGGGCTAGCCAGGTATAAGGAATTCTTAACTAGATTAACATAGCTAGAGCCACCTCCTTATCACTTTCTGGATAACCCCTTAACATAGTTTTTACCCCAGACATTCTAATCACTGAACTCCATTCCCAGATCAGTCTTCCCAAGAATCTATGAGATATTTCCTAAGCGGAGAACACCAAGGAAATGTGTGTGAAATCTAGCTATTTGCGTAATCAATTTTCTGTTGCTGATCAAGGAAAATATTAAAAGTGTTTATTTTATATTGTGAATGAGGTCCCAAAATAGCTTGTGAATGATGACTACAGGGTCATTAAAACATTCTTTTATCAAGAGTGTCTTAGGAAATGAGCCAGCTCTCTTAGGTGGAGCGGGGCACCCAATCCCATAAAGGATAGGTCTAATAAGCACTTTGAAAGTATTTGCCATGACCAAACAGGACATAGAGCACAATATATAAACTGCAAAATGAATGATTTTGACTCTATTAAATTAAAAAAGGTTTTGCACTAATAAAATCAATGCTGGCAAAATTATAAGAAAATCAGAAAACTTGGAATCAATCTTCACAACCAGGAATTCTGATAAAGGTCTAAAGTACATATATATATATATAATATATATATATATATATATATATATATATTTCATCAAATTGATGAGATCACAAGTAATAACCCAATTAATAAATGATCAAAGGATATGAACAGACAGTTTTCAAATGAAGAAATTAAAGCAATATATATATATATATATATATATAAATAATCATATAAAAAATACTCCAAATCCGTATTGATTAGAGAAATTCAAAGTAAGAGAACAATGGGGTATCATCTCACAGCTATTAGATTAGCCCCAAGGAGAAAAGGCAAATATGATCAATTCTGGAGAGGCTGTAGGAGGATGGGACATTGATGCATTCCTGATGGAGTTGTCAGCAGAGCCAAGCTATCTTAGGAGTAATATGGAACTTCGCCCAATGAGCAATAAAACTGCTCATATCGTTTGACCCAGCAATTTCATTATAGGACTGTTCCCAGAAGAAATTATTTTTAGGGGTATTTTTGCAAGGCAAATGGGGTTAAGTGGCTTGCCCAAGGCCACACAGCTAGGTATTTATTAAGTGTCTG
This sequence comes from Macrotis lagotis, assembly GCF_037893015.1. NCBI lineage: Eukaryota > Metazoa > Chordata > Mammalia > Peramelemorphia > Peramelidae > Macrotis > Macrotis lagotis. The sequence continues at coordinate 301,214,862 of NC_133660.1, read as the reverse complement.
AGAACGGATTTGAACCCAGGTCTCCTGACTCCTGGGGCGATGCTTTATCCACTGCGCCACCTAGCTGCCCCATGAACCACCTAGCTGCCCCAGAAGACATTTTTAAAACAGGGGAATAGTCCTACATATTCCCAAATATTCATACTAGCTCTTTTTATAGTGGCAAAGATTTAGATATTGAGGGGATGCCCAACAGTTGGGGAATGGCTAAAGAAGTTATGTCACATGAATACTATGGGATATTATTGTTGTATAAGAAACCATAAATGATTGTATTCTAGAGAAGCATGAAACAAGTTATAGGATCTGATGATGAGTGAAGGGATACAGTCAAGAGAACAATGGACACAATAACATTATGAGATGAGCAACCTTGATGGGAGCAACTCCTCTCAACAGGTAGAGAGCTGAGACACCTGTATTAGATTGGTGATGGTCTATATAATCCCCAACCAGGGGAAGAAAAACAAAACAAAACACAGGGAAAAACCCAACACTCCTACTCAATCTGATGAACACAATAAAAATTATATTTTATGAATCTATTTAACTTAATCCTAATTTCTCCCATAAAATTAATAATTTTAAAATATATTTAACAAAATATGTATGCAAAATGTTAGCCTGATTGTTCCCTACTGAGGGTAGAGGTATGGCAATGAAGGGTGAATGTATATTCTGTAATTTGGAAATATGCATGTACAAATGAATTAAATAAAAAATTAAAGTTAAAAGGAAGAAGGGAAGCCCTTTCCTTTCATGCCAATCTTTGCCTGGATTCACAATCTAATTGGTACAATTACCCTGATCCATTTTCCCAACACTTCTCATTATACTAATGAGCCAAATCAGCTATCTCATTGACCAGGTGCAAAGGACAATAGCACAGATTCTCATTCAAGCCCTGAAAAGTTATTTCACCTCTTCCTTTGTCCAACTCTCTCCTTCCTGTTGGCATCTTCTTGGTTTCCACCAAGCCCAGATAAGCTAGCTTTAGTAATATCCTTAAAGACATCTGTGAGACGCTGTCAATAACCTTCTCATTCTTGTGAAAGCAAACTAGTTGATTCTTTATCACAGATAGATGTGCATATGTGCTTGTGTTTGTTTCTGTGTGTGTGTATGTGTGTGTATGATTTCTCTTTTGTTGGAAAAATATTTCTTAAATTATCCATTTCCTTTTAGTACAAGACCATAATAGATTTTGGAAGACACTGACTTGTCCTAAGGTCTTTTAAATGCAAAAACAATAGAAATGAGATATGCAATCAGCTGCACTATGTTAGTAATTGAACAAGAATTAAAATGTAAGGTAGATGTTAAGAGAAGAGAAGGTAAATACAAACAAGGAAAATTGCTGATTTCACAGGTTTACCTCATGCTGGCCCTGTTCTGAGAAATTATTCATTTTTGTAAAAAGAATTTTAAATGTGGCAGGATGAGTTGTGTAATATAACAAAGTCAGATTAACAATCACTTTTTGTCCCAACATTTAATTAAATGTAGATTTATTAAATGTCTTTATGTGCAAGTACTACGTAGACATTACAGGAGGGAATCTTCATGATATCTGTTTGTCACTGAGGATTGGTTGTGTTTTCAAAGAATGAGGAAGTCTCCTAATATTATGAGATCGCCTACTACAGAAAACACTGCTTCTATTCATTCCTATTTCACATGGATGAAAGTTTCTCCATTGACTAGCTGCAAAATTAGAATTTGTTGAATCTTTAGAAATGGGAGACCATAAGAGTCAATGATTTTTTTGTCATCATGTCAGAGAAGATATTGTTTAACCACTAGGTTAGGGATTATGAAAAGAATCAACCACTGCATCATTTAAAGAGGCATGCTTCTCATGCTCTCACTTTCACCAGATTCAGCGAAAATAGTGTTGGGTATTTTCTTGGTTGTTTTATTTGGTCTTCAGATTATCTATATTCGGGCAATAATTTCCACATGACATGGAAATTTTAGACAGGATCCCATACTAATCAGGATTTAAAGCAGGATGTTGATTGAATAAATCAAACAGAAAAGAGATGGAAAACAGGATTCCTAGTACTTTAACACAATAGGGTGATTGGATTTGAAAGTACAACTCTGCTAAGAAACGATTGCACTAAGTTTTGAATGTAATTTCTTTCTGCTTTTCAGAGAATGAAGTTGAAAAGAGAAATATATAAGTATTTATTATTAGGTCTCTTTTCAAAACAATTCAATTGCTACTGATTAAGTATAACTTGGAATCATGTGACCAGAAGAAAATTTTAGTGAAAGCAATCAATGGGGTTTGGAGCCAATGATTCCAAAAGGTGTATATAGCCAAAATCAAATGAATAATTGAAGTAAATATTTGGAAAACCCATGAAAAGCAATATTTCATTGTATTCTGGAGGCTACATAGGAAGAGATATCTAAGATGAAAATTTTCATTTCTTAACTGAGTTGCTGTAAAGGGAAAAAAAAACAAAAAACACAAATTAAAATCCAAAGACCTCCCACTGAAGTTTAAATATGACACAATGCTATTCATCTGTTTTATTTGAATAGCATTTTCACTTTTGTGGACCACACCTTTCTCATGGCATTCTTCATTTCATTATTTCTCAGTGTGTAGATGAGAGGGTTCAACAGGGGTGAAACCACAGTGTAAAACACTGAGAACTCTTTCTCATTCAGGAATCCTTCTGGTGGCATATAGGTGATGATAGCAGGTACAAAGAAGAAAAGTACAACCATGACATGGGAAGCACAGGTGTAGAGTGCTTTACGCCGACTTTCAGATGAGTGTTTCCTTAGATTATATAATATGATGATGTAAGATGCTACCAAGACCAGAAAAGTTAACAAGGCAATCATTCCACTGTTAGCAATGACTAAAATATTAGCAACATATGTGTCTGTGCATGCAAGCTTCAAGAGGACTTTGGAGTCACACATATAGTGATCTATTTGATTAGGACCACAGAAAGGTAAATTCAGGATTGTGAATAGCTGGGCAATCGAATGCCAAAATGCCAATACCCAGGCGACCAGGATCAGCATTTTACACCTCTGCCTATTGACAATTGTGCTGTAGTGTAAAGGTTTACAGATGGCGACATATCTATCAAAGGCCATGGATACCAGGATGAAAATCTCAACACCTGCCAGGAAATGAAAAGAAAAGAGCTGAATCATGCAGCAGTTGAAAGAAATAGCCTTCCTTGAGGAAATTAAGTCACTAATCATTCTGGGAATTATAGCAGAAGTGAAGCAAGGATCCATAAATGACAAATGACAAAGAAAGTAGTACATGGGTTGCTGCATCAGATGGCTGTATGTGATGGTGATGAAGACAACGAAGTTCCCCAGGATGATCGCTAGGTAGCAGGCCGTGAAAATGACAAAACACATTATCTTTATTTCTTTCTTCATAAGAACACCCAAGAATATAAATTCTGTGACATTGTTCTGATTTTCCATGTACTGAGAGAAAGTAATGCTCTCCAGTAATCTGAAAATACAGATGACATGAAAAAGGCTAGTTAGCATCAAATAAATATTTTTTTTTGTGAAAGTAAATCCAAATTGCTTTTACGTCATTACTGCAACTCATACTGAGTTCTTGAATTACATCTCTTTTTTCTAACATTTAAAGATGACAGGATAAAATATAATCTTAATCTCATACATCCCTTTATAAAAGGTTTTTTCCTACTTAAAATTTTATAAAATGTGCTATCCTTTTAACATTTTTTCTTTGCCAACAAAATGCTTTGATATCTTTTGTTTCAATAACATAACACAATTTAAGAGATGAAAATGTCCTTAGATTGAGCCTATAGTATTTTGAAACAAAAAGGGCACTTTTTCCAGATTCTAACTATGCAAAGTTGCTCACAATATAATTAAATGTGATATTGTTGAATCAAAACAAATGTGATCGATAAAAAAGTCATAGAGATATTCCTTTTTTTTTAGCCAAGAAAGATCTATCAATATCTGGTATTTTATATAGTAAAAAATTAAAAATCTAAATATTATGTTTGTGTATGAATATTTTAAAATTATTCCCCCAAAATGAGGATAACTGTAGGGGAATAGCAAAATCAATAGATTTACCCACCCCACAAAACTTAGTAATTACCTTAAATCAAATTAAATCAATCATGACTTTTGAAACATCAAACAATAGTCAAACCAGTAGACCAAGCAAAAGACACACAGTCACACACACACACACACACACACACACACACACACACACACACACACACACACACACACACAGACACAGACACAGACACACAGACAAACACAAAGTATACCAGATTTTGTTCCCACTGGAAATCAGATGAATAAAAATTGGATTTCTAGAAAAAGTCTTTAGAAAATTCTCAACCATTGTCAAATTTGTCTCTATCCAATAAAGGGAAGACTAGAGGATAATTTTTCAGGTACCAAATACCATTTTACCTTTTATATGAACCTTAAAATTGATTTCAGTAGAGAATCTTTCACCCTCTCACAAAAACATTCAAAGTATGCTAGGTCATGAAAACTAAGGTCTATCCCTACATTTTTTGTAGCCAGCAAATACTAGGTAACAAAATACCCTCCAAGAGACTTGTTTTCAATTTTCAAGAATATTTAGGAAATTTTTGTATTTCTTTGAAAACAAATTGCCTTTTGAAAAGTATATGTCTCATTTCCCCAAATAATACTGAGACTAATCATTCTTCCTACACAAATTCCTCAATAAAATATTTATGTTTTTTCATGGATAAGCATAATATTAATTTCAGGAGAAATTTGTATTTGTTCAATGCCACATAACAGCATACCCAGGTCCATGAGCAGCAGGACAGAGTAAATGTCACCACTCCAGACAATCAAGATCATTATCTTATATCTCTGGCTTTCAGAAATCATCATATTGTGTTAGAGTTTACAGATGGTGACTTAGTGATCAAAGACCAAGAGCAGCAGGTTCAATATATCAACTTGCCATTAAGTGAATTGTAAAAAGGCAAGCCATACCTTAGCCTGAATGAAGCAAAACATGGAAGCTGTCCCTCAAATTTCTGCTTTGTTAAGAGGTGGGATGAAAATATAGTTTCTACTAATTCTATATTATTGTACTCTTTTAAAAACATGTTATTTTTTCTTTATCTGTGTGTCTGTGTGTGTGTGTCAGAGAGAGAGTCAGACAGAGAAACTTTTTCTCTCCCTTTTCTTCTTCCTTCCTTCCAATCCTTCCTTCCATCACTCCATCCTTCATTTTTTCTTTTCTTATTCTTTTCCCCCACGCACAAATAGAAACACAAATTACATAACATAAAATTTACTAAATTAAGTCTCTCATTGTTAAATAAACAGAGACCAAACCATAGGTAATAGACTTTCCCAGTTACCTGCTTTATTGTTTTGAAAGAAGCCAAAGAACAATCCTCACTAAAGTGACTGAATTTCTTTCAAGCCCCTTGGATTAACCCCCCCCGCCCCGTCCTGCCAGGGAATGTAGAAGTCTGATAGCTCTCTAAGTAAAATAAGTCTGTAATGTTAATTTCTGTACATTCTGTAGCTTGACATTAGGCAAATAATGTAATTTTTCTGAGCCTCACTTTAATCATAAAAGTGGAAGCATAAGAGATTCCCTATATAATATAGATTCTTCTGAGAGTTAGCTAAGATATTTGACAGTGTACTTTGAAATGTATTAGGAGATGTTCCATTGTAAGAATCAGTAAACAGAACAGATGCTTATTCTGCCTCCTTTCCTGTCTCAAATATGTATTAGAGAGAAACAAGCAAATGTCAAAAATATTAAAAGATACCTTTCTATAACACTTGAAAGTTTCAGATTGCACTTTTACCAATACATATATATGCACATGTATATTTCTCCCGTGCATATGTATGTCTGTGCATATATGTATATACATATGTATGTAAATATTCATATAAACATGCAATTGTGCATATGTACATAAATACACAGGTCAGTGTGCTTGCTTCATTAATCACATTTATCCCTTTGATTGAAGTTAGGGAATATGAGGAAAGGCTCAGTGACAAGTTATATGTGAGAGAGTTAGAAGAAAATATTATTGGGAATATGACAGTATAGACAAGAGTACTGTGATTTCATGTCAACCAGGTTTATGACTTGGAGAAGACCTCTCTCAAAGTCATTAAAGAGTCTTAGTTTCTGAGTCTATGAAGATAGTAATTTTAAAGGGAATGCATATAGATTTACCAAAAAGCACAGAAAAAAATATAGATAAATCTGATATTAGTGGAATCATGCTATATAATTCAATGGGATTTTAACATGGGAACCAAGAATAGATTTCAGGGTTTCTCTGGTGATCAATGGAAAAAATGCATCTCCTAAAAAACAGAATTCCTTTGTAATCCTAAGAATTACACTTTTTTCATTTAGGAACATTATTCTCAGGTGTTCACAAGCTTTTCCTGAAAGCCAAAACCTAACCAGTAGATAAAATTTAAGGCTTAAAAATCCCTGACCTGGTGAAAATCTCAACTTCAAGGCAATGAAAAGAATTGTAAGGAAAATAAATATAAGGAATGGGCTGCAAATAAAATTATTTAATTTTATCAGAATTAAAGCATAACACCTGAAAATATGGACTGATACATGAGGAGGAATTACTGTCAAATATTGTTCTGTCTGGTCCAAAACAAAGTGTCTCCAAAAGGTTCTCCTTCAACTGGGAGTGAGTAGATTATAACTGTAACAGCAAGTCATTTGGATGACAAGAATAGCTTATGTTGTACAGACAGTTCTTTTCTGTCTGAATTGGTGAACAGTAAAATATCAATCAGTCAAAGTATCTGTTAAGAGTAACCTATTTTTTTAAGTTTTTTTTTTCAAGGCAATGGGGTTAAGTGGCTTGCTCAAGGCCACACAGCTAGGTAATTATTAAGTGTCTGAGGCCGGATTTGATCAGTGCTCCAACCATTGTGCCACCTAGCCACCCCAAGATTAACCTTTTAATGGAATATTTTAAGAAAAAAATCATCGCAGAAAGATTTGCTGAGCATTAGTAGAATTTAAAGGTATGGATTACTAGTGGGATTCCAAAGCAGGCCAAGGTGTAAACTGAGGTCCAATACTACATGCTCTGGATTCTGCAACTTCTAGATAACTTTCTAGGTGGGGTTTTTGCTTTTACCTTTTTTTTATTTTTTGTCTTTTTTACACTTTTACCCTTTTCAATAACTTTGATGAAACTTTTGTGTTCTTTGAAAACCAATTTCCTTACACAGCATATCTATTACTTCTCATTTCACCCTATAATAGTGAGAATAATGCATTTTCCCCAAGAAATTTCATCATAAAAGCAAAAAATATTTTTGATCATGCTTTTTTCCTGGTTAAATATGACATTAATTTAAGTGAGAATTTATATATTTATGCAAATATGTATTGATATTTTATCTATTATGCTTTTGAAATGTAAAAACAGAAATTAAAACAATATTTCACGTGCTAAAATATTGGCAACATATGTGTCTATGTGGGCAAACCTTAAGAGGAGCTTTGTTTTACACATGTAGATTAATATTTAACCAGTGCCACAGAATAGAGCAACAGAGCATCACCATGCAGAAAAGGAAGACCATTATTTATGTCTCTGACCATTAAAAGGCATCATAATGTTTTAAACATTATAGATGGTGACCTAATGATATCAGACAAAGGGCAGCAGGACCAAGAAATCAACAAATATTTAAATGAAATATAAATAAGTGAATCATACCTTAGCCTGAATGAGGCAAAACATGGAAACTGTCCCTCAAATTTCTGCTTTCATCAGAGGCAGAGCCTAAATATAGATTTTAATAACTTGGGGGTATTTAACTCTCTTCAAAACTTTGTGTAACATGTTACTTTTACATATGATAGTAGAATATTAAATATATGTGAAGTTATTGCTTGAGGAACTGAGAAACTGTAGTTTGAGACTTATTTATTGTGCTGACTGAACAGATTTATCTTTCTAATCTACTACTGATTCAAAGATGTTAGAATATCCCCTTCCCATTTGAAAGATTTGATCTGCTTATAGATGAGAAAACAGTTCTAGGAATGTCTGTTCCATTTGGAATGAATGCCTAACACAGCTTCTGAAGAATTTTTCTTCAGACATTCAATCCTCTTCCAAATGAAAAAATTCAACTGGATTCTAGTTAAATGAACTACAATCATGCTACTTAAGTTAAATTTTGATGAATAATGTGTGCACTGGTCATTGGTGCTTAAAATATTGGATTCCTGAATACTACAAAATTGAATATACAAAAAATAAAAACAATGAAGAATTTCTTTTATTCATTTCTTGGCTCTATATACCATGTCTTTGAAATAAATGTGATGGTGATCTATTCCAACGTGGTTAATTATATATTGAACTTAGTTTGAAAATGAATGAAAATCATAAAATGAAATTGACATATCTAGGCAACAACAGATAGGGTTTTCAAAGCTAGATCTCTTTCAAAGTTCAATGTCTTCTTGTCTAAATTTTTTTCCGTGTTCCAAAGGGAAAATCAATGAGATAGATAATACTGTCTCCAGTAGAATGTTTTAAAATATTTGAGATTCAGAATAAGGAACAATATATTTTCAACTGGACATTTTGATTTGGAATCTTATTTCTCTTAAACATGTCACTTCCCTATGTGTGTGAGTGTGTGTGTGTGTGTGTGTATGTGTGTGTGTATGCATGTGTGAGACAGAGAAAAACAGCTTTTTTCCCCTTCCTTTTCTCCTTCCTTCCTTATTTCCTCCCTCCCTCCCTCCCATCCTTCTTCCTTTTTTTTCCTTTCTTTTTCCTTTCTATCCTCTCTCACATATAGAACCACATACTATAAACAATAGAATATATTTTCACTAAGTCAAGTCTCTCAGTGTTAAATTAAAAGAGAATAATCCATGATAATAGACTTTTCCAATTACATGTTTGATTGTTTTGAAAGTAGCCAAAGAATAATCCTCACTAAAATTATTGGATTACTTTTAAATGCCTTATATTAAATCATTTCTCACCCCAGTGATTTCAAGGAGGAAGTCTGAGAGCTGACTTAGTGAAATAAGTCTGTAATGTGAATTACTATACATTCTGTAATTTGAGTTTAGCCTCACTTTACTCACAAAATAGAAACTATTAGAGATATCATATAGTATACTTTCTTAGTGATGACTGGATAAGATATTTGACATATTTGAAATATAGTAAATCTACTTACAGCTATTCCAATGTAAGGATCAGTAAAATCAATGAATGTACATATTCAGCCTAATTTCCTCCTTTGATTCTCAAATATGTATATGTATGTATATATATATATATATATATACATATATATATATGTATATATATATATATATATATATCAAAGACAAATAAACAACTGAATAAAAAATTAAAAGATATCTTTCCAAAACCTAAAATAGCTTCAGATCTCACTTTTACTGTTCTCTCTCTCTCTGTCTCTCTGTCTCTCTGTCTCTCTCTCTCTCTCTCTCTCACATAAACATGTACACATGTGTACATATATACATATAAACACAAGAATGGATACATGTTTGTATCTATGCTGCATTATACACCTTTGTCCCTATGAGGTAAGTTTGGGAACTAGAAGAATATTCTTACCAGGAGAATGAGAGTATAGATATTTGGGACAGGGATTGAATGTCGTCCATGTTTCTGAGCTGGTGAAGACTGCTTATAGAAAGAGTAGAGAGTTTTTATTTCTGAATCTATGAAGATAATTATTTTAGAGAGAATGCAGAGAAATCTACCAAAAGGCACACATAAAAATTATAGGTATTTCTGATATTAGCAGAGTGGTGCTATATGTTTCAAAGATTAATTAACATGGGGACCAAGGATAGATTTCAGGATGCCTCTGGTGTTGAATGGAAAAAAAATGCATCTTTTAAAAATAGAACTGGGTTTCTTTACAAACCAATGAATTACATTTTTACGATCCAACAACATTATTTTTAGGTATTCACAAGGTTTTCTAAAAGCCAAAGTCTATCCAGGACATAAAATTTAAGGCTTAAAAAAGCCCTGATTTGATGAAAATTTAAAGATTGAGGCAAAGAAAATAAATAGAAGATGGAAAACTAAAATGGCCAACAAGTTAAATTATTCAATAGTATCAGAAATAAAGCATAATACCTGATAACATGGACTGATACTTGAGGAGGAATGAATGACAAATATCGATATTTCTTGTCCAAAAACGTGGTTGAAAATGTCTCCAGAAGGTTTTTCTCCAACTGGAAGTCACTTGTTTTTTTACAGTAACTACAACTCTGTAGGCTGAAAATGATGGCTTCTGTTCTAGAGAGGGTTGTTCATCATCTGAGAGTCCAGAAAAAATTCAATCAGTCATTCAAAGTCTATGTCAGCAGAAATTTTTTAAGAAAATAAGCAACGTAGTAAGACTTGCTAAGTATTCCCAGAATTTAAAAGTATGGACTCCCTGAGGAATTTCAAAGCAGTCCAAGACAGAAACAATTACAAACCAGAATAAAACTTTACCGCTTTGGGGAAATCACCTTAGTTTATGCAATATGTTCTTTATCCATTCATTGAAGTTAAATTATTTCTTGTCCCTTATCAGACTCATTTGTTCCTACATTTTCTGTTATTCATTGTCAAAAATGAAGAAATAAATAGCAATATATAAACCCAATTATCAACAATATATCAATATATTTATAGCAGCATTTTTTATACATAAAAGAAACATGAAATGAGAGGAATTATTTGGGGGGGCCAAAAGTCTCTATTTCTTTGGATATATGGAAGTGATAAAATTTCATTAAAGTAGAGGGGGTGGTTTGTTGGAGCAGTAGATAGAGCACTGACCTTGAAGTCAGGGGACCCTGAGTTCAAATCCGGCCTCAGACACTTAATAATTACCTAGCTGTGTGGCCTTGTGCAAGCCACATACCCCATTGCCTTACCAAAAAAAAAAAAAAACCTTATTACAATGAACATGGTGAATATGAATAATTTGAAGGAAAATAAGTGGAATAAATTAGACTGAGATAAAAGGACAATATTGACAATAGTGGCAACCACATAAAATTAATTAAACTAAAAAGCAAAACAAAGGTTGATGAGCTGAACCATCCTGAGTCCTGTAGTTTGATATTCAATTATCATTCCCCTCTAGTGTTAATCAGGAGAATGTATAATAGCTATGGGGAGAGGCAGACATCAAGAAATAATGCCGTGGTTCAAATGCTTGATTGTGAGTGTTGCTATTGTTTGTTATGGCCAAACATGGGGTTTTGTTACTATATGGAGTTCCATTCTGAGGAAAGTCACTTTACCATTGAAAAATATAATGACTTCTCTCATTACAAATCTTCTTAGTTTATCTGACAAACTTAATGTGTGGGCTTTCTTAAGATTTATTTAAGCATGAATTCTGTTGTTTGTATTGAATAAAAAGTAATATCTAGCGAAAAAAATTCTGCGAACCAAGGGAAAGGGAGCCAAATGGAGGAAGAAACTCTCTAAACAGAATGCATGTAAACATTAGAATGGAAAGAATGACATCAATTTGAAAAATGATTTAAACCAAAGGCATCCTTATAATGTGTAAGTTTGAACCCAAAGGAAAGATGATAAAATAAATATCTCTTTCTTTTAAAGTTATGCATGTAAAGAAGATTGAAGTTGAGGGAGGATTTCTATTTGTAATAGCTAATATGATTTGGTCAGTTTTATTGAACTCTGTCTGTCCCTTGTTGTCCATATGAAGTTTAATGAGATTCTGTACACTGTTGAACAACACAATCTGGTGTGAGGCAAGGCCTAATTGTGGCTGCCTGTTTATTTATGAATTTAAATACATTCACTGATATAGTGTATTTATATACATGCACATATGTATACCCATATGTATAGACATTTCTACATAGCATTTTATATCATATATGTATGTGCACATACATTAAAATTTCATTTAAGGGACCAAAAAATACCATTCCATGTCATTCCAGTTTCTTAATTTGTCCTCTCACTATTAACAAGAGTCACCCTGTCTTTAAGATAAGAAAAACCAACTCATTCAGTGAATGCCCTCATTCAGTTCATTCTATTCTGGGCCAGTGCTGGTGTCCAGTCACTTCCAAGGGACTTTTCATTTATGTAAGGAGCAGAGAGTGACCATTACCTGCAGGACACTTCCCATGCCTCTTTTTGGCTTCAGGGAATAGGAGAAAGGTACCTCTGAAACCTGCTCCACATAGGCATGCCCCACTCTGAAATGATTTGCCTAAAAATAAAGAGGAGCATGGTATTCCATTGATTCCCCGCTGTAGCTTTATTGCCCAAACTGTCTTAAATCAAGAGAGGACTGTTCCCTGACCTAGCTACCAGATTTAGATCAATATGAACACATGAATAATTACATAGAATTTTTCATAGTAAAGGGGAAAATGTGAGAGGAAGGCCCTGATTGAATCTTACTCTCATTGGATTTGTCTCAGAATGAATGATATATGCTGTCATTTGAGTTTAAAAATTTATCTTAACCAAAGGAAAGTAGGAGAGAAAAGAGTAAAGAAAAGAGGAGCAGCTCAAAAAAAGAGTAAGGAGAACAAAAAAAAAAGGAAAAAGTAGAACTGATGGAAGGAGGACAGATGGAGGGAGATAGTGGTCAAAAGCAAAATATTAGTGAGTAGGGGTAAGGCAAAAGGAGAGAGAAAAGTATTAATGGAGTAAATAGAATGGAAGAAAATAGAACAGTCTGGATGAATTCACTATGAATATCAAGGGGATAAACTCTTTTATAAGACAGAAGCAGATAGTAATATCTCTTAAAAATCAGAAAGCTGAAGCAAAATCTATAAAGCTTCAGGTGAAGTTAAAAAAAGAATCAAAAAACTGCAACACTTGTAGAAATCTTCATCTCAAATAAAGGAAATATATCTAATTAAAAGAAATAAGGAGGGAACTACATCGTGCTAAAAGATATGATAAACAATGAAGCAATATCAATACTCAAATAGAAAAGAAAGTGTAATATCAAAATTCTTAGAAGAGAAGGTAAGTGAATTTCAGGAAATTCACAGCAAAATTATGCTAGTACAGAACCTTAATCTCCCTCCATCTGAATTAAATAAATTTTACACTCAAAATTAACAAAAGAAGTTAAGGAAATGAGAAGAATATTTTCAAAAAGTAGACTGGCCAAGTGTCTGGAGAAAATTAACTTGGAATAGAAAGGAATACATCTTTTTGTCAGAGATACATATCACCTACATTAAAACTGACTATGTAATAGGAAATAAAACCTGCACAATCAAATGCAGAAATATGGAAATATGATATTTTTTTTCTTTTCAATTCATGCTACAATAAAATCATGCAAAAGAAAATACAATGGAAAGACTGGCAGAAAATTGAAACTAGATAAATTAATTTTAAAGAATGAGGGGATCAAAAAAATAATATCATAAAAACCATCAATAATTTGAAACAAAATAAATTGAAGAAATTTCCAAAGTATTTGCTAAGGAAAAGTCTTTAGGGTGACATGTATTTAAAAGAAAATTCCACCTAAAATTTAAAGAAGAATTACTTCCAGTGTGTTATAAATGATTTGACAATAAAACAAAAGAGTCAATATTACCAAATTCACTTTATGACAACAATATAGGGCTGATACCGAAACCTAAAGGGCTAAAACAAGAAAGAAAAGTATACAGTAATTTCTCAAATTAATGTTGTTCCAAAATTTTTAAATAAAATATTAGCAAGGAGATTACAACCATTTATCACCAGGATATTACACTTTGACCAGATGGATCATATCCCATGAATGCAAGGCTATTTTTGTATTGGGATATCATCATATTTATACTTATAAATAACTAAATTAATAAAAAGTGGTTTAATTCTCTCAATAGATGCTGAAAAATATTTTTAAAAATACAGTATACATTTTTATTATATATATATATATATATATATATATATATATATGTATGTATATATACTATCAATATACTAAATGGAGTATTCCTTAAAATGAGAAGCAGTATCCTTCTAAAACCATCGGCAAATATTATTTTAGAAGAGTTTAAATTGGATGCATTTTCAATAAGATCAGGATATAGGATCATCACTACTATTTAATATGATATTTGCAAAGTTTACTTTATCAGGAAAGGAAGAAAACAAAATAGAAGGAATTATAAAAGGCTGTGAGGAAATAAAAGTATCACCCTGTAGATCATATGGTAATATACCTAGAGAATCCTAGAGAGTCAATTACAAAATTACTTGAAACAATGAACAACTTTAGCAATGTTACAAAATAAAATTTACCCAGATAAATGACCAGCATATCCTTACATTTCCAACAAATTCCAGCAGTAAGAGATAGAGAAATTTCTTTTAAATTGATTGTAGACAAAATAAAATATGTGGGAATCTACCTGCCAACACATTGTCAATAATTATATGCTTAAAATTGGAAGACAACTAGTCGACTGCAAGGATAAGCCAAGAAAACATTGCAGCAAATTTCTCTCATAAATACAACATGAAAGCTATAGAACAGTTACTAATAATTTGTTCATTTAAAAAAAACTGTTCACAGTCTTATCATTTTTAATTAGTGCAATGTCAAAAGTAGGAATGATGAAAATATATTTCATTCCAAATTTCATTTATCAATTAGAATAGGGCAAAGGACTTTTTCATATTCTTTTACTCTTTTTTATAATACAAAGAACAATTCCTGAGATGATCAAGGCCATCACTCTCCTCACATATGCATATTAAAAATGTCAACTAAATTATCTTCCAGGGAAGCCTCACTGAACACTTTGAAACACATTGACCATTTTGAGAGCGAGCAGAGAATGAACTCTCAGACATTTATCAAAGTCAACAAAGAACAGGAATATATTTACAAGATACATTTCGATTACTAAGAAGTCCATTCTTTTTTTTTTTTAATTTCTAGATATGGTTAAGTTTCTTTCATTAACAATCGACTGTTTACACAAATTTTTTACCATTGAATTATACTTTGAATGATACTCCCTTTCTTCTTTCTTCTAAATGAATCAGAAGTACCATTTTTATTATAGGTATACTCCATATTTAAAAAAAACATTACTTTTTTCACTTTCTTTTCTTTTTGTTTCCAATCAGAACCAATTTAAAAATTCATTCTCCCTCTGAATTATCTTTCATACTGTTGACCTCTTATTCCCACCTTTGCTAGTGGAATAGTGGCCATCTTTCCAGTATATATAGATGACTGGAAGAGCCTCTTGAAAAGTCAGTTTGTCAAAAGTACAATCATATTTTACTCTTACTTATAATGTGCAAGGGAATCATCCTTCAGAAAAATTGTGTTATGTCACATTTTTGTATTTCAATAGAAACTGACCTGATGAATTCTATTATTCAAGTTTTATAACACTGTTTTACACACAGAGTTATATTTCATACAAACTAAAATACTCACAGGTCAGAACAGGTGCAGCAAGCTGTCATTTCACAAGACTAATCTCAACAGGTTGGGATCTGTGACATTCATATGGAAAGAGATAGGCAACCCTTCCAATGGCAGCATTAAAATGGAAAGAGAGGAAGATAGATAGATATCAATGTAAGTATAGATGTGTGCATGTATGTGTATATATATATATATATATAGTAATAAATGCATTTTTATGTTCATATATATATAATCTTACATATGCTATTACACAGAACATATCCCTATTATATATATATATATATATATATATATACATATATAATATATATAACACATATATGTGTATATAAGCATATATATTTATCCTTTATGTACACAAATAAACATGTGTACATACATACACATGCTATTTATTTGTGTATTTTAATACATATGTGTGTCTATCTTGGTATTAATACAATAGGAATTTAGCTCATAAAGAGAGGCAATAACTTTCAAAAAAAGCTTAGAGATTGTGACTTTAAAGGAAATAGAAATAAATTAAGTACTTTTGCTTTTTAGTAAAGCATTTAATGAGATAACCTACTACAGTTCTAGAGAAATATTGATGAAACATAATTCAAATAGCCAGCATGTTTACAAACCGATGACAGACTCGAGGGTCAGAATGAGAAATATTGTGGGGCATAGTCTATGCTTTCGACTTGCTCTGCTAAATGGGAATATAAAAGGGTTCTGGCCTATCTTCCTTCCTTCCTTCCTTCCTTCCTTCCTTCCTTCTTCTTTGCTTCCATCCTTCTTTCATTATCTTACTTTTATTCTTTCTAGTCTTCTTAAAGATTCTTCCCAGTCACTTTAAAATTAAATAACTTTCATCTCCTTGTACTACGACAAAGAAATCATTTTTTTTTATCTCAGTCCTGAGCATTTTCTATGCCTAGACCCTATGGGATAAAATCCTCTCCCCTGCAACTTTTCTTCTTAACATTCTTAGAATCCTTCAAATTAAAACTAAAATTGCTACACAATGACTTTCCCAAGCATTTTGTTTAAGTATTATTGTTTTATTTATGCTGTGCAGAGTATGTTTAAACATAATTATTTATTTGTTGTATTAGGTCCATTAAGTTGTGAACACCTTGAGTTGGGGGAATGATAAATATTTATTGACTTAAACACTATTTCTTCCTTCCTAAGACTAGTCTTCTCAAGGAAAAGTAGAAATGCTACTTAGGGAGATTTATACCTCCTTAACTTTATCTCTATCTTAAAAACATTAAATTTCTTTTTCTTCTGAATATTTTGCATACTTATTCAATTTTTTATTGAAATTTACAATTTCTCCCCTAATCTCACTTCCCTGCCCTGACACTAACTGAAGGCAGTCTGATAGGCTTTACATTGTTTCCACGCTATACACTGAACAAAACTGAATGTGTTGAGAGAAAAATCATATCCTAAAGAAAAAAATAAATTATGATAGATAGCAAAATTGCATAATTACATAACTTTTGTAAATTAAAGGTAACAGTCTTTGATCTTTGTTTAAGCTACACAGTTCTTTCTTTGGTTAAAAATGGTATTCTCCATTGCAGATATACTAAAATTGTACTATTGAAATGAGTAAATCCATTAAGATTGATCATCAATCACCTGTTGCTGTTATGGTACACAATGTTCTGGTCCTGCTCATCTCACTCAGCATCAGTTGATGTAAATGCTTTCCATGCTTCTTGGAATTCCCATATCCCCCCCTTCCCCAGTTTCAAATAGAACGAGAGTGTTCCATAATGTACATATCACAATTTCTTCAGACATTTCCCAATTGATGGACAATCACAGAATTTCCAATTCTTTGCCAACACAAACAGAGCTGCTATGAATATATTTATACAAGTGATGCTTTTACCCCATCTCATGATCTCATAACAGTATAGAGTCAGGAATGTTATTATTGGATCAAAGGTTATGCACATTTTTATTGCCCTTTGGGCATAATTCCAAATTGTTCTCCAGAAACGTCCAATGAGTTCACAGCTCTGCCAACAATGTATTAGTGTCCCAGATTTTCCACATCCCTTCTGACATTGATCATTGTCCTTTCTGGTCATATTGGCCAGCCTGATAGGTGTGAGTTGGTACCTCGGAGATGCTTTAATTTGCATTTCTCTAATAAGTAATGATTTAAAGCAATTTTTCATATGACCAACGATCACTTTGATTGCTTCATCCGTAAATTGCCTCTGCATATCATTTGACCATTTGTAAATTGGGAAATGCTTATATATTTATAAATTTAACTCTGTTCTCTCTATATTTATAAATGAGTACTTTGTCAGAAATACTAGTTGTAAAAATTATTTCCCAATTTACTACATTTATTTTGATCTTAGTAACAGTGGTTTTGTCTGTGCAAAAGATTTTTAATTTAATGAAATTAAAATCACATAGTTTTTTGTTGTTGTTAATGTTGTTTTTCTTTTAGGTTTTTGCAAGGCAAACAGGGTTAAGTGGCTTGCTGTCTGAGGCCAGATTTGAACCCAGGTACTCCTGCCTCCAGGGCTGGTGCTTAATCCACTACACCACCTAGCCTCCCCACCTAGTTTGTTTTTAATGATGTTCTCCATCTCTTCCTTGGTAATCATATACCGCATCACTTTCCATAGATCTGAGAAGTAAATTACTCCTTGATCTCCTAGTTTGTTTAATATTGTCTTTTATGTCTAAATCCTGTACCCATGTTCATCTCATCATGTTATAGGGCATGAGATGTTGGTCTAATCCAAGTTTTTCTTCCAATTTTCCCAACAGTTTTTATCGAAGAGAGATTTTTTTATCACAGAAGCTGGACTCTTTAGGTTTCTCAAGAAGCAGATTACTATTAGGATTTCCTGCGATCACTTTTGCACCTATGCTATTACCCTAATCTACCACTCTGTTTCTTAGCCAATACCAGACAGTTTTGATGACTGATACTTTATAATAAAATTTGAGATCTGGTAGGGCTAAGCCAAATTCTTTTGCCTCTTTTTTTATTTAAATCCCTGGAAATTCTTGACTTTTTTTCTTCATATGAATTTACTTGGAAGTTTTTTCTAGCTCATTAAAGGAATTTTTTGGAATTTTGATTGGTAGGGCACTAAATAAGTAGTTTCATTCAGATAGAATTGTCTTTTTTCTTATATTAGCTCAGCATATCCATGAACAGCTCATATTTGCCAAGTTGTTCAAATCTGATTTTATTTGTTTGAGAAGTATTTTGTGGTTGTTTTTCACAGAGTTTTGGAGAATGCCTTGACAGGTAGACCCTTAAGTATTTATATTGTTTAAAATTGCTTTGAATGGAATTTCTCTTTCTAGTTCTTGCTGCTGTATCTTGCAAATAATATATAGAAATGCTGAGCACTTATGAGGATTTATTTTATATCTTGCAAACTTGCTAAAGTTTTGTTTGTAGCAGCTTTGTTAATGATTTTTTTAGGATTCTCACAGTATACCATCATGTCATCTGCAAAAAGTGAGAGTTTTGTTGTTTCCTTCACAATTCTGGTTCCTTCAATTTCTTTTTTTTTTCTCTTATTGCTGAAGCTAACATTTCTAAAACAATATTGAATAGTAGTCGTGATATCAGGCAACCTTGTTTGACCCCTTATTTATTGAGATTGCCTCTATGTATCTGCATTGCATATAATGCTTGTTAATGGCTTTAGATAGATACTGTTAACCATTCTAAGGAACAATCCATTTATTCCCTATATTCTCTAGTATTTTTAGTGGGGATAGGTACTGTATTTTGTCAAGTGTTTTTTCAGCATCTATTGATATAATCTTATGATTTGTGATTGATTTATTATTGATATAGTTATTTATATTAACAGTTTTCCTAATATTGAGCCAACCCTGCATTCCTGGGATAAATCCTGCTTGGGCATAGTGTATCATCCTAGGAAAAGCTTGCTGTAATTGTTTTACTACAATTTTATTTAAAATTTTTTCATCTATATTCATTAGGGAGATAGGTCTATATTTTTTTAATCTGTTTTGACTCTTCCTGGTTTAGGTGGCAACACTATATCGGTGTCATAGAAATAGGCAAAATTCTGTCTTCATTTATTTTCCCAAACTGTTTATACAGAATTGGAACCAAATGATCCTTAAATGTTTGATATAATTAACTTTTCAATTCATCTGGTCCTGAAGAATTTTTCTTATGGAGTTCAATCATGGTTTGCTGAATTTATTTTTCTGAGATTTGATCATTTAGGTATTTGATTTCTTCTTCATTTAACCTGGGCAATTTATGTTTTTGTAAATATTCATCCATTTCACTTATATAATGAAATTTATTGGAATACATTTGAGAAAAATAATCTGAAATATTTCTTCAATTTCCTTCCCATTGGTAGTGAGTTCAGCTTTTTCATTTATGATACTAAAAATTTATGATAATTTATTATTTTTAGTCAAATTATCCAGAGGTTTATTAATTTTATTATTTTTTTCTTAAAACCAACTCGAGTTTATTAGCTCAATATTTTTCTCGCTTTTTATTTTATTAATTTCTCCTTTAATTTTTAAAATTTCTAATTTGTTATTTAATTGGGGTGTTTTAATTGTCCTTTAATTTATTTCAGTTGCATGTTTAGTTCACTGATTTCCTCTTTCTCTAATTTATTTAAGTAAGCATTTAAAGATATAATAGATATGCTGACAAATACCCTGGCTGTATCACATAAGCTTGGGTATTTTGTCTCGTTGTTGTCATTATCTAGGATGAAATCATTAATTCTTTCTCTAATATGTTTGATCAACTCATTCTTTAAAATGAGGTTATTTAGTTTTCAATTAGTTTTAGGTCTATCTCTCCATGGCCCACTATTGCATGTGCTTTGAACTTCCAATCCATCCATTCAATGCTTCACCTGAGTCTTTAACTAAACATCAAGCTTCCTGTTCAACTCTGAACATTTCAACAGGAAAGTTTTAAAGTCCCTTTTTTCATTCAATGTCCTTTTCCCTGGAAAGAGGATGTTCAATTTTACTGGGTACTTGATTCTTGGTTGTAATCCAAGAACTTTTGCCTTTCATGTTATAAGACCTTAAGGCCATAAGACCTTAATATAAAATCTGTTAAATCTTTTTATATCTTGAATGTAGCTCCATGATATTTGAATTGCTCATTTATGGAAGATTGTAGTATTTTCTCTTTGACTTGGGAGGTCTAGAATATGACAATAATATTGCTGGGAGCTTTCATTTGGGGATCTCCTTGAGGAGGTGATTGGGAGATTCCCACAATTATCGTTTTACTTTCTGATTCTAGAATATCAGGACAATTTTACTGGATTATTTCTTAAAAAATGAAGTCTAGACTCATTTTCAGGCTATGAATTTCAGGTACCCCCAAATTTTTAAATTATCTCTATTGGATCTGTTTTCTAGTTCAGTTCATTTGCAATGAGAAATTGCAAATTTTCACCTAATTTTTCATTGCTTTGCTTTTGCTTTATTGTGTCTTGAATTCTCAAATTGTCATTAACTTCCCTTAGTCTCATTCTACATTTGAAGGAATTATTTTCTTCAAAGAGCTTTAGTATCTTCTTTTCCATCTGGTCAGTTCTGCTTCATAAGGCATTCTTCTCCTTATTGACCCTTTGAATTGCATTTACTACTTGAGCTAAATTGGTTTATAAGATGTTATTTTCTACATTATTTTTTGTATCTCCTTCACAGAGCTGCAGATTTGATTTTCATGATTTTCTCACATCTCTTTTAGTTCCCTTATTAATTTTTCCTCTACCTCTGATATTTGGTTTTCAAAATAATTTACGAGGTCTTCCATATCATGAGACCAATTCATATTTTCCTCACAGACTTTGCATACAAAATCTTTAACTTGGTTGCATATTGAGTTTGTATTTTGATTCTCCATAGGACCAAAGTAATTGTATATGATCAGATTTCTTTTCCTCCTTTTGTTTGCTCATTTTGCCAGTCTATGACTTCATAGCAAGTCCTTGTTAAGGTGGGGTTCTGTTTCCTGGGTGTAGGCTCCATATCCCAAGATTTTGAGCGTTTTTGAAGCTGTAATTAGGAACAATACCTAAGAATCTCAATTCCCTAAAGGTCTTATGAGAATCTCTATATGCTCTTCTGACCTCCGCTCTGATCTATGGATGACCCCAAGCATTTCCTTTTGCCCTGGAACTGTGAAGAGAGTTCCTGTTCCACTATGACAGGAAAGTTCCTTTTCCTGAGACTGGCACGCAGATTTTACCCTGTATCTAAGTATGAACAAAGTCCCAGAATCCTGCTTTAGATGTAAAAAGCAGATCAACTTCTGGAATCACCCCGCCTGTAACTCTCATCATTGACGGGCTGAGAGGTCTGGAAGCAGTAGCTTAATGGTTCCCCATTGAGTTGTTTCCCAGCCCTGCTCTTGGCTCCTGGGACTTTTTTTGAGCTCTGAAACTGTTTTCTGAGAGCTGCACTGGATTTGATCCTGTTCTCACCAGAGCAACAGAGTTATATCACTCAGCTTCCAAGTTGTCCTTTGCGTACTGGGGTCAGAGGTCTGGGAACTGCTGCTGTTGTCATGGACCCAGGAGCCCCCAGGGATCTAGGTGGCCTGCTCTCTTTCTGCATGATTAGAGCGAACTTTCTCTGGTGGCCAGTACATTCTGGGTTGTGCTGAATACCTCTCTAGCCCAGGTGAAACAGACTTTTCCAGAGGATCACCCACATTGTCATGGTACAGCATATTGTTTCACTCATTGCCTCTGTGATTTCTGCCACTCTAGAATTTGGTTAGAGTCATTGTTTAGAGGAATTTGGAGGAGCATGGGAGAGAACTCCAGGATTTCTTCACTTTACTCTGTCTTGTGGTCTGCGCTCTCAGAAAATTCTGTAATGAATGTGATAAATCAGGACTGAAGTCAATGACTCCAATAAACCTATGAATCTAACATCACATAAAAATTCATAAGAACCTTGGGAGAACCATGAAATGTAACATTTTTTTTCAGAGAGCTTTAGTATCTCCTTTCCAATCTGGTGAATTCTACTTTTTAAAGGCATTCTTCTCCTCATATAGCTTGTGGGTTACTTTTTCCATTTGACCTGATTTCCTTTTAAATATGTTATTTTCTTCAGGATTTTTGGCATCTCCTTTGTCAAGCTACTGACTTGGTTTTCTTGATTTGGCCAAGGTAATTGTTTTTGGTAGGATTTTATTATGTTCTCAAGTGTGCTCCTTTCCCTAGACTATGATTTTATTTTAAGCCTTTGTGAGGAGGTTTCAGCTTCTAAGGTGCAGGGTGCATGTACCATGCTTTGGTTGGTTTTTGCAACTGTCTTTAGTAACATCCCTTGGGGATCTCTATTCCTTCTAAGTCTTATGAGAGATTTTGACTTTTCTTCTGACCTGTGTTCTGATCTGTGATTGACCACAAGGACTTCCCTCTACCTTGGAACTGTAAAGATGGTCATTGCTCCAGTATGGCAATAAATCTCCTTTTCCTGAGACGGGAACCTAAACCTCAGCCTTGGTCTAATTATATAGAAAGATATCTATCCGTTATACTTAATGAAGACCATCAGGGAGGTGATTCCATGACAAACACATAAATTAAATTTGATTGGGGGGGGGGATGTTTTCAAAAACCTCACCTTTTCTTCCAGAGTCATCTGGGTCTAGAAACCAGATATGAATCAGGATGACTGGAGATGACACTGAATGTGAGACAGTTAGGGTTATGTGACTAGCCCAAGATGACACAGCTCATAAGTGAAGTGTCTAAGGCTGGATTCAGCCTCCAATCCTCCCAACTCCTAGGCCAGTGCTTTATCTACTGTACTATCAGGCATCCCCTATCTAAGTCCAGGTAAAGTCACAAAATCTTTCCTCAGGTATAAACAGCAGAGATAACTTTTGAATTTGCTCTGAGTCCCTTAACCTCTGTGGGTTGAGTACTCTGGAATCAGTAGTTGGATGGCTACCAATTGGTTTATTTCCCAGACTCCTTCCTGGTCCCAGGTGTCATTTCTGTTCTGAGACTTGCACTGGACTAGATTCTGCCCTCACTGTGGTGCGGCAGAGTTATCCCTCTCAGGTTCCAAGTTGTACTTGGTAATCTCTGGACTCACTGCTGCCATGAACCCAGGTGCTTCCAAGGAACCAGATACTTGTAGTCTCTTTCGAGATGACTGAAGCCAGTTTATTCTGGTGGTCTGTGTGTCCTGGGCTGCAATGCAATGCTTTCTAACCCCAATTAAACAGATCTTTCCTGTGAATCATCTAAGATTTTTTGGATTGGAAAATTGTTTCGCTCAGTCTCTGTGTGTGTTCTGTCACTCTACAATTTTACCAGAGTCATTATTTAGATGTTCTTGGAGTAGTGTAGGGGAGATCTGCTGGTATTTCCTAACATCATTCTGCTATGTTGACTATGCCATCCCAGAATATTCTTTAATGAAAATAATCAATCATGGTTTGATCCAATGTCTCCAAAAACCTACATATGTAACATTTCATTAAGATTCAGGAGAAACCTTAATGAGCTGCTAGAAATGGAGCATCTCTTAGTATTCAGGAGGCTGGGCAGCAAAGTTGACATAGGTACTGCTTATGCCACAGACTTTTGTCATTATATATATATATATATTTGAATATGTGATGTGTGTTTGTTTTTGGGTGTGCATAACAGGTTGAGTACACAAGAAAAAAATCAGATATTGAAATCATTTGCTTTATTTTAATAAGAATGCCAATTTCCTGCACCACGTTCTCCCTTTTTCTCATTCTCCATTTCTGTATTTCTCAGTATGTTAGATGGCAGGGTTCAAGAGGGGTGCAATTACAGTGTAAATTCTGAGAATCTTTTTCATTTGACTATTGGCAGGTGGGATATAGGTGAAGATACAAGGTATGAAGAAAAGAACAAGCATCATGACAGGGGAAGAGACAAGGGGAGAGAGCTTTATACCTACCTTACTAGGAATGCTCCCTAAGATTATATAATACAGTGATGTAAGATTCCACCTAGAACAGAAAAGTTACCAAAGCAACCTTCCCAGTGTTAGCAATGAATGAAATGCTCCCTACATATGTGTCTTTCCAGACAACCTTTAAGAGGGCTTTGAATCACTCATATAGCAACCTATACCCCACAGATAGAGAACCTCAGAGTTATGAAGAACTGGACAACACAGTGACAAAATGGCATCACCCACATAATTAAAATAAGTATATTACTTTTCTTCCTGTTGACAATTGTCATATAGTACAAGGGTTTACAGGTAACAACGTAGTGCTGAACAGTCATTGACATCGAAATGAAAATCTTCACACCTTCCAGTAAGTGAAAAGTGATGAGCTGAATCATTCAGTAATTATAGTACACAGTCATTTTTTGTTAGATTCTTGCAAGGCAAATGGATTTAAGTGGCTTGCCCAAGGCCACGCAGCTAGGTAATTATTAAGTGTCTGAGGCCAGATTTGAACCCAGGTACACCTGACTCCAAGGCCGGTGCTCTATCCACTGCACCACCTAGCTGCCTCAATACACAGTCATTTTCGAGGAAATTAAGTCGCTAATCATCCTGGGAGCACTTGTGAAATTGTAGCCTTTATTCATGAAGTTGAGTGTCAAAGGGAGAAGTACATAGGTTGCTGCATCTGATGGCTGTATTTGAGGAGGATGAAAATAATGAACTTCCCCGGGAAGATTGCAAAGTAAAAGGTCAGGAAAATTACCAAACAGATTGTACTCATTTGTTTCCTCATGAGGAATCCCAAGAGTATAATGCCATTGCTGTTATTTTCTGTCTTTTAAGTATAGGAAATGCCTATCCAGATATACAATCTGAAAATAGAGATGACATGACAAAGCCTAGCTAAAATCAAATGAATAATTTTTATGAAGATAAAGTCAAATTTCACATCAATCTGCAAGTCTTATAGAATACTTAAATTTGATTTCATATTTTGAACAATTTTCATTAAGAAGATCAAAAGTATATATGATATGGTCCTTTTCATGCAGAAGTTTATAAAATTTATTTTCTTTCCAATGGCTCCATCTTTGCCAGTAAAACATTCATATCCTTACTTTCAAAAATATTATAATCATTTTAAATAGATAAAATAATTTAAAAATGTATTTGCTATACATTTATGTTAATAGGAGCATTTTCTTGCCTCTTCACATCATACAAAGGTGATTACAATATAATTCAAATTAATATATCTGATGACTAATGAATCAAAAAAGAAGATAGATTTTTGTTTTCCCTTTTCTTCTAATTACTTTCCTTCTCCTTTTCTAATATTTTCCTTCTTTTCCTTCCTCCTCTTCCACTTCCTCTTCTTCCTCCTCTTCTTCTTCTTCTTCTTCTTCTTCTTCTTCTTCTTCTTTCTTCTCTTCACTTCTGCTCCCATGACATCCCCTCCCCTGTTCTCTGTCTCTTTATTTCTGTCGTTCTCCCTCCCCTTTTTTGTCTTTCTCTGTCTCTTTCTGTCTCTCTCTTTCTCTGTCTGTATCTATGTCTCTGTCTCTCTGTGTCTTTCTCTCTCTCGGTCTCCCTACAAGATGCTATTGTTCTTCTCTTTATGTTAATCGACCAAATAAAATATATTATATTGACTTGGCAAGTTTCTCATTAATACTTGTCCAGTGTGTACATTCATCATTCCAAATTTAAATAATTTCCATTAATTTGGTTGTTTGGCAATCTCTTATTGCTGGAGCTAAAATTATCAATTGACTACAAATTCCTTTCAAATATGCTGATTTATGCCAAAACTTTCCCTCATGTGAGTAGACCATTTCAAATTATGTGTTAGATGACTACACTTAAATATTCAAAAGTATATAAAAGTAATATGCCCTAAAAATTGCTTTTTCTTTTTCCTTTTGGTAAATATCCATAATACCAAAGCCATTTCCCTATTACGTGCTTTGTTGTTTTTCTCAGCTTGTCAATTTTAATTCCTCACTCTTTATACTTTCCCCTACCCAATAATTTGCCAAGTCTTCACAGTTTTATCTTCTATACATCACTTTCATCAAGATAATTTACTCCACTCCTATCACAGCCATCTAAAGAGACCTAATGAATAATGCCTGAAATGTTTCAACCATTCACTAAAGGAATCTAACTGGCTATCTTCTCTCCTCTCTGTTTCAATCAGCTGCTAAAATGTTATTCCAAAAGAATAATTTTGAGCATACAATTTTTGTGCTCAAAAAACTTCTGGGACTTCTAATTGCTTTAAAAATAAGTTAAGAATCAATACAACATTTTCAATTTGAATTTTAAAAAGCACTCAGTTTGACTGTGGCTTGTCTTTTCAATTGGAATACTTATGAGTTCTCATGTTCTCCCTGCACTTTTTCATTTGGTGGATTTCTTCATCTATTATAGTTTCTATTAAGATGATATTTTTCCTGAATAATAATCTCTTTAAACTTCTGTTATCATCTTCACAGATGTTTATCATACATGTCACAATTAATATTATGTAGATATGTTAAACTCAATAAAACAAAGCAAATCTCATTTTCTTCCCCCTCTAAAGTCTCTCCATAGCCAAAGTTCCCTTATATTCTCAAATATATTGACATACTGTTAGTCACTGGATTATAATCCTTTTGTTTTCCTAGATTTCTCAATCGTTCTTTCTGTTCATCCTGACCCTCACAAACACTTGATCCATTCTTAATTCCTTGCATTTTTACCTTCCATAAAACTCAACTCTTTTATATGCCCACTATTAGACAGTGTTTTTACTACCACACAGGTACAGATCTTCAACAAATTAACCCTAATTCATGGAATAGCATTTTTATCCTTCTCTCTGAAACAAATCTTTTTCTACTACTATTCTCCATCCTTTTATATGTCAAATTAATTTTCCTTAAACCTTTATTTCACGATATCACTTTCGTATTCAATTATTTTAATTGAATATCTATAATTTGTGCATAAAAATGCAAAGGTTTGTGTTTGATTTTTAAAGACCATCATGGACCAGCCCTTTCCTAACTCCCCAGACATCTTACCCTATTCCAGATTAAATGTTCTGTATTTAGTTAATGTTGTCTTCTTTTCTGCTTCTCTGTTCTTCACAGAGTACACTTCATCCTTTTTCAACCTGAATATGCTGTCACTCATGTCAAGGATTCTCAACGCAACTCTGCATTCTAGATTTTCTAGATTCCCTAAAGTCTCACCTAAATTCCCATTTTATTCAGGAAGAATTTCTAGGTTTTGATATTATTCATGAATTTTCTCTAACATTAGTGCAAACTTGTTCTTTACATAGATATTTTGCGGAAATATTTTCATTTTATTATACCTATCAGAATATGAGCTTTGAGTTAAAGGAAAATTGCCTTTTCCCCCTCTTTTTGGATTTCTCCATTTCTTTTTTTTAGGTTTTTGCAAGGCAAATGGGGTTAAGTGGCTTGCCCAAGGCCACACAGCTAGGTAATTATTAAGTGTCTGAGACTGGATATGAACCCAGGTACTCCTGGATTTCTCCAATTCTTAAGAAAGTGACTGGCATCAAAAAAGGACTAAATACATGCTAACTGACTAAATTAGTATACACTCTATTTGGTAATCAGTAATGTCGTACTACTTGCTCTCAACTTTGTCTTTCTTTGGTTCACAGATTTTGATCCCATTTTGCATTATGTCCCATAATATTGGACTGATCAAAGTTTTTTTTTTTTTTTGCTTTCACTTTGTTTTCGTCTTTGTCAGAATCATCTACTACTTTGGATTCAAATATGATTTCATTGCTGAATATATCTATAAACTCTTACCAATCTAGTCCCATCTCTTGATTGTCTAGCCTAAATTGCTAATATTTTGAATTTCATTTAAGAAATCCTTTTAGCATTTTATAGTCAAAACATACACAACAGAGAATATTATTCCATAGTAAAAAACATTAATCATTATGTTGTTTTGGTCAAAAAATTTCATTCACTTATGATTAAAAATTTGCTGTTCTTGGTCTTTCTCTCATATCTTCCATAAAAAACCAAGAAATAAGGAATATATATATATATATATATATATATATATATATATATGTATGCTACCTTTAAAATACCTGTGAATACCTTGCCTTTAATCAATGCTTCCTATTTTAAAGGAAGAGATTGACAATTTAAAGTAAATGGAAATAAATTAAGCACTTTTGATTTTGAGTAAAACATGTAATGAGATGATCTAGTATAGTTTCACAAAAGGATCTCTCTACTTGGCAACTTTCACTATGGTGGACTTTAACGTTTGGTGAAATTCCTGGAGAGGAAACCCAAATTCCCCTCCACATTTCTCTTTCAATCCCCTAGCCTCTCATCCCAGGGCTAGCCAGGTATAAGGAACTCTTAACTAGATTAACAGGGCTAGAGCCACCTCCTTATCACTTTTTGGATCACCCCTTAACATGGTTTTTACCCCAGACATTCTAATCACTGAATTCCATTCCCAGATCAGTCTTCCCAAGAATCTATGAGATATTTCCTAAGCAGAGAACACCAAGGAAATGTGTGTGAAATCTAGCTATTTGCATACTCAATTTTCTGTTGCCCATCTAGGAAAATATTAAAAGTGTTTATTTTATATTGTGAATGAGGTCCCAAAATAGCTTGTGAATGGTGACTACAGGGTCATTAAAACATTCTTTTATCAAGAGTGTCTTAGGAAATGAGCCAGCTCTCTCACAGGGAGAGGGGCACCCAATCCCATAAAGGATAGGTCTAATAAGCACTTTGAAAGTATTTGCCATGACCAAACAGGACATAGAGCACAATATATAAACTGCAAAATGAATGATTTTGACTCTATTAAATTAAAAAAGGTTTTGCACTAATAAAATCAATGCTGGCAAAATTATAAGAAAATCAGAAAGCTTGGAATCAATCTTCACAAGCAGTAGTTCTGATAAAGGTCTAAAATATACATATATATATATATATATATATATATATATATATATATAAATTTCATCAAATTGATGAGATCACAAGTAATAACCCAATGAATAAATGGTCAAAGGATATGAACAGACAGTTTTCAAATGAAGAAATTAAAGCAATATATATATATATATATATATATATATATATATGTAATCATATAAAAAATACTCCAAATCAGTATTGATTAGAGAAATTCAAAGTAAGAGAACAATGGGGCATCATCTCAAAGCTATTAGATTAGCCCCAAGGACAAAAAGGCAAATATGATCAATTCTGGAGAGGCTGTAGGAGGATGGGACATTGATGCATTCCTGATGGAGTTGTCAGCAGAGCCAAGCTATCCTTGGAGTAATATGGAACTTCGCTCAACGAGCAATAAAACTGCTCATATCGTTTGACCCAGCAATTTCAGTATAGGACTGTACGCAGAAGAAATTATTTTTAGGGGTATTTTTGCAAGGCAAATGGGGTTAAGTGGCTTGCCCAAGGCCACACAGCTAGGTATTTATTAAGTGTCTGAGAACGGATTTGAACCCAGGTCTCCTGACTCCTGGGGCGATGCTTTATCCACTGCGCCACCTAGCTGCCCCATGAACCACCTAGCTGCCCCAGAAGACATTTTTAAAACAGGGGAATAGTCCTACATATTCCCAAATATTCATAGTAGCTCTTTTTACAGTGGCAAAAATTTAGAAATTGAGGGGATGCCCAACAGTTGGGGAATGACTAAAGAAGTTATGTTACATGAATACTATATAATATTACTGTTCTATAAGAAACCATAGATGATTGGACTCTAGAGAAGCACGAAACAAGTTATAGCATCTGATGATGAGTGAAGGGATACAGTCAAGAGAACAATGGACACATTAACATTATGAGATGAACAACCTTGATGGGAGCAACTCCTCTCAACAGGTAGAGAGCTGGGACACATGCATTACATTGGTAATGGTCTATATAATTCCCAACCAGAGGAAGAAAAACAAAACCAAACACAGAAAAAAACCCAACACTCCTACTCAATCTGATGAACACAATAAAAAATATATTTTATGAATCTATTTAACTTAATCCTAATTTCTCCCATAAAATTAATAATTTTAAAATATATTTAACAAAATATGTATGCAAAATGTTAGCCTGATTGTTCCCTACTGAGGGTAGAGGTATGGGAATGAAGGGTGAATGTATATTCTGTAACTTGGAAATATACATGTACAAATGAGTTAAATAAAAAATTAAAGTTAAAAGAAAGAAGGGAAGCCTTTTCCTTTCATGCCAATCACTGGCTGGATTCACAATCTAATTGGTGCAATTACCCTGATCCATTTTCCCAACACTTCTCATTATACTAATGAGCCAAATCAGCTATCTCATTGACCAGGTGCAAAGGACAATAGCACAGATTCTCATTCAAGCCCTGAAAAGTTATTTCACCTCTTCCTTTGTCCAACTCTCTCCTTCCTTTTGGCATCTTCTTGGTTTCCACCAAGTTCAGATAAGCTAGCTTTTGTAATATCCTTAAAGACATCTGTGAGACGCTGTCAATAACCTTCTCATTCTTGTGAAAGCAAACCAGTTGATTCCTTATCACAGATAGATGTGCATATGTGCTTGTGTTTGTTTCTGTGTCTTTGTGTGTGTGTATGTGTGTGTATGATTTCTCTTTTCCTGATTAAATATTTCTGAAATTATCCATTTCCTTTTAGTACAAGACCATAATAGATTTTGGAAGACACTGACTTGTCCTAAGGTCTTTTAAATGCAGATATAATATTTAAGCGTGTCTTCTGGAAGATGTTTGAGAAAAACAATAGGAATGAGACATGCAATCAGCTGCACTACGTTAGTAATTAAAGAAGAACTAAAATGTAAGGTAGATGTTAAGAGAAGAGAAGGTAAATAGAAACAAGGAAAATTGCTGATTTCACAGGTTTACCTCATGCTGGCCCTGTTCTGAGAAAATATTCATTTTTACAAAAAGAATTTTAAATGTGGCAGGATGTGTGTAATATAACAAAGTCAGATTGACAATCACTTTTTGTCCCAACATTTAATTAAATGTAAATTTATTAAATGTCTTTATGTGCAAGTACTATGTAGACATTACAGGAGGGAATCTTCATGATATCTGTTTGTCATTGACGATTGGTTGTGTTTTCAAAGAATGAGGAAGTCTCCTAATATTATGAGATCGCTTACTATGGAAAACACTGCTTCTATTCATTCCTATATCTCATGGATGAAAGTTTCTCCATTGACTAGCTGCAAAATTAGAATTTGTTGCATCTTTAGAAATGGGAGACCAGAAGAGTCAATGATTTTTTTGTCATCATGTCAGAGAAGATATTGTTTAACCACTAGGTTAGGGATTATGAAAAGAATCAACCACTGCATCATTTAAAGAGGCATCCTTCTCTTGCTCTCACATTCACCAGATTCAGCGAAAATAGTGTTGGGTATTTTCTTGGTTGTTTTATTTGGTCTTCAGATTATCTATATTCGGGCAATAATTTCCACATGACATGGAAATTTTAGACAGGATCCCATACTAATCAGGATTTAAAGCAGGATGTTGATTGAATAAATCAAACAGAAAAGAGAGGGAAAACAGGGTTCCTAGTACTTTAACACAATAGGGTGATTGGATTTGAAAGTACAACTCTGCTAAGAAACGATTGCACTAAGTTATGAATGTAATTTCTTTCTCCTTTTCAGAGAATGAAGTTGAAAAGAGAAATATATAGGTATTTATTATTAGGTCTCTTTTCAAAACAATTCAATTGCTACTGATTAAGTATAACTTGGAATCATGTGACCAGAAGAAAATTTTAGTGAAAGCAATCAATGGGTTTTGGAGCCACTGATTCCAAAAGGTGTATATAGCCAAAATCAAATGAATAATTGAAGTAAATATTGGGAAAACCCATGAAAAGCAATATTTCATTGTATTCTGGAGGCTACATAGGAAGAAATATCTAAGATGAAAATTTTCATTTCTTAACTGAGTTGCTGTAAAGGGAAAAAAAACAAAAAACACAAATTAAAATCCAAAGACCTCCCACTGAAGTTTAAATGTGACACAATGCTATTCATCTGTTTTATTTGAATAGCATTGTCACTTTTGTGGACCACACCTTTCTCATGGCATTCTTCATTTCATTATTTCTCAGTGTGTAGATGAGAGGGTTCAACAGGGGTGAAACCACAGTGTAAAACACTGAGAACTCTTTCTCATTCAGGAATCCTTCTGGTGGCATATAGGTGATGATGGCAGGTATAAAGAAGAAAAGTACAACCATGACATGGGAAGCACAGGTGTAGAGCGCTTTACGCCGACTTTCAGATGAATGTTTCCTTAGATTATATAATATGACGATGTAAGATGCTACCAAGACCAGAAATGTTAACAAGGCAATCATTCCAGTGTTAGCAATGACTAAAATATTAGCAACATATGTGTCTGTGCATCCAAGCTTCAAGAGGACATTTGAGTCACACATATAGTGATCTATTTGATTAGGACCACAGAAAGGTAAATTCAGGATTGTGAATAGCTGGGCAATCGAATGCCAAAATGCCAATACCCAGGCGACCAGGATCAGCATGTTACACCTCTGCCTATTGACAATTGTGCTGTAGTGTAAAGGTTTACAGATGGCGACATATCTATCAAAGGCCATGGATACCAGGATGAAAATCTCAACACCTGCCAGGAAGTGAAAAGAAAAGAGCTGAATCATGCAGCAATTGAAAGAAATAGCCTTCCTTGAGGAAATTAAGTCACCAATCATTCTGGGAATTATAGCAGAAGTAAAGCAAGGATCCATGAATGACAAATGACAAAGAAAGTAGTACATGGGTTGCTGCATCAGATGGCTGTATGTGATGGTGATGAAGACAACGAAGTTCCCCAGGATGATCGCTAGGTAGCAGGCCGTGAAAATGACAAAACACATTATCTTTTTTTCTTTCTTCATAAGAATACCCAAGAATATAAATTCTGTGACATTGTTCTGATTTTCCATGTACTGCGAGAAAGAAATGCTCTCCAATAATCTGAAAATACAGATGACATGAAAAAGGCTATTTAGCATCAAATAAATATTTTTTTGTGAAAGTAAATCAAATTGATTGTACCTCATTACTGCAACTCATACTGTGTTCTTGAATTAGATCTCTTTTTCTAACATTTAAAAATGACAGGATAAAATATCTTATGCATCCCATATAAAAGGTTTTTTTCCTACTTAAAATTTTATAAAATGTGCGATCCTATTAACATTTTTTTCTTTGCCAACAAAATGGTTTGATATCTTTTGTTTCAATAACATAACACAATTTAAGAAATGAAAATGGCCTTAGATTGTGCCTATAGTGTTTTGAAATAAATAGGGCACTTATTCCTGATGCTAACTATGTAAAGTTGCTCACAATATAATTAAATATAATATAGTTGGTTCAAAACAAATGTGATCAATAAAAAAGTCATAGAGATATTCCTTTTTTAGCCAAGAAAGTTCTATCCATATCTGGTAATTTATATAGTAAAAAATTAAAAGTCTAAATATTATGTTTGTGTATGAATATTTTAAAATTATTCCAAAAATGAGGATAACTATGTAGACGAGTAGCAAAATCAATAGATTTACCCACCCCACAAAACTTAGTAATTACCTTAAATCAAATTAAATCAATCCTGACTTTTGAAACATCAAACAATAGTCAAACAAGTAGACCAAGCAAAAGACACAGACACACACACACACACACACACACAAACAGACACACACAGACACACACACACAGACACACACACAGACATACACACAGACACAGACACAGACACACAGACAAACACATGGTATACCAGATTTTGTTCCCACTGGAAATCAGATGAGTAAAAATTGTATTTCTAGAAAAAGTGTTTAGAAAATTCTCAACCATTGTCAAATTTGTCTCTATCCAATATAGGGAAGACTAGAGGATAATTTTTCAGGTACCAAATACCATTTTACCTTTTATATGAACCTTAAAATTAACTTCTGTAGAGAATCTTTCACCCTCTCACAAAAAACATTCAAAGTATTCTAGGTCATGAAAACTGAGGTCTATTCCTACATCTTTTGTAGCCAGCAAATACTAGGTAACAAAATACCCTCCAACCGACTTGTTTCAATTTTCAAGAATATTTAGGACATTTTTGTATTCCTTTGAAAACCAATTGCCTTTTGAAAATTATATCTGAGGGGTGGCTAGGTGGCGTAGTGGATAAAGCACCACCCTTGGAGTCCGGAGTACCTCGGTTCAAATCTCGTCTCAGACACTTAATAATTGCCTAGGTGTGTGGCCTTGGGCAAGTCACTTAACCCTGTTTGCCTTGCAAAAAAAATCTAAAAAAAAAGAAAAGAAAATTATATCTGTCTCATTTCCCCATATAATTACTGAGACTAATCATTCTTCCTACACAAATTCTTCAATAAAAATATTTATGTTTTTCATGGCTAAGTATAATATTATTTTCAGGCGAAATTTATATTTGTTCAGTGCCACATAACAGTATACCCAGGTCCATGAACAGGTGGACAGAGTAAATGTCACCACCCAGACAATGAGGATCATTCTCATATATCTCTGGCTTTCAAAAATCATCATATTGTGTTAGAGTTTACAGATGGTGGCTTAGTGATCAAAGACCAAGGGCAGCAGGATAAATCAACTTACCATTAAGTGAATTGTACAAAGGCAAGCCATAACTTAGCCTGAATGAAGCAAAACATGGACGCTGTCCCTCAAATTTCTGCTTTGTTCGGAGGTGGGATGAAAATACAGTTTCTACTAATTCTATATTATTGTACTCTTTTTAAAAACATGTTATTTTTGTGCATGGTATAATTAATTATGTGAATAATCAATATATTTGAAGTTATAAGGAACTGAGAAATTGTAGTTTCAGACTTATTTCTGGAGTTACTTGAGCAGATTTATCTTTCCATTGAATCAAGTTTAGGTTAAGGTAGTCTTCCCATTTGGAGGACATGATCTCCTTAAAGTGGAAACAATTTTATGAACCTCTACTGCCATTTAGAATGGATGTCTTACATAACTTCTGAATGATTTTTCTTCAGAAATTCAATCCTGTATCAAATATCCTGAGAAAATTCTACTTTATTCTAGTGTACTAAACTTGAATTATGCTTGGTAAGGTACAGTTCAATGTATAATATATGTAAATACATTTGGTGCCTAAAAGATTGGAGTTCATTCCTGAAAATTACAAAATTGATTATAAGAAAGAAAAACAAATTTGAAAATTTTCTTTTATTCATTTCTTAGCTCTCTAAATCAGGTCTTTGTAATAGATGGGACTGTGATGTATTCCAACTTGGTTAGTTATATTTTGAACTTCACACTGCAGTATGAAGAGAACATGGATGTCATCAAATTTGAATTACTCCCTTTGTTTGGAAGATAAATGAGAATATTAAAATGAAGTGATGGGAGTGGTCTAGCTAAGAAAAAATGAATCTGGTCTTCAAAACAAGATGACCTGGATCAAAGTTCAATGTCTTACTGTCTAAAGATTTTTCAAGGTTCCCAAGGGAAAGCCAGTGACATAGGTACCACTGTCTCCTGTAGAATATTTAATAATATTTGAGATACAGAATTAAAAAATAATATATTTACACCTGGAAGGCTTGATTTGGAATCTTATTTCTTTAAAAAAAATGTTATTTTTTGTTTATCTGTGTGTCTGTGTGTGTGTGTGTGTGTGTGTGAGAGAGAGAGAGAGAGAGAGAGAGAGAGAGAGAGAGAGAATGAGGGAGAGAAACTTTTTCTCTCCCTTTCCTTCTTCCTTCCTTTCTTCTTTCCTTCCTTCCATCCTTCTTTCCATCCCTCCATCCTTCATTTTTTCTTTTCTTATTCTTTTCCCCCGCTCACAAATAGAAACACAAATTACATAACATAAAATTTACTAAATTAAGTCTCTCATTGTTAAATAAACAGAGACCAAACCATAGGTAATAGACTTTCCAAGTAACCTGCTTTATTGTTTTGAAAGAAACCAAAGAACAATCCTCACTAAAGTGACTGAATTTCTTTCAAGTCCTTTGGATTAATCCCGCCCCCATCCTTCCAGTGATTGCAGAAGTCTGATAGCTGTCTTAGTAAAATAAGTCTGTAATGTGAATTACTGTACATTCTGTAGCTTGACTTTAGGCTAATAATGTAATTTTTCTGTGCCTCACTTTACTCACAAAAGTGGAAGCATAAGAGATTCCTTACATAATATAGATTATGCTGAGAGTTAGCTAAGATATTTGACAGTGTACTTTGAAATGTATTGTGAGCTGTTCCATTGTAAGAATCAGTGAATAGAACAGATGCTTATTCTGCCTCCTTTCCTGTCTCAAATATGTATTAGAGAGAAACAAGCAAATGTCAAAAATATTAAAAGATATCTTTCTATAACACTTAAAAGTTTCAGATTGCATTTTTAGCTATACATATATGGGTATATAGGTGTATATATATATATATATATATATATATATATATATATACACACATATAATTTGTTCTGTGCATATATGTCTGTGCATATATATACACATGCATGTAAATATTCATATAAACATGCAATTGTTCATATGTACATATATATACACAGTTCAGGGTGCTTGCTTCATTAATCACATATAACCCTTTGATTGAAGTTAGGGAATATAAGGAAAGGCTCAGTGAAAAGTAATATGTGAGAGAAGTTGAAGAAAATATTTATTTGGAATATGACAGTATAGACAAGGGTACTGTGATTTCATGTCAATCAGGTTTATGAACTGGGGAAGACATCTCTCAAAGTCATTAAAGATTCTTAGTTTCTGAGTCTATGAAGATGGTAATTTTAAAGGGAATGCATATAGATTTACCAAAATGCACAGAAAAAATATAGATATTTCTGATATTAGCAGAATCGTGCTATATAATTCAATGGGATTTTAACATGGGGACCAGGAATAGATTTTACGGTTGCTCTGGTGATGAAAGTAAAAAATGCATATTTTAAAATAATTTAATTCATTTGTAATCCTTAAAATTGCACTTTTTTTTCATTTAGGAACATTATTCTCAGATGTTCACAAGCTTTTCCTGAAAGCCAAAGGCTATCCAGTAGATAAAATTTAAGGCTTAAAAATCCCTGACCTGATGAAAATCTCAAACTCAAGGCAATGAAAAGGATTGTAAGGAAAATAAATATAAGGAATGGGCTACAAATTAAATTATTTAATATTATCAGAATTAAAGCATAACACCTGAAAACATGGACTGATCCATGAGGAGGAATTACTGTCCAATATTGCTCTGTCTGGTCCAAAACAAAGTGTCTCCAAAAGGTTTTCCTTCAACAGGGAGTGAGTTGATTTTAACTGTAACTGCAAATCATTTGGATTATAAGAATGGCTTATGTACTGCAAACAGTTCTTTTATGTGTGAATTGGAGACCAGTAAAATATCAATGAGTCATTCAAAGTCTCTGTGAAGAGTAGCCTATTTTTTTTTTTTTTTTTTTTGCGAGGCAATGGGGTTAAGTGGCTTGCTCAAGGCCACACAGCTAGGTAAATATTAAGTATCTGAGGCCGGATTTGACCGGTGCTCCAACCACTGTACAACCCAGTCACCAGTCACCCCAAGAGTAACCTTTTAATGGAATATTTTAAGAAAATAATCATCACAGAGAGATTTGCTGAGCATTAGTAGAATTTAAAGGTATGGACTCCCTGAGGGATTCCAAAGCAAGCCAAGGCATAAACTGAGGTCTATCACTAAATGCTCTGGAGTCAGCTACTTCTAGATAACTTTTTAGGAGGGGGTTTTTGCTTTTACCCTTTTTATTTTTTTGTGGTTATTTTACACTTTTACTCTTTTCAGTAACGTTTACGAAACTTTTGTATTCCTTTGAAAACCAATTTTCTTATGCAACATATCTATTACTTCTCATTTCACCCTATGATACTTAGAATAATGCATTTTCTCCAAGAAATTTCATCATAAAGCCAAAAAATATTTGTAATTGTGCTTTTTTCATGGTTAAATATAACATTAATTTAAGTGAGAATTTAGATATTTATGCAAATATATATTGATATTTTATCTATTATAGTTTTCAAATGTAAAAACGGAAGTTCAAACAATGTTTCAGATGATAAAATACTGGCAGCATACGTGTCTATGCAGGGAAACATTAAGAGGACCCTTTGATTTACACATGTAGTCTAATATTTAATCAGTACCACAGAACAGAGCAACAGAGTATCACCATGCAGACAAGGAAGACCGTTATGTTATGCCTCTGACCACTAAAAGACATCATAATATTTTAGACATTATAAATGGTGAACTAATGATCAAAGACAAAGGGCAGCAGGACCAAGAAGTCAACCAATATTTAAATGAAATATAAATAAGTGAATCATACCTTAGCCTGAATGAGGCAAAACATGGAAACTGTCCCTCAAATTTCTGATTTCATCAGAGTCAGAGCCTAGATATAGATTTTAATAACTTTAGGGTATTTAAATCTATTCAACACTTTGCATAGCATGTTAATTTTACAGATGATAATATATATATATATATATATATATATATATATATATATATGTGAAGTTATTGCTTGAGGAACTGAGAAACTGTAGTTTGAGACTTATTCATGGTGTTAACTGAACAGATTTATCTTTGTAATCTACTACTGATTCAAGGATGTTAGAATATCCCCTTCCCATTTGGAAGATTTGATCTGCTTATAGATGAGAAAAGAGTTCTAGGAATGTCTGTTCCATTTGGAATGAATGCCTAACACAGCTTCTGAAGAATTTTTCTTCATACATTCAATCCTCTTCCAAATGAAAAAATTCAACTGGATTCTAGTTAAATGAACTACAATCATGCCACTTAAGTTAAATTTTGATGAATAATGTGTGCACTGGTCATTGGTGCTTAAAATATTGGATTCCTGAATACTACAAAATTGAATATACAAAAAATAAAAACAACGAAGAATTTCTTTTCTTCATTTCTTGGCTCTATATACCATGTCTTTGAAATAAATGTGATGGTGATCCATTCCAATGTGGTTAATTATACATTGAACTTACTTTGAAAATAAATGAAAATCATAAAATGAAATTGGCATATCTAAGGCGACAACAGATCTGGTTTTCAAAAGTAGATCTGTTTCAAAGTTCAATGTCTTCTTGTCTAAATTTTTTTCCATGTTCCAAAGGGAAAATCAATAAGACAGATAATACTGTCTCCTGTAGAATATTTTAAAATATTTGAGATTCAGAATAAGGAACAATATATTTTCAACTGGATATTTTGATTTGGAATCTTATTTCTCTTAAACATGTTACTTGCCTAAGTGTATGTGTGCATGCATGTGTCAGAGAAAAACAGCTTTTTTTTCCCTTCCTTTTCTCCTTCCTTCCTTTCGCCCTCCCTCCCTCCCTCCCTCCCTCCCTTCCTTCTTCCTTTTTTCCTTTCTTTTTCCTTTCTTTCCTCTATCATATATAGAAGCACATACTATAAACAATAGAATATATTTTCACTTAGGGAATAATCCATGACAATGCACTTTTCAAATTACA
This sequence comes from Macrotis lagotis, assembly GCF_037893015.1. NCBI lineage: Eukaryota > Metazoa > Chordata > Mammalia > Peramelemorphia > Peramelidae > Macrotis > Macrotis lagotis. The sequence goes on along the minus strand of NC_133660.1, from coordinate 301,174,706 downwards.
TGTTTGATTGTTTTGAAAGTAGCCAAAGAATAATCCTCACTAAAATTATTGGATTACTTTTAAATCCCTTAATTTAAATCATTTCTCACCCCAGTCATTTCAAGGAGGAAGTCTGAGAGCTGACTTAGTGAAATAAGTCTGTAATGTGAATTACTATACATTCTGTAATTTGACTTTAGCCTCACTTTACTCACAAAATAGAAACTATTAGAGATACGATATAGTATACTTTCTTGCTGATGACTGGATAAGATATTTGACATATTTGAAATATATTAAATCTACTTAGAGCTATTCCAATGTAAGGATCAGTGAAATCAGTGAATGTACTTATTCAGCCTAATTGCATCCTTTGATTCTCAAATATATATATAAGAGAAATAAACAACTGAATAAAAAATTAAAAGATATCTATCCAAAACCAAAATAGCTTCAGGTCTCACTTTTACTGTTCTCTCTCTCTCTCCCTCTCTCTCTCTCTCTCTCTCTCACTACATATATACACATACACATGTACACATATGTACACATGTACACATATACATATAAACACAAGAATGGATACATGTTTGTATCTATGATGCATTATACACCTTTGTCCCTATGAGGTAAGTTTGGGAACTAGAAGAATATTCTTATGAGGAGAATGAGAGTATAGATATTTGGGACAGGGATTGAATGTCACCCATGTTTATGAGCTGGTGAAGACTGCTTACAAAATCAGTACAGAGTTTTAATTTCTGAATCTATAAAGATAATTATTTTAGAGGGAATGCAGAGACATCTACCAAAATGCAGACATAAATATTATAGGTATTTTTGATATTAGCAGAATGGTGCTATATGTTTCAATGATTTATTAACATGGGGACCAAGGATAGATTTCAGAATGCCTCTGGTGTTGAATGGAAAAAAAATGCATCTTTTAAAAATAGAACTGGGTTCTTTAGAAACCAATGAATTACATTTTTACGATCCAACAACATTATTTTTAGGTATTCACCAGGTTTTCTAAAAGCCATAGTCTATCCAGGAGGTAAAAGTAAAGGCTTAAAATATCTCTGATTTGATGAAAATTTGAGGATGAAGGCAAAGAAAATAAATAGAAGATAGAAAACTAAAATGGCCAATAAGTTAAATTAATTAATGTTATCAGAAAAAAAGCATAATACCTGATAACATGGACTGATACCTGAGGAGGAATGACTGGCAAATATCAATCTTTCTGGTTCAAAATAATGGTTGAAAACGTCTCCAGAAGGTTTTTCTCCAACTGGAAGTCACTTGTTTTTCACAGTAACTACAACTCTGTAGGCTGAAAATGATGGCTTCTGTTCTAGAGAGTTCTTCTTTATCTGAATCAGAGTCCAGAAAAAATATCAGTCATTTAAAGTCTCTGTCAGCAGAAATCTTTTAATAAAATAATCAACCCAGAAAGACTTGCTGAGTATTCCCAGAATTTAAAAGTATGGACTCCCTGAGGAATTTCAAAGCAATCCAAGAAGGAAACAATTACAAACCAGAATAAAACTTTACTGCTTTGGGGAAATCACTTTAGTTTATGCAACATGTTCTTTATCCATTCATTGAAGTTAAATTATTTCTTGTGCCTTATCAGACTCATTTTTCCCTACATTTTCTGTTATTAATGGTCAAAATGAAGAAATAAATAGCAATACATAAACCCAATTATCAACCATATATCCATTTATTTATAGCAGCATTTTTATACATGAAAGAAACATGAACTGAGAGGAATTATTTGGGGGGGGGGAAGTCTCCATTTATTTGGATATATGGAAGTGATAAAATCTAATAAAATGGGGGGGGGGCGGTTAGTTGCAGCAGTAGATAGAGCACTGACCTTGAAGTCAGGAGACCCTGAGTTCAAATCTGGCCTCAGACACTTAATAATTACCTAGCTGTGTGGCCTTGTGCAAGCCACAAACCCCATTGCCTAACCAAAAAAATATTATTACAATGAACAGGGTGAATATGAATAATTTGAAGGAAAATAAGAGAAATAAATTAGACTGAGATAAAAGGACAATATTGACAATAGTGGCAACCATATAAAATTAATTAAACTAAAAATTAAAACAAAGATTTATGAGCTGAACAATCCTGAGTCCTGTAGTTTGATATTAAATTATCATTCCCTTCTAGTGTTAATCAGGAGAATGTATAATAGCTATTGGAAGAGGTAGACATTAAGAAATAATGCCGTGGTTCAAATGCTTGATTGTGAATATTGCTTGTGTATGTTATGGCCAAACATGGGGTTTTGTTACTATATGGAGTTTCCATTCTGAGGAAAGTCACTTTACCATTGAAAAAATATAATGAGTTCTCTCATTAGAAATCTTATTAAATTATCTGACAAATTTAATGTGTGGGCTTTCTTAAGATTTATTTAAGCATGAATTCTGTTGTTTGTATTGTATAAAAAGTGGCATCTAGAGAAAATAATTCTGTGAACCAATAGAAAGGGAGCCAAATGGAGGAAGAAACTCTCTAAACAGAATGCATGTAAACAATAGAATGGAAAGAATGACATAAATTTGAAAAAATGATTTAAACCAAAGGTAACCTTATAATGTGTAAGTTTGGACCCAAAGGAAAGATGATAAAATAAACATCTCTTTCTTTTAAATTATGCATGTAAAGATGATTGAAGTTGAGGGAGGATTTCTATTTGTAATAGCTAATATGATTTGGTCAGTTTTATTGAACTCTGTTTGTCCCTTGTTGTCCATATGAAGTTTAATGAGATTCTGTACACTGTTGAACAACACAATCTGGTGTGAGGCAAGGCCTAATTGTGGCTGCCTGTTTATTTATGAATTTAAATACATGCACTAATATAGTGTATTTATATACATGCACATATGTATACCCATATGTATAGACATTTCTACATAGCATTTTATATCATATATGTATGTGCACATACATTAAAATTTCATTTAAGGGACCAAAAAATACCATTCCATCTCATTCCAGTTTCTTAATTTGTCCTCTCACTATTAACAATGATCACCCTGTCTTTAAGAAAAGAAAAACCAACTCATTCAGTGAACGCCCTCATTCAGTTTATTCTATTATGGGCCAGTGCTGGTGACCAGTCGCTTCCAAGGGACTTTTCATTTATGTAAGGAGCAGAGAGTGACCATTACCTGCAAGAAACTTCCCATGCCTCTTTTTTTGCTTCAGGGATAGGAGAAAGGTACCTCTGAAACGTGCTCCATATAGGCATGCCCCACTCTGAATTGATTTGCCTACAAATAAAGAGGAGCATGGTATTCCATTCATTCCCGAAGTAGCTTTATTGCCTAAACTATCTTAAATCTAGAGAGGACTGTTCCCTGAGTACTAGCTACAAGAAGTAGATCAATATGAACATATGAATAATTACAAAGATTTTATCATAGTGAAGGGGAAAATGTGAGAGGAAGGCACTGATTGAATATTACTCTCATTGGATTTGTCTCAGAATGAATGATATATGCTGTCATTTGAGTTTAAAAATTTATCTTAACCAAAGGAAAATAGGATAGAAAAGCGTAAAGAAAAGAGGAGCAGCTCAAAAAAAGAGTAAGGAGAACAAAAAAAAAGGAAAAAGTGGAACTGATGGAAGGAGGACAGATGGAGGGAGATAGTGGTCAAAAGCAAAATATTAGTGAGTAGGGGTAAGGCAAAAGGAGAGAGAAAAGTATTAATGGAGTAAATAGAATGGGAGAAAATAGAACAGTCTGGATGAATTCACTATGAATATCAAAGGGATAAACTCTTTTATAAGACAGAAGCAGATAGTAGTATCTCTTAAAAATCAGAAAGCTGAAGCAAAATCTATAAAGCTTCAGGTGAAGTTAAAAAAAAGAAACAAAAAACTCCAACACTTGTAGAAATCCTCATCTCAAATAAAGAAAGGAAATATATCTAATTAAAAGAAATAAGGAGGGAACTACACCGTGCTAAAAGATATGATAAACAATGAAGCAATATCAATACTCAAATAAAACAGAAATTGTAATATCAAAATTCTTAGAAGAGAAGGTAAGTGAATTTCAGGAAATTCACAGCAAAATTATGCTAGTACAGAACCTTAATCTTCCTCCATCTGAATTAGATAAATTTTACACTCAAAATTAAAAAAAGAAGTTAAGGAAATGAGAAGAATTTTTTCAAAAGGTAGACTGGCCAAATGTCTGGAGAAAATTAACTTGGAATAGAAAGGAATACATCTTTTTGTCAGAGATACACATCACCTACTTTAAAACTGACTATGTAATAGGAAATAAAACCTGCACAATCAAATGCAGAAATACGGAAATATGACATTTTTTCTTTTCAATTCATGATACAATAAAATCATGCAAAAGAAAATACCATGGAAAGACTGGCAGAAAATTGAAACTAGATAAATTAATTTTAAAGAATGAGGGGATCAAAAAAAATAAAATCATAAAAACCATCAATAATTTGAAACAAAACAAATTGAAGTCATTTCCAAAGTATTTCCTAAGGAAAAGTCTTTAGGGTGACATGTATTTAAAAGAAAATTCCACCTAAAATTTAAAGAAGAATTACTTCCAGTATGTTATAAATGATTTGACAATAAACGAAAAGAGTCAATATTACCAAATTCATTTTATGACACCAATATCGGGTTGATTACTAAACCTAAAGGGCTAAAACAAGAAAGAAAAGTAGTCAATAATATTTCAAATTAATATTGTTCCAAAATTTTAAATAAAATATTAGCAAGGAGATTACAACCATTTATCACCAGGATATTACACTTTGAACAGATGGATCATATCCCATGAATGTAAGGCTATTTTTGTATTGGGATATCATCATAATTATACTTATAAATAAGTAAATTAATAAAAAGTGGTTTAATTCTCCCAATAGATGCTGAAAAAATATTTTTAAAAAATACAGTACACATTTTTATTATATATACTATCATTATAGTAAATGGAGTATTCCTTAAAATGAGAAGCAGTATCCTTCTAAAACCATCGGCAAATATTATTTTAGAAGAGTTTAAATTGGATGCATTTTGAATAAAATCAGGAAATAGGATCACCACTACTATTCAATATGATATTTGAAAAGCTTTCTTTATCAGGAAAGGATGAAAACAAAATAGAAGGAATTATAAAAGGCAGTGAGGAAATAAAAGATTCACTCTGCAGATCATATAGTAATATACCTAGAGAATCCTAGAGAATCAATTAGAATATTTCTTAAACAATCAACAACTTTAGCAATGTTACAGAATAAAATTTAACCAGTTAAATGACCAGCATGTCTTTACATTTCCAACAAATTCCAGCAGTAAGAGACAGATAAATTTCTTTTAAATTGATTGTAGACAAAATAAAATATGTGAGAATCTACTTGCCAACACATAGTCAATAATTATATGTTTAAAATTGGAAGAAAAATAGTCAACTGCAAGGATAAGCCAAGAAAACATTGCAGCAAATTCCTCTCATAAATACAACATGAAAACTATAGAACAAATAGTTACTAATAATTTGTTCATTTAAAAAAAACTATTCACAGTCTTATTTTTAATTAATGCAATGTCAAAAGTAGGCATGATGAAAATATATTTCATTCCAAATTTCATTTATCATTTGCTAAAGTTTTAATTGTTTTAGTAGCTTTTTCAATGATTTTTTTAGGATTCTCAAAGTATACCATCATGTCGTCTGCAAAAAGTGAGCATTTTGTTGTTTCCATCACAATTCTAGTTCCTTCAATTTCTTTTTTTCTCTTATTGCTGAAGCTAACATTTCTAAAACAATATTAAATAGTAGTGGTGATATCAGGCATCCTTTTTTTGAGCCCTAATTTATTGAGATTGCCTCTTCTTATCCCCATTGCATATAATGCTTGTTAATGGTTTCGGATAGATACTGCTAACCATTCTAAGGAACAATCCACTTATTCCCTTCATTCTCTAGTATTTTTACAGGGAATAGGTGCTGTATTTTGTCAAGTGTTTTTCAGCATCTATTGATATAATCTTATGATTTCTGATTGATTTATTATTGATATAGTTATTTATGTAAACATTTTCCCTAATATTGAGTCAACCCTGCATTCCTGGGATAAATCCTGCTTGGTCATAGTGTATCATCCTGGTAAAAGCTTACTGTAATTGTTTTACTAGAATTTTATTTAAGATTTTTGCATCTATATTCATTAGAGAGATAGGTCTATAATTTTTTTTAATCTGTTTTGACTCTTCCTGGTGTAGGTGGCAGGACAATATTGGTGTCATAGAAATAGGCAAAATTCTGTCTTCATTTATTTTTCCAAAGATTTTATACAGAATTGGAACCAAATGATCCTTAAATGTTTGATACAATTAACTTTTCAGTCCATCTTGTCCTGAAGATTTTTTATTATGGAGTTCAATCATGGTTTGCTGAATTTATTTTTATGAGATAAGACTATTTAGGTATTTGATTTCCTCTTGATTTAACCTGGGTAACTTACGATTTTGTAAATATTCATCCATTTCGCTTATATCAATAAATTTATGGGAATATATTTGGGAAAAATAATCTGAATTATTTCTTCAATTTCCTCCCCATTGGTAATGAGTTAAGCTTTTTCATTTGTGATACTAGCAATTTATGATAATTTATTATTTTTAATCAAATTATCCAGAGGTTTATTAATTTTAATAGTTTTTTTCTTAAAACCAACTCTTGAGTTTCTTGGCTCAAAATTTTTCTTGCTTTTGATTTTATTAATTTCCCCTTTAATTTTTAAAATTTATAATTTGGTATTTAATTGTGGCATTTTAATTTGTCATTTAATTTATTTTAGTTGCATGTTTAGATCATTGATTTCCTCTTTCTCTAATTTATTCAAGTGAGCATTTAAAGGTATAAGAGGTATGCTGACAAATGCCTTGGCTGTATCACACAAGTTTGGGTATTTTGTCCCTTTATTGTTGTTATGTATGATGAAATCATTAATTCTGTCTCTAATTTGTTTGATCAACTCATTCTTTAAAATGAGGCTATCTAGTTTTCAATTAGTTTTAGGTCTAACTCTCCTTGGCCCACTATTGCTTGTGCTTTTTATTGCATTATGATCTGAGAAGTATGTATTCACTATTTCTGCCTTTTTGCATTTGATTAATAAGATTTTTATGCCCTAGTAAAAGTGCCATATACTGCAGAAAAAAAGTATATTCCTTTCTATCCCCATTCAATTTCTTCCAATTATCTATCATGTCTAGCTTTGCTAACATGCTATTTATCTCCTTGACTTCCTTCTTCTTTGGTTTATGGTGAGTTTGATCTAAACCTGAGAGTGGGAGTTTGACGTCTCCCACCAGTAGAGTTCTGCTCTCTGTGTCTTCCTGTAACTTCTTCAACTTCTCTGCTAAGAATTTGGAGCCACTTGGTACATATAAATTTAGCATAGAAATTGCTTCATTGACTATGGTACCTTTTGGGAGGATGTAATTCCCTTCCTTATCTCTTTTAATGAGATCTATTTTTGCAGCTGGTTTGTTGGAGATAAGGATTGCTATTCCTGTTTTGTTCACTTCAGCTGAAGCAAAATACATTTTACTCCAACCTTTTGCCTTTACTCTATATGTGTCTTTCTGCTTGAAATGGGTTTCTTGTAAGCAGGATATTGTAGGATTCTGGTTTTTAATCCAGTCTGCTATTTGCTGATGTTTTATGGGGGAGTTCATCCCATTCATTTTCAAAGTAATAATTTTTAACTCTTTATCGCCCTGGATGCTATCACCTCTTTGTATTTCCCCCCTTTTTCCCTTTATCTATATTCCTCAGTATTTTGTTTCTGAATATCACCACTGTCAGTGTGTTTGCCCCCTTATATCCAACCCCCCTTCCCTTTGTCCCTTCTTCTTTCCCTTCCTTCTGTTAGTTCCTCCTTTCCTTCCCTTCCCTTTTTCCCTTTCCCCTTTTAAAAACTTGAAAAGTAAAATAATTTTCTTAAATTAACAGACCATGTGTGTTGTGTGTGTATGTTAACTTTAAGCCAAATCTGATGAGAGTAAACTTCAGGCAGTTTTCACTTCCTCCCTTCTTCCCCTCTATTGAAATAGGTCTTTCGTACCTCTTTATGTAAAGTGATTTACCCCATTCAATTACCTAGGTCCTCCTGTCCCTTTACTGTCCACTCTTTTTAAGGAGATATTGTTTATAAATCATTCTATCAGTCACAGATAAGTCCTGAGTGTCCTTCACTTTTAGCTGAGAATATTCTCTCTAATAGAGTTATAATTCTCAAGAGGTATGAGAATTTCTGTCCCATATGGGAATATAGCCAGTTTCATCTTAGTAGATAGAAGTTTTTTCTCCTGTTTTATTTTTTCATGTGTCTCCTGAGTCTCCTATTTGAAGTCCAAATTTTCTATTTATTTCTGGTCTTTTCATCAGGAAAAGTTGGAAGTCTCCTACTTCATTGAATACCCATCTTTTCCCCAAGTTTTGTTGTATAGTGAATTCTTGACTGCATTCCAAGCTCCCTTGCTCTTTGGAATATCTTATTCCATGCCCTTCAGTCCCTTAATGTTGATGCAGTCAGGTCCTGTGTAATCCTTACTGTGGCTCCTTTGTATTTAAATTGTTTCTTTATGGCTGCTTCCAGGATTATCTCTTTTATCTGATAGTTTTGGAGTTTGGCCCCAATATTCCTTGTTGTATTCATTTTCTGATCCCTTTCATAACTTTCTCCTTGTATTCTTTTTTTTTATGTTTTTGCAAGGCAAATGGGGTTAAGTGGCTTGCCCAAGGCTACACGGCTAGGTAATTATTAAGTGTCTGAGACCAGATTTGAACCCAGGTACTCATGACTCCAGGGCTGGTGCTTTATCCACTGCACCACCTAGCCACCCTGATCCTTATATTCTTTCAATAAGTATTTTGCTCTCTGGTTCCATGATATCAAGGCAATTTTCTATCACTCACTCCTATAATATTGTTTTTTTTTCCTCTTCAGTGTTTTCAGGAAGCCCATCATTTTTAAATCATCTCTTGTAGATCTGTTCTCATGATCAGTGGTTTTGAGAATAAGGTATTTTACATTTTCTTCTATGTTTTTAAGCTTTTGTTTTCTTTAACAGATTCTTGTTGTCTCAGGAAATCATTATATTTCACATACTGCATTCTTTTTTTCCTTGGTGAATTTACAATATTTGTTCTTAGAAATCTGCATAATTCTCTATAAGAAAAGCCTTTTACAACCACCTCTAGGGCCACAGAATATCGCAGATTATCTGGAGAGGCAACAAATCCATGCAATAAGCAATAATACATATATATATCTCTGAAGGGAAATGTCAGTGTCAGCAAGGATATGTGTAAATCACTGGCAGGAGCTGGCCCTCTCCAACAGATGGTATACTCCATTGCAGATAGCTCCAAATTGTCCCTGATTGTTGATGGAATGAGCAAGTCCAACAAGGATGATGATCACCCCCCTTGCTGCTGCTAGGGTGTACAATGTTTTTTATGGTTCTGATCATCTCACTCATTATCAGTTCTTTCAAATCCTTCCATGCTTCCCATATCTTTTATTTTCCCAGATTATCAGCACTCTTATATGTTTTTTATTATTAGAAGCCCTTGAGGGCAAGGAACTTAATTTCTTTTTACTTGTACTTGTTACTCGGTGGCTTAGTACAGGGATTGACACAAATGATGTGCTTGATAAATACTTGTGGAGCTGAATAAAGTAATCAACTATCAGAGTAAATCTTTGACTATTTCATAGGTGATACACACCTAACTCTATGCCGTAGGTCATTTTTTTTACCCGTCCTTGATGAGGACAATGTTCTGGATTTAAAATGAGTCATGCAAGAGTAGAAAAAGAGATAGATTATTCTTTCTGTTTATCATTTCAATAATATACTATGTATGAAGTGACTAAAGTATCCAAAGTCTATTGCCAAACACCAATAAATTTACAAAGTTTAATAAGGATGTATCCCTGGTTTTCACAATGGACTTGATTATTTTTAAATGATCATATTAATGTAAATTTGATAATATAATATCGATTTTTACCAAAATCTTAAAGAGAGAAAACAATAAAATTAAAATCCATCATATTTAAAAATCAATGACATATTGTTTGACTACATCTTCTACATAGTATTCTTCTCCTTTGCTTTTCTTGGTGTGTAGAAGAGAGGCTTCAGATTTTTTCAGTGAAATTATAAAATAAGGAAAGCTCCTTATCATTCTTGCTGACAGTGGGAGGTTGAATAGCAGATGAAAATGTAGGACACAATGAATAACACGACCACCAGGACATGGGAACTACAAGTGGAGAGAGCTTTGTGCTGAACTTTTTAAAATTTTTTTTTTAATTTAAATTTTTTGTTATAAAAGAAAGATTTTATTTATTTTGAATTTTACAATATTCCCCTAATCTTCCATCCCTCCACCCACCCCCCTCAGAAGGCAGTCTCTTAGTCTTTACATTGTGTCCATGGTATACATTGATCTAAGTTGAATGTGACAAGACAGAAATCATATCCTTAAGGAAGAAAAATAAAGTATAAGATATTGTGCTGAACTTCTGATGAGTGCTTTCTAAGATTGCAAAAATGGAAAATGTAAGATGCCACCAAGATCAAAAAGCAACTAACGTACCCATTCCAGAAATAGCTATGATTAATTTATCTATGTATCTGCACCAACTTGTTTTAAAAAGCGTTTGGCATTACATATATAGTAATCTATTTCATTTGAGTCACAGAATGTTATCTTAACAGCAATGTACAACTGTTCTATCCCATGAAAAACCAAACAAAACAAATAAAACACTAGGTCTAGTCATCAGGATCACAGTATTACATTTCTGGTGAATCACTATGAAGATGTAATGTAAGGGTTTACAAATATCAATGTACTAATTAAAGGCCATAGACCCAAAGGGTAACATCTCAACAATAGCCAGGATGTGAGCAATGAAGTGTTGAATCAAGCAACTAATTAAGGACATATTTATTTTCCTTAGCAATCATGTTCCTGATGAGTTGGGGGACTATGGTGGATGTATATGCCAGATTCATTGAGGACAATTGGTGAAGAAATTAATACATTAGTTTTTTTTTATATGATGCTATATGTGATGATGAAGAAGAGGATGAAGTTCTATCAGAGATATTGCAAAAATGCAGAAAAAGAATAATTAGAAAACCCATCATTTTGTGGCCCTGGTGAAACTGATTAACAATGTCAACTTATTAAAGATAAAGTTAAAGTTAATGCCTTAATGTTGGAAAGATCAAAGAAGAAATATAACATATATATATATATATATGTATATATATATATATAATTATTTATCAATTAGAAGTATGGAAAAAATAAAGTAATGTTTAGGGGAAATTAAATATTAAAGTATTATAAGTCAATATGATGAAAACATACCAGAAATTAATTGGGCAGCAAAGACCAGAACTAAAAACAAAAGGTAAGATATTTAAAGAAGCAAATGTTCACTTGCAGTCCTGGGAGGGGACTTCCTTAAAATTAGAGTAATCCCAAAGAGAAGAGAAAGAGGGAGGAAAAGAGGGAGAGATAAGAGTCTTTCAGGCTCTTGAACATTTCAAGGAAATTCTATATGACCACTGCTCAAGATTACAGCTATCATTTACAAAGCTCTTTAAAATTTATATAATACTTGAAAAGAAATTACATCCTTTTATTCTCATCCAAGGAAACCTGAGAAATAAATACTATTTTAAATGAGAAAGTTCATACTGATAGAGATTTCGTAACCTGCCCAGAATTGATGTTTCCCCCAAATGTCAAGTTTGATTATTTTATTACACTGAAATTCAATAATGATGGTGATATGAATAGTTTCCATGAGGATACTACTCAATCAGTGTATTTTAAATGCACTGATATAATGTATTTTTATTGGAGAGTGTTCCACAATTTATGGAACTGGCCACAGTTGTGGCAACTGCCTATTGCATGCAACAATTAGTGCTTATAAGTTTTCATTTTAATAGTGTTGACTCAGAAAATATCTTGACTACTGGTACATCTTCCTTTGAGATATTTAATCCTCAAGAGAAGGTAAGAAGAGATATGTTATTAAAGAAATTCTGCATCCCTCCTCTTCTCAAAAGCCTTCTATTACTCCAGATTAATTACTGAAATATTAACAGGGATTGTTTACTGAGGCAACCCACAATCTTTTACGACTCTTACCTTTCAAACACCAGGTCAAAAGATTCTTTGTCCCATAAGTGTTTATTTTCTACCCAAAGTGAGAAGTCACTATTTTGAGTTATCTTTCAAAACTCCCAACTCCAGAAATGTGCTCCTTAATTATTTCCATAGGCAAAAATTATCATTCTTACTTTTGACCAATATGGTGGAGAGAAGTCAGGCACTATCTTAAGTTCTCCTGTCTTTCCCTCATAACTAACATGAACCAAACCTCTTAACAGAATGTGCATCCACAAAACGCAGAGAAGAACCTAGAAAAATCATCTACCAAGAAGATCTGTCTCAGGGGAGCATAGGACAGAGAGCAGAGAGCCAGTGCAGGAGTGGCAGGGTGAAGCAGGGAGTAACCTGAGAAAAGTGGTGGAACAATTTGCTGTGTGTGCTATGATCCAACCTTTCTGGAGAGAAATTTGCAATTATGCCCAAAGGGCAATAGGAATGTGCATACACTTTGATCCTGTAATATCACTACTGGGTCTATACCATTAAGAGATCATGAAAAAAGGGTAAAAACAAAAGGTGAAAACATCACCTGCACAAAAATATTCATAGCAGCTATGTTTGTGGTGGCAAAGAATTAAAAATTGAGGGCCCCATCACCTGGGAAATGGCTAAAAACATTGTGGTACAGGTATGTGCTGGACCACTATTGTTCTTTTAGAAATCATGAGGGATGGGATTTCAGAGAGCACTGGAAAGATTTGCACTAATTTATGTTGAGGGAGATGAGCAGAACCAGAAGAACATTGTACACCCTAACATCAACATGGGGGTGTTGATCAATCTTATTGAACTTACTCATTCCTTCAGTGAATCAGGGGCAATTTTAGGGTATCTGTGATGGAGAATACCAGAGAATACCAGAGAAAGAAGGGCAGAGTTTAAACAAAGACTAATTTCATTTTCTTAAAAAAAAGTTGTCTTATATACTACATAATTTTGCTATCTTTATTTCTTCTTCAAGGGTATGCTTTTAATCTCAACGCATTCAATTTTCGTCATAGCATGGAAACAATGTAAAGATTATCAGACTGCCTTCTGTGGGAGAAGGGGGAGGGAAGTGGGGGGAAGGAAAAAGTACAAAATTCAAAACCTTACAAAAATGATGACTAGAAACTACTAGTGCAAGTAATTGGTAAACCAATACTATATTTGCATCAAAAAGGAAAGGAGAAAAAAAGAGAAAATTATCATTCTTCAAACTATTCTCTTCTCCATCCAGGCGTTACTGATTACTTAATATTAAATCATCTCAATTTCTCTAGTTCTATCAGAGCATGTTGTATCTCTTTTTTGATGAATTATCACAATTTCTTAAGTAGCTGTTTTAGATTAATGGCAAAATCATCATCCTTTTGTCATCATATGCCTTTCCAGTTAAAAAATTATAGAAGCCCAAACTGATTTCATCGTTATTGAATAGATCTACCATGATTTATTTTGTAAGTATTTAAACTGCTGACAGTTATATATGTTCATAAATTTATTTGAAATAACAATAAACACATTATCTGAACTCGATGTATTTTATGAAAAATCTGTTTTCCAAAATTAAAAACATAGAATATGCCTGGGATTAAAGACTCATTATCTTTTGACAACATTAATTCCATTTTGGTATTTAATCTATCTCTTCATATAAAACTTATATTTACCTTTCTATGACATTCACTCATATTTCCTGTTTCTGTACTCTGAGATCAAATAGGAAAAAAAGACATTTAATCCATTCTGTACATGGGAATAACTGCCATATGTAGTTGCTATTTGAGCTCCATTCATCTGAAAGCACAACAGAAATGATCTAAAGTACATTTTTATGTCTTTCCTTTAAAATTGCCCTGTACTTGCAGATAGCAGGTCCTTAGTAAATGTTTTAAATTTTAATTCTTGATTTATTATTCAATAGAAGATTATGAATTTGATATTTTTAAAAGTTGTCTTTTTTGTTTTATATACATGTGTATATGTATTCAGAATACCCAGAAATAAAAATGCAAGACATTAAAATGAATATATCAATTAATGAGAAAAAATTATAAACTCTTAAAATGTACCACGCATCATGTTAATATTTAGTAATGCAAATAAAACAAATAATATCCAGAGACAATATATTCTCAAGAAAACTAAGAACACATTTTTAAGAACATGCTAGATAAGGATGTGTATTTTGATTTGAAAAAGTACAGAACTTGTTCAGACAGTGATAAAAATGCAGATTGACAGGAAGATCACATTCAAGCTCAGAGACATTGAGTCTTGGACAGTATTCTACATTTTATATGTATATGTATTTATATATGTGTATGTGTGTTTTTATATATTTACATACATATATTTATATCCATATATATCTATATTTATATATCTATTTCACTATATATATATATATATATATATATATATATATATATATAATGAGTCTATGTCTGTATCTATATCTACAGAGAGAGAGAGAGAGAGAGAGAGAGTGGATAAAGTAACCAAGACCCAAGGAATTAAATTGATTTGGAAAGAATTGGGAATTGGTCAGGGATGAAATGTTGTAAAACAATTTGAAACTCTTCTCAACTCAAACACCTCCTAAACAGCCTTGCTCATCAGCAGCAATCACCACTCTGCTCCCTGTAGGATTAATTAGCAGTAATTGATTAGAAGGTGAACTGATTTGGAGTACAAATCATTTTTTTATTTGTATTCCGAATACTTCATAGAGTGTTTAGCATGTAGTAAGTGCTTGAGAGAAAACAAATGCTCTATGTCTCTGTCTCTCTGTCTTTCTCTCTGTCTCTGTCTCTCTGTCTCTCTGTCTCTCAGCATCTCTCTTTCTCTCTGTCTCTCTGTCTCTGTGTGTGTATGTTTGTCTGTCTGTCTGTGTCTCCCTCTATCACACCATCTGCCTTTCTGTCTTTGTCTCTCTTTCTGTGTCTCTCTGTGTCTGGCTATTTCTTTGCCTTCCTACTTGCCTACTATCTGCCTGCTTGCCTGTCTGTCTGTCACTCCTATGTTTTGGTTTCTCTTTTCTTCTCTTTTTCTATCTCTTAATTCACTAAACCCAGTACACTTCCTATCATACCATGCCATGTCTCTTAAAATGAATAGCAATCTATCAAATTGCAAATTGTAGACTTAGAGTACAGTAACAACTTTTGTTGTAAATAGAAGTCATTTTTTTCTATTTCCTTTTGTGCTCTTGTTAGGTGTCTTTATCAGATAGCAAGTAAACTTTGTAGTACAGGTAAATTATCCAGTGTCACCCCTTCTAATCCCAAGGGTTTATACCTATATACTCCCTAGTCACACTTCTAGTTAGAATTTTAGAACAACATCTGGGAGTTTCATATCACCACAGGAGTCTATTTGTTACATGGTGGAAATGGAGACTGAAAGCATAACTATTCTTTATTCTTTTCCTCATATCTAAATCAATCAATCCATTACCTGTCCAAGGTATCATATTAAATTCCCATTAATTTTCAAAAGGTACATGGGTTACCAAATAGTTTTCTTTAATCCTTCATTTCCATGACTTTTGACCCTTTTATTTCCTTCACGGCAGGAATGAAAGTCAGAGGGTGAGGTAAAGATGCTAGAAATATCTATTCCTCTTCCCTTTGACATACCCATGTGACTAGTAGTGCTGAGGAATAAGATTAGCTCTCACAACACTCAAGGGCTTTACTTATATTATTTTTCTTATTTATTTCTTTTTAATAATTTCCAATTACATACTAAAATGCTCCAACTAGATTTCAACGTTGGGTCACATTGATAAAGTTGTAATTCAAATAATGAGGAATGCAAATTCTAGCACACAGATACCAAAGAAAAACTCAATTAATTAAGAACAAAATAAAAGATACATAGTTAGAAATGGATTAGCAAAATAATTTGGGAATTTTGCTGTCCCACAAACTTAAAATTAGTCATTTTTAGGTTCAATTCCTAAAGCTACTATAATTTTAGGGTGTATCTACCAAAAAAATAGAGCCAGGAAAGAGGACAGATATTAGGTTCAGGACTCATCGACATTGTTTAAGCGTAATTCTAAGGTTCAAAAAGGATATTGACAAACTGATCACTGACTAAATAGTACAAATAGTAATGTTAAAAAGCATTATTCTAAGTCACATGAGGAAAATATAACGTAACAATACATGAAAGATATTGATAGAAACAACTAATAGTCTTCAAGTAAATGACATGATCCAAAGATCTAAAGATCAAATGTTGATTTGTAATCATGAGAGAAAACATATTCATATATTTCATAAAAATCATGGAGGGAGGGGTGGAGAGAGTGAGAGAGAGAGAGAGAGAGAGAGAGAGAGAGAGAGAGAGAGAGAGAGAGGAATCCTTCAAATCTTGAATATTTTCTTTTTTCAAAATAGATTTAGCAGTTTTTTTTTTCCTGAGTTACATTTAAAAACAATTTTTAATATTTGTTCTCAACATTTTAAGTTCCATGTAACATATAGAGATCATGATAATGGGCAAAATGAATAATTTTTCTTTTTTCTAAATTGAAAGATTTTGTTAAAATTTCATAATTTAAAGGAATGCAAAAAGTTGGGAAGTAAATTTTACAGCCCACATTCTTGGTAAAGGATACATTTCTAAATTCTATAGATAACTGAGTTAGATTTATAAGAATACAAGCCAGTCTACAATTGACAAACAATAAAGAATATGAACAAGCAGTTTTCAGATGAAGAAATTAAAACTCTGTAGTCACATAAAATGCTATAAACATGATTAATTAGAGAAATGCCAATTACACAACTCACACCCATCAGAGAGGCTATTATGACAAAAAATAAAAATGGAAATTGTTGGAAAATGACACTCCTAGGTCTGCATCCTATAGAGATCATAAAAAGGGGAAAAATCAGCATATGCCACAATATTTATAGCAGTCCTTTTAGTGGTGTTGAAAAATTGGAAGTTGAGTGGTTGCACCTTAATTGGGGGATGACTGAAGAAATTGTGGTATATGAATGTGATGGAATGCTATTCTTCTTTAAGAGAAGGTAGATTTCAGGAAAACCTGAAAGGATTTACATGAACTGATTATGAGTGATGTTGGCTGAAGCAGGAGAGCATTGTATGCATTAAAACAAAACTTTATCTTATCAGTTATGATGAACTTATCTCCTCTTCTCATTGTCCATCTCTATAAAGGTAAAGGGAAAAGAAAGATTTGTGACAATCAGAGAGATATTTCTCTTTCAGTCATTGCTGGTAAGATTCTTGTCAGAGCCTTCCCAATAGGCTACTCTTTCACCTAAAAGAGCCAGTTTGGTTGTAGAAAGGGTCAAGAGACAGTTGATATCAATTCAAGGAAAAATTCTAGAAGCGGATCAGGTCTGTATGCAAAGTTTATAGATCTGATCAAAAAATTGAATGTTATCAGTCATGAAGGTTTATGGAAAATTATGTAAAAATTTGGTTGCACTGAGACGTTCATAAGTGTTCTCTATCAATTTCATGATGGTGTGCATTCCCAGGTTCTAAATAGTGGACGATGCTCTTGTGATTTCCTGTACATCAATGGAATGAAACAAGGCTGTGTTCCTGCTCTCATACTTTTTAGCATGATATTTTCAGTTATCAAATGCTTTTATTGGTGATCAAGGTCAACTACTGTACTCAGGGTAATTTCTTCAACTTGAAAAGGCTACAAGCCAAGACCAAAGTGGAGGGAGTGTTGGTGCAGGATCTTCTGTTTGCAGATAATTGTGCACTCAATGCAGCCTCTGAAGCTGAGAATCAACAAAATTGTATCGATTCTTTGCTGCTTGTGCTAATTTTGGTCTAATAATTACAATCAAGAAAACACAGGTGTACATAATTACCTAGCTGTGTGGCCTTGGGCAAGCCACTTAACCCTGTTTGCCTTGCAAAAACCTAAAAAAAAAGAAAACACAGGTGCTCCATCAGTTAGCATCACATCATCCAGATGTGGAACCATCAGTTATAGCAAATGGTAACTGTGAATGAGTTCACTTACCTTGACTGTACTTTCCAGGGAGGTACAAATTGATAATGAAGTTGACACTTACATTGCCAGAGCTAATTCAGTTTTTGGGAGAATCCAAAGGAAAGTGTGTGAAAGAAGAGGTATTAGACTGACTACCTAAGTGAAGGATTATAAAAACAGTTTTGTTGCCCTCATGGCTATATGCCTGTGAACATGAACAATCTACTAGTGTTATGCCAGGAAGCTGAAACATTTCCATTTAAGTTAGTTTAGGAAGATGCTAAAGATCACCTAATAGTATAAGATACAAGACAATGGGGGCAGCTAGGTGGCATAGTGGATAAAGCACCAGCCCTGGAGTCAGGAGTACCTGGGTTCAAATCCGGTCTCAGACACTTCATAATTCCCTAGCCGTGTGGCCTTGGGCAAGCCACTTGATCCCATTTGTTTTGCAAAAAAAAAAAACAAAAAAAACCCTAAAAAAAGATACAAGACAATGAGATTCTTTCTTGAGTTAAACTGACAAGCATCCAAATGTCACTACAAAGAGCACAACTAAGATGGGCTGGTCATGTTAGAAAACCATATAGTGCAAGTTTGCTAAAAGGACTGTTTTATGGAGAATTCAAACAGGGCATGAACTCACAAGAGTGTCAGAAGAAATGATACAAGACTGCCTAGCATGGTATGACCACATCAGAGAGAGAGAGAGTGCTATGCTCTAAGAGCAAGGCAGAATTGAAGGAGCTCAAAGGAATGTGAAATATGTAAGTTTAGAGCAAATACCCCAGGTGCTGACATGGACTACTTGCGCCCAATCTGTAGTTGAGCATTCTGAGTTTATATTGATCTGCTCAGTCATAGTCAAACACAATGTAATTTGTTTCTATTGTGATGTAATTTCAGTTTTCTTCAATAAAAAATGACAAAAGACAACCAACTGTTACAGCAGTTTACTGGTTTCTTTTGTACCAAAATTCACCATTCTATTTCTTAGCCAGTACCAAATAGTTTTGATGAGTACCACTTTATTTTTAGGATTTTTTTTTTTTGCAAATGGGATCAAGTGGCTTGCCCAAGGCCACACGGCTAGGGAATTATGAAGTGTCTGAGATCGGATTTGAACCCAGGTACTCCTGACTCCAGGGCCCGTGCTTTATCCACTGCGCCACCTAGGTGCCCCTGAGTACCACTTTATAATCAAGGTTTCAGTCTGATCCAGCTAGACCCCTACCTTTACATTTTTTTCATCAACTAATTCTTGACTTTTTTATACATACAGATACATTCTGTTAATTTTTTTCTAATTCTATACAATGGTTTGGGGCAGTTTGGTGGAACCATGAATAAGAAATTTCGTTGAAGTAAAATTATCATTTTTAATACATTAACTCATGCTTTATTTCAATTCTTTCCTTTTTTATTTTTTAAAATCTGAATTTATTTGTGTGAAGTGTTTTGTAGTTGTGATCATAAAGTTTCTGAGTTTGTTTTGACAGGTAAATTCAAATATTTTGTGTTATCTAGTTACTTTAAATGGAATTTCTCTTTCTGTCTCTGCTGGACTTTGTTGGTAAAATGTAGCAATGCTAATGATTTATGTGAGTTTATTTTATATGCTTCAGATTATGTATATTTATTCTCACCACTGATGAGATGTATAATTATTGAAGAACATTCCACAGTCAAAATGGTTTTACTCCTCCATATCAGCAAATTATTTTAACTAAGTATGGCAGCTGGCTTTTGTATGAATGCAATAGTGAATGCTTATAAGTTATCACTTAAGTAGTGTTAATTCAGATGATTCCTTGATCCAAAAGTCATCTTTCATTGGAGGAGCAATTTTTGAATTGCAGGTGAGAGGAGATATGTTATTAAAGAATTCCTACATCATTTTTTCTGAAATCCTGTCTGTTGTTTTATGTTACTTACTTGGAAAATTCCAGAGAAGCAAAGGACCCCCTTCCAAATAGATAGATGATGTTCTAAACAAAGAGGGGAGCTCACATAATCACCATTTTGTTCTTATCTTCCATCATTCAGTTACATCATTTTCAAGTTCAGAAATGTCCTCACTAATTGCTTCCCCCTATGAAAATTATCATTGTCCTTCAAGTAACTCTCATCTCCTTCAATCACCCTTGATTCCCAGACATGAGCTCGTTATACTTTATCTTGATCCATCAAAACATGTTATATCTTCTCTGTTGAATTATAATTTTCTATAAAATATTATTTGAAGGTAGTCACTTTTTAAAATTTTTATTTCACTTATGTATCTCCATCCAAATGCACATGCATATTTTGAAGTTACAAAATTTTCCTCTACCCTCCTTTCCCATCCCCCTCCCCTCGGCAGGGAACAGTCAAGTTAACATTTTACATATATATTTTGATAAACATGGTCATAAATTAGGAATTTGTGGCATGAGGAAGTAGCATTAAGGGAAAGAAATACATAAGACATAATTTTTATAAAGTGGTCATCAGATTCAGAAGGGTTGTTGTTGTTGTTGTGTGTGTGTGTGTGTGTGTGTGTGTGTGTGTGTTTATTGTTTTGTTTTTCTTGCTCTGAATGGGAATAATACAGTCCATAGCCAGTGAAATACAGTTGTCCTAGGTCTCTGTACTGCCAAGAGGAGCTGCTTCCACCAAAGTTCTTCATCTCATAAAGTTGTTGTGGATGTGCACGCTGTTCTCGTAGCTCTACTCCCTTTGCTCGACATCTGATCCATGCTTCGCTAGGGTCCAACCATTTCTCATTTCTTGTAGAATAGTATTCCATAGTATTCATGTACCACAGCTTTTTTAGCCATTCCGCAATTACTGGACATCCCTCAATTTCCAATTCTTTGCCATTGCAAAAAGACTGCTATGAATATTTTGGAACATGTAGGACTTTTCTATTTTTTTATAATTTCTTTTGGATATATAGACCTAGAACTGGAATTGCTGGATCAAAGATATCAACAGTTTTATTTTTCTTTGGGCATAATTCCATACTGATCTCCAGAAAAGTTGGATCTATACACAAGTCCACCAGCAATGCATCAATGTCCCAATCCTCCCACAAACTCTCCAACATTGATCATCTTCCCTTTTTCTCATATGAATGCCCTGATCTTCCATCTTTTTGTTTCTTTATACTTCTTTTAAGTTGAAAAAATGTTTTTAGTAAGCCAAAGTGATTTCATTTTTATTGATTAGATATGCAACTATTTATTTTTAGAAATTTAAATTAATAAGATTCAATATGTTTATATATATTTAAATAATAATAAATCTATAGTGTGAATATAACAATTTTATGAAAAATATCTGTTCTCCATTTTTTTTAAAAAAGGGAGAATGGCAGTGATGAGAGACTCATCAACCCTTGGAAAAAGCTATTCCACTGTGGAAGTTATTATCCCTCTTTATATAAAATGAAAATTTACCTTCCAATGACATGCATTCATTTATCTTGTTTCTGTCCTCCTATATCAAACAGCAAAAAAGATGTTTATCCATTCTGTTCTTGGTATTTTCTAATCATATAAAGTTACCATATTAGCTTTATCTGAAAGTAAAACAGGAAAAATCTTAAATGCAATTTTTACCTCTTCTTGAAAACACACTTGTATTTGCATATAATAGGTCCTTAATAAAAAAATAACAATTTATTATCCAGGAACATGAATATAATATTGTGTTTTTTAATAGTTATATATATATAATTATGCATTCTTTATATATGTATGTATGTATGTATGTATGTATGTATGTATGTATATTTGTGTGAATGTGGGCATTACGATTATTTAATAGAAGAAAATTCAAGATGACCTTAAAAAAAGACTAACTAGAAGTGAGAAAATTGGGACACTAATGCACTATTGGTGCCCTTGTTAACTGATACAAACATTCTCTACAGATTTCTGGAACTATGCTCACAGTAAGACTATGCATCCCTTTTGATAAA
The DNA here is from genome assembly GCF_037893015.1 of Macrotis lagotis. Classification (NCBI taxonomy): domain Eukaryota; kingdom Metazoa; phylum Chordata; class Mammalia; order Peramelemorphia; family Peramelidae; genus Macrotis; species Macrotis lagotis. Next base: position 301,152,490 of record NC_133660.1, on the reverse strand, counting down.
ATGATATCACTACTAAGTCAATATCACAAAATGATCATAATGATGTTCCATATATACAAAACTACTTATAACAGCTCTTTTTATAGTGGAAAGGGATTGAAAAAATGAGAGGGTTCTCATCACTTGAGAAATGAACAAATTATGTCACATGAATGTGATGGAGTATCATTGTTCTACATTAAATGATGGGCAGCTGAACTTAGAGAAGCCTGAAAAAAGGCATCCATAGACTGATACTGAGTGAAACGAACCAAACCAGAACATTTTATGCAATAACAGAAATACTATATGATCAACTATGATTTACGTAGATTTTCCTAGAAGCTCAGTCACTAAGGAAAATTCTAAAAGATTTGTGATGAGAAGTGCTGTCCAATTCAAGAGAAAAAATCAGTACTGTCTGAATATGGAAAAAAGCATTCTACTTTCTGTTTAAAAACTTGTATTTTTTTCCTATGTTCATTTTTCCCTTAGTTCTGGTTCTTCCTTCTCAAAATGAATAATATGTAAATAGGTTTAACATGATTGCATATTATATATATATATATATATATAAACTATATTATATTACACACTGTCATGAGAGGGGGAAGGGATAGATAGAAGGGAGACTTAAAAAACTTGGAAATAAAAGTGTACAAAAAAGATAAATGTTAAAATGGTTCTTTGCATGTAACTGAAAAAATCAAATAGCATTAAAAAGATAAAATAAAAATGAAAAATAAAAATGAATTAATTGATTAATGAAAACATGCATGTAACATGCATCATGATAAAGGTTGGTAATGCAAATAAAACAAATATTAGTCTTGCCTTCAGAGAGTATACATTCCCAATGGAGTTAAGAATACATTTAAAAAAAAAGTTGTAGTTTTAGCAGGCTTATTGTGAGTTCAGAAACATTAAGACCTGAATAATTCTTAAACTTTGTGGATGAAGCAATTAACCCCTAGGGATTTTAACTGATTTGGCAAAAGTTCTTCAGGTTTGAAATCTTGTAGAACGATTTGAAACTTTCTTAACCATAATACTTCTTAAACAGTCTTACTCATCAGTAATAATCATTTCTCTACTCCCTATAGGATTAATTATTATTAATTGATTTGAATTTGCATTCATGGAGAGTATATATCATCTTGTCTTCATGTATTTGTATCCCCTACACTTCATCGTGCTTAGCATGTAAGAAGTGCTTAATAGAAAAGTATCTCTCTGTTTCTCTGTCTCTGTCTATATATCTCTCTCTTTCAATAAAATCATCAAATCTAGTGCACTTTCCATCATACGATGCATCTTAAATTGTAGATAGGGTAAAATCAATAAGGAAACATTAAGCACTTAGAAGTCTTTGTTGTGTTAAGTACAGAGAATAAAAAAGTAATTTCAAAGTATAATTTCTATTCTCAAGGGAACACATTTTAAAAATGATAATAAATAAAATATTATGGATAGAGATTGCATATATTCTAGTAAAAATAATGTCAAAATAAATTAATCTTGATGAGCAAGTACTTGATGTAATTAATTAAGAAACAGGACCTTCTTCAGAGAATAGAATTTGATCTTCATCTTGAAATGGAGAAGAGAAAAGAGTCCAGTCCAGGCACTGGAGACAAACAATACAAATACTTGATCTTAAGATAAAGAGTGTAACGAAGGAGAATACACCAATAGGCAGGATAGTGTGTAAAAGTCACTAAAGGACAAGGAGATGGTAAGTGAGAAGAGTAGAGAAGAAATGTGAGGAAATTTTAAAATTAGAGAAAAGTGATTATATTACATTCATTCTATAGACTGTAATTTGAATGATTCCTCAGACTGCATTACTTATTCTTTCATGGTAGCAAATATCTGCAAATGAGATAATAATTTGCATAATAAAATAACAAAAGAACATTATGATAGATTAACAATTTCTTTGGTTTTTTATTGAAACTTTAGTTTTTATATCCACTTACATGTTAGGGCAGTTTTTCTGCATTTATGCATTTGAAGTTTATGAGTTACATATTTTTCTAACACCCTCCCTTCATTTCCCCTCTTGAAGACAGAACCATTTAATAGTTATACATGTACATTTCTGTTTAGTATATTTATATATATTAGTCATTTTGTGTAAGAGGAATACAGTTAAGGGGAAAGAAAGAAAGCAATGATAGAGGAAAACATAAGAGAAATTTAGAAAAGTGAGCATGGTAAGCATTCACATGTATTCATTTTTTCCTCTGAATGGGGATGGAATGTTTCATAGCAGATCTCTCAACTAGATGTCTGAATCTTCAAAGAAGCTGCAAATGTCATAGATGCTAATTGAATTCCTTGTTTCTTTAAGGCTTTCTATCCCATTTCATTGGGGTTATTATTATTATTATGTCACGACTGTATAATAATACTCTATTACATACTAATTCAGATATAAAATTCCTGTTTTTTATCCATAATTTTTTGACTTTTAGCAAAAAAATTATCCCTAATCTTAGTGAAATTTGAAACATTTTTAAATTTCTCTTTAAATGGCTTGCTTTTTTTTGGTGGGATGGATAAAATGGAAAATAGTTTGCATGATTTCACTTGTAATGGGTAAAAGAGGGCTGGGAAGGATGAAGAGAACTTATGGGATTTGATGTTGAGCAAAGGGAGTAAAGTCAAGAGAATAATGAACACATCAGCAACATTATGAGATGATGGATACATCTCCTCTCGACAGTCCAGAGAGCTAAGACAACTGTATTGGACTGGTTATGGACCCAACCAGTGGAAGAAAAACAAAATGGAAGAAAAGACACAGAAAAAAAAACACCCCTACCAAAATCTGAACACTTTATGTAAAAATATTTACGTACCTCTTTCCTTTAATCCTAATGCCTCATGCCAAAAATTACTAATCTGTAAATATGTTTAACAAAATAGGAATGTAAAATGCTAACCTGAATGTTCCCCATTGAGAGGAGAGGGGATGGAAAGGAAGAGTAGAAGGAAATTATGTAACTTGGAAACAAGTATGTACAAAAGAATGAAAATAAAAAAGAGCTAAAAAAAGAAATAGTTGCAAAGTGCTTTGCAAAATTTCATTTATGATAAGAATGCTAACTTATTATTATGAATGTAAAAATATGAATGTGAATGAAATTTGTCACTGATAGAAGAAATGAACTTCAAAAAATTGAATTAATCTTCAGGAAATGTTGTGTCCTAAATCAGAAATTACTCAGTTTTTATGAGCCTTTTTATTTTAAATTCTTTATGGTTAGGAACTGGATTTTGCTTTCTTTTCTATATCCAGTGTTTAGAATAGTGATGGTATATATAGTTAGCATTTAATATTTGTTTATTGATGAACTCATTAATGAATTGATGGCATCACAAAATCACAAAGAATTTCATACATCATATAGGTCAACTCAAAACTTAACTATAATCCCATTTATCAATAACCATCAGACTTTGAGTTTCAGAACTTTTTTATAATTAAATAATCATCTAGCAGCCTAAAATGTTTTGCTTATGTGGCTTGAACCATTAAATATTTATTGCATTACAATTAAAACTTGTAACTCTACATATTTGTAGAAAGATGCTAAATCTATTTTATGCAAGCATGAATAAGTCAATAAAAACCATATTTTCAAAAAGAAGAAGTAAAAATATTGGAATTGTTTTATTTTTCTTTCAAATATCATTAATTACTGCCTTAATGTTATATCTCTTTTAGGTTAAACTTAATGATATATCAGTTGATTTGAAGTTTATGAAGAAAATGTGGTCTCAAGCAATATGCAACTGAAAAGAAGTATTTTGAATTTTTATATATATGAATTTTTTTAACTTGTAGTTCCCCTGAAAGTACTTCAGGGACCCCTGTAATATACATATGAGATTTTAAGAATCAATACTCCATGGAGAATTCTTGAGAACAGAGTATTTAGGCTAGCAGTTGCCAAATAGAGTAAAGTTCACAGCATCTTGAACTACCATAGTCAGGGATTGTATAGCTCCGATTGTTAGGAAGTATTTCCTTTGGGAAGGATGTATCTCAGGTCCCTTATGCTTCATGTTCTCCATTCTTAATAGAGTTGTTGGTAAAACTGGAAAGGCATCCCTCTAGATTTAGCAAGGGGTGGGATTTCAAAAGTAATTCATAATTCAGCTTGATTTATATTGTCAATGGGGAAGAAAACACAGGCTTTGTTTTTTTTTCTGAGAGGAAAGATGCTGATTACACAAGATTTTCTAAGCCTAAGAACTTTTTTCATTTTGTTAACTTCATGCCTAAATCTCAAGAAGAAAGAGAGGGACTAAGGAGACCTCTGAAGATATATGGTGAGGTACCTAAGTGAAACGCATTACATAAGAGAATTAATATGTTTTAGAGAAAGACTAGAAAGAAGCATGGGTTTTAATGAATGGCTTTCAAAATCATTTCCTTCTCTGAAAAAAGTGATTTTGGAGTAGAAATGAATATTGTTCCTATGTTTTATTTTTTTTCTCATTTACTTGTAAAATAATTTAACATTTATTTTTATTCGTTTTGAATTCAAAACTCTCTTCCCATCCATCACTTCCCCTCCATCACCTCCCCTCCTTGAGAAGGCAATTTGCTATAATTTATATGCAAGTGAAGTCATGCAAATCATTTGGTCATTTTAGCCATACAAAAAAGGAGGAAAATAGTATACTTCAGAGGCGGCTAGGTGGCACAGTGGATAGAGCACCAGCCCTGGGGTCAGGAGTATGTGAGTTCTAATCCGGACACAGACACTTAATAATTACCTTGCTGTGTGGCCTTGGGCAAGCCATTTAACCCCACTGCCTTGCAAAAAATAAAAAAAAAACCCTAAAAAATAGTATACTTCATTCTGCACTCAGACTTCATCAGTTATTTCTCTGAAAATGGCTAGCATGTTTTCATCACAGGTCCATCAGACAGAAATGGATAATTTGAAAAAAAAAGAAAAGAACAAATTTGATTTTCTAATAATATAATTTTGTTTTGTGCTGAATACAAGTTGAAATCTTGTAGAAAGGTTGACGTTCCAAAATATTTTAAATTCCATTGCTTTCTGATTTATAGAGAGAAATATTCTATAGTGTGTTGTGTTTTAGTTGAGAAAGAAAAATGTCTGGACAAGAACCCTCTCCTGAATCTTGTTATGATTAATGAAATGGTCATTACCCAATCATCTAGTTTTTCTGAAACCCAGCTTTTTCAATTTTGAAATTAAGAGATTGGCCTATATGATCTTTAAGCTTCTTCCCATTTTATGAATGAGAAAAAAAGAAAGCAATAGGGGAAAAAAGCAAGGAAATAGCTTGCTTTCAAAGAAGCAGCCAAATTTATATAATAAGATGGATTTGTAGATTTTTAATTTTAGGTTTTCATTTCTATAATTGAAATGAGAATTTTCAGTTAATTTTTGATTTATTAAACAATATTTTGATGTGAATAACTTGTTTTATTATGGAAATTAATCAATTATGTTCAAATCTCTAGGTCTTCAAAAATATTGCATTTCATCATGACTGACAAAAATTGAATGATTAGATCAATTTTTAGATATTACTTGTGCTCTTTAAGAGCATCTTTTTGTGGAGACATTATCTATTCTTTTTTTTTTCTTTTTTCTTCCCTGTTAAGCCACAGTTATTATAGTTCAAATAACTTAACTTGAAAATCAAATGTCTAGATTGTGGTTTCAGATGTGTCAGAATAAAAGGTGAATTTAAATGAAATTATATAATTCTCTACTTATGCTTTTTCTGAAATCAGGAGTTGTCTGAGTGTAGATTAGTATGGATACTTTTGGATTGAGTATTTAATAATAAATGAGTTGCAGGAACCTAAATTGAATGTTACCTATCCATTCAATTAATAAATGTATTGTAATTGGTGACTATACCCTTTTCTAAACACAATAGAGGATATACAGAGATAGCATTAGTTGCTGAGGAGCTTGTGGTAGGCACCCACACAATTAAGACCCAAAGAAACTATGGCAGATTAATTCTCCAGTGGTCTGGGCTACTCCTGAACCTGTCTATGATGAGTAATTGAAGTCCAAAATCTCTCATACTCAAAATCCATTAATGATCGAAAAAAATAAGAAACTTTTAAAATTGATTTGAAATTGATCATATTGAGAGTAGGAAGTTTACTATATTGAAATAACCAAGAGAACCCCCACTTTGTAGGTTTGTTGTGAGTACAAATGAGTTTACTTATGCAGAATTATCTGCAATCTATATAACATTATACAATTTGTCATTATTATATTAACACCTTTTAAATATTAGGACAAAAAAATTAAGGTTAAAATGTGTGATTCTTGTGTAGGAGGGGCAGCTAGGTGGGGCAATGGATAAAGCACCAGCCCTGGAGTCAGGAGGACCTGCATTCAGATCTGGCCTCTTAATAATTACCTAGCTATATGACCTTGGGCAAATCACTTAACCCCATTGCCTTGCCAAAAAATAATTGCAACCCTTTACCTAATTAAAAGGAATAATTAATTCTATATACTTTAAGGTTTTCCATCTATTAGAATAATTTCTCCTGACACTAAGTAAATGAATAGAATTCTACAATTATTTTTTTCAAGCAAATTCATTTGAATTTTTTTATGTGACTTTATCATCCCTCCTAAAAAGTACTATATGGTTTTCCAGTGGTGCAAACCTCCTCCCCAATAGTTTACTTATTATATTCTTATTTTTTATAAATAGATGATGGATGATAAATGATAGGCTAATTGATTTATTGATAGATGGATACAGCATTTATTATATTAGTACATTTGATTTATTGTTTGGTTGTCAATATTTTATCCAAAACAAATTTTAATGCATAATTATGATTGAATTTTATAACATCATATACCTTCTTTTGGAAAAAAGGGAGAAAAGTTCTGAAATCATAGCAGTAGGAAAAACATAAATAAAGTATTTCAAATTTTTGCTTGTCATTTGCCTTTGTATTAAAAAAGTGAAATGTGACACAATTCAGCAGGCATCATACTTGAGTTTGCAAATATGACTAATTGTTCAAGAGTTTGACAAGACAGTTTATGAAAGCTTGTGATTGACTGAAAGTTAAGAAACAATTATGGAGTCCTACTGGGGAGTAGTGAGAATAAGTATGACCTTCATTTTGAAAAAGGAAGGAAAAGGAGATGTTCACTCGTATGGCCTCATGTGGTCTCAGTCAGGGAGAAGTTACCTAGGTAGCAATATCAAATGTCACAGGGGAGAGCAGGAGATCCGAAGTCCCCTGAAGCATACCTTGAAAGAGAAAGATAATGAGCAAGGTTTTTGTTTCCTCTTGGCTTTAGTTCAGATGCCTCCTACTGCCTTATCTGCTAAAACTATTTACCTTCTAATCCCTTCTATTCTACCTTGGTCCACCCTGGGCACCACAGCATTTCACAGGCAGGTAGAAAGATAATTAGGCATTTTCTTCATGCACTTTTCATGTTCATGACAAATTCTAAATAATCTCTTCAATTCTAAATAAACTCTTCAATTCATGTGATAAGCCAAAATCATTGAAAATTATGTGATGGAAATGTGATAGAAAGATACTTTCATTGAAATCAGCAGACCAATGTGAGTTCTAAGATCTATCACTTAATGGTTATGGAAGGGAATCATTTCAACTCTGACTCTCAGTTTCTCTATTTGTAAAATTAGGATATTTACATTAATTAACTCTAATGGTGGAGAATCTAGCAATATAACTATTCATATGATACAGAATCATTTTGTGATATTTTGATGCTTTATTGCTACTGTTAGGAATACATATTCAAAGAATTTTAACTCCACTTTCATGTGTGTTTCATTTATATATGTCCATATATGTCTGTAGGTGTGTATGTGACAAAGATATAGATTGGCATGATCTCTCAGATGTCTTTATCTGATATGTGAGTATTTGTATCTATATAATCTGCATATTTATGGGGAGTATAGAGTGTATGAATATATCAGTCTCTCTCTATATAATTACATTTACATGTATGTGCATGCAAATTATATGTGTATTTGTGTGTGTGTGGTACAGGTAAGGATTGGAATGAATGATCTCTTTATCTCGAGAGATATGAGTGTGTGTGTGTGTGTGTGAGAGAGAGAGAGAGAGAGAGAGAGAGAGAGAGACAGGCAGGTATGAATTGAAATGGATGATGTCCCAGGTCTTTTCATCTCTCAGATGAGCATATGATTTGATGTGTGGCATGTATAAATAGCTTATTTGTGTCTGTATGATTGAGGAAGCATATTGTTTTTCTCTTGTGAAATAAGAATTGTAAAATTTTTAATGCAAGTCTTCAAGTTTAGACACACTGAAAGGATGTCACAACAAACAATCATTGGTTCTTAACTGTTTCCTAAAAACTGACACTTGTATTTCCAACATTTTCTAAAAGCAAAATAAAACAAAATGCTCATTTGATCCTACCAGCTCACAAAGTTAATATCTATCAGATTTCTCTTCTCATCTGAAAATCATAGGAGAATGTTATAATGAATCTATCAGACTGCTTGATTTCCATTCACTTTCCCAATCCTTGTAACTTGGCCAGCTCTTTCCAAAGTAGCAGTTCAACTTCATGAAATGACTGACTGATGGCTCTGACTTTTGGATATTGTCTATTCCATAAGTTTTTGTAGCCCCATTTATTATTTTTCCTCTTATCTTTCTGACTTCCTTTAAATGACTATATTACAATACTTTTTCTTGGATCTTATTTCACCATTTTCTCCTTCAGAGAGATTTCACAAGACTCTTTTATCATCTCTATGAAGATAATTTCTGAATCAGTACATCAAATCTTAGCATCTCTATCATGAATTACCATCCAACATAACCTAAATCAACCCACATAGTCATTTCTTAGGAAATCTCACAATCCATAGATTGAAAATAAAAGCCATTATCTTTCTTACTTGACTAACACAACCTCCTAAATACCAGTTTTCTGTACATGGATCTGCCATGATTTTAGCTTCTCAGCTTCACAACAATAGAGTGGATTCACCTTTTCAACTCTCCATTCTCTCAAAATTTTGTTGACTTTAGCTCCACATTATGTCTAATATTAGTCACCTTCTCCACAGTGGCACAATTACCACAAAAGTTCATCCACAAACATATCTTGCTTTGCACCAGATAGTTGTGAACAGCTTCTGAATTACTACTGCTGCATCATTTTCTTTGTTTCTCCTGTCTATTCCTATGGCACAGAGAAGTCTATATATATTTTCATTTTTTGAAAAGATGCTATATATTCTATTTATCTCAAGGAACGATGTATAAATTCTTCCATTTGTCAATTAAAAGTGGTAATAATCTGATTCCAAAATATTAAGCCAGATTGATTTTAGATTTATTTAAGGCACTCATTATATATTTCCACCATTTTTTTCCTAATAGATGACTTAAAATGCCATTCCATGTCCTCTGTGTCAGTGTCTGTGTCAATGCAAGGTATATTCTCCTTCCATGCTTTTCTTACTTAACATTTTAGTCACATTTTTAATGACTGCTTCAAATGCCAGTTCTTAAATCCAATCTTTCTTGACCTGCCAAGTATTGGTGCAATTTCACCTACAAAGTTACTGCATTATCTGTTTTATGTACTTATTTTTGTAGTTGCTTACCTTTTCCTTTGTCCCACATTTGTATCCCAAGCAATGAGGGTATAAACACTTTTTCTCCCTTTAAGTTCTCAGTAATAATACCTAATGTAAAAAATTCCGTTCTATTCAATTGAAACTTTCTTTTTATCGAGTGAGTAGAAGAATAATATTAGCTGTTAGACTGTGAATTTGAGTTTACTATGAGTAGTCACATCTGCGTTTCCTTTGATATATATATATATATATATACATATATATGTATATATATATATATATGTTCTTACATATATATGTAGACATATCCACAACAATCTCATGTTAAATTTTTGTCCCCTTTTCTCTTTTGGTTTTTCCTCCTTTTCACATGAACTCAAGTCAGAGAAGAAATATATACATGCTTTTTTTAATATTATACCCTCTCATTTTAAGTTTCCAACAATAAATTTTATAAGATTTTGAGTTCCAAATTTTTTTCTATCTGTCACCTCCACCATCTCTAACAAACAAGAAATCTACTATAGGTTTGCATGAACAATAATATTAATCATATTTCTATAATAAGTCATGTACAAAGAAGAATAAAAATTAAAAGAAAAAAACATAAGGAAAGGGAAAGAAAGATCTGACATTAGTATATTTCAATCTGCATTTGGATTCCATAGTTCTTTCTATGGATGTGGATACCATTTTCTATCAAGAGTCTTTTTGGAATGGTCTGGAATCATTTTATTGCTAAGAGCTAGGTCCATTAAAATTAATCATTTCAAAATGTTGCTGTTACTGTGTGCAATGTTCTCCTTGCTCAACTTACTTCATTCTACATCTGTTCCTCTAAGTCTGTCCAGTTTGCTGGTGATTTTTAAATCAACCTGCTCATCATTTCTTTTTTTTTTTTTCTTTTTTAGTTTTTGCAAGGCAATGGGGTTAAGTAGCTTGCCTAAGGCCACACAGCTAGGTAATTATTACGTGTCTGAGGCCGGATTTGAACTCAGGTGCTCCTGACTCCAGGGCTGGTGCTCTATCTACTGTGCCACCCAGCCGACCAATGCTTATTATTTCTTATAGTACAATGTTATTCCATCCCATTCAAATATTTCAGCTTGTTCAGCTCTTTCCCCAGTTGATGCAGATTTCCATAATTTACAGTTCTTTGCCCCATTAAAAGAACTGCTTTAAATATTTTGTACATGTGAGTTCTTTCCCTTTTTTATTATATGTTTGGTCTACAGAGCTAATAGTGGTATTGTTGGATAAAAAACTAAAGTTTGATTGCCCTTTTGGAATAGTTCCAATTTGCTCTCCAAAATGGCAGCATTAGTTTGCAATTTTGTCAACAAAGCATTAGTCTTCCAATTTTCCTACATCTTCCCTAACATTTATCATTTTCTTTTTCGGTTGGAATAGCCAATCTAAAAGGTTTGAGTTGGTATCTCAGAGTTGTTTTAATTTATATTTCTTCAATTATTTTTAGAGAATTTCTTCATAGGGTTATGAGTTGCTTTAATTTCTTCATCTGAAAAATGACTACCTATATCCTTTGACTATTTATCAACTAGGGAATGACTTGGGTATATATATATATATATATATATATATATATATATATATATATATACACATATTTATACACATATATATGTATATACCAAACATAAATTTAGTTCTGTTCTCCATATGTTTGAGAAAAGTTTTCTTTATCAAAAACAGTGCCTGTAAAAATGATTTCCATCTTTCTGTTTCCCTTCAATTCTTGGTTACGTTGACTTTGTTTTTTAAAAAGAATACTTATTAATATATTTAGCTCAATCTATTTTGCATTTCATAGTCTATTCTAGGGTCACCCATTCTTCCTTCTTCCCCTAATAGAATTATATTATCAAATGTTTATGTTAAAATCATGTGCTTAACTGCACTTTACTTGGATATAAGGTATGAGATGTTGGGCTTTGCCTAGTTTTTTGCTCTTATCCCCAAAACTGGAGTATTTGAGTTTATCAAACATTACATAACTATAGTTATTTACTTCTATGTTTTATTTACTTTATTCTCCTTAGTTACTCTTCTATTATGTATTCAGTTACAAATTGTTTTGATGATTGGCATTTTATAATATAGTTTAAGATATGGTATGGATAGGCCACTTTCCTATGAATATGAATTTTTTCATTGATTTTCTTGATATTCTTGATCTTTTGCTTATTAAGATTTATTTTCCTTTTTTTTCCTATCTTTATAAAATGGATAATAATTTGATTGATTTGGCATTGAATAAGTAGATTAATTTAATTATAATTTCATTTTTTAATCAAACAATCTCTAACAACCCATAACAATTGATATTTTTCCAATTGTTCAGATTTGGCTTTATTTGTATGAAAAGCTCTTTGTAAACAGGTTCATATAGTTCCTGGGTTTGTCATTTAAGATAGACTCCCAAAGAATTTGAATTATCAACCTTTATTTTAGGATTTTGCAAGGCAAATGGGATTAATTGGCTTTCCCAAGGCCACACAGCTAGGTAATTATTAAGTGTCTGAGCCCAGATTTGAACCCAAGTACTACTGATTCCAAGGCCGGTGCTTTATCCACTGCGCCACCTAGCTGCCCCAATTAACCTTTATCTTAAATGGAATTTCTCTTTCTCTCACTTCCTAGGTTTTGTTAACAATGTATCGAAATGATAATGATTCTTCTGAGCTTATTTTTATATCCTGCAAATTTATTAAAGTTTTCAAATGTTTCAAATACTATTTAGCTGATTTTCTAGGATTCTCTATGTGTACCATTACATCATCTGCAAAGAGTGTTTTGGTTTTTTTTTCCTCATTGCTTAATCTGATTCCTTCAAATTCATTTTCTTCTCTTATCGGTAAAGATAACATTTCTAATAAAAGATATTATTGGCGATAATGGGCTTCCTTGTTTTATCTCTGAACATGTAGGGAATGATTAGTTGTTGCATACATTGCTGGCTAATACTTTTAGATAGCTACTCCTTATCATTTTAATAAACCCTTCATTTATTCTTATGCTCTATAAGTTTTTAATAGGAATGGGTTCTGTATTTTGCCAAGTTTTTCTGCATTTATTGAGATACTCATGTGATTACTATGTTTTTCTATTGATAAGATCAATTATGGTAATAGATTTCCTAAAACTGGGCAAGTAGACATTCCTGTTATAAACCTCATCTGGCATATTGTATTATTTCCTTGATTAAGTGAAATGAGTTACTTGTTAAGATTTTATTTAAAATTTTGACATCAAGATTCACTAGGGCAATTGGACTCTAATTTTCTTTTTCTATTTAGACTCTTTCTGGCTTAGTTATCAGCATTTGTTGGAGTCCTCTTTTTACCTATTTTTCCAAATAGTGTCTAAATTCATCTGATACTGAAGAGATTTTCTAAGGGAGTTTATTACATGAATTGTTCTATTACTTTTTCTAAAGCAGCACTACTTAAGTTTTGACTTTCCTCCTCTGTTAATCTGAACAATTTATATTTTAGTTTAAAAATTACATATTATAAATATATATATATATATATATATATATATATATATATATATATATACATATTGCTAGACAATGGGATTAAGTGACTTGCCCAAAGTCACACAGCTAGGTAATCATGATGGGTCTGAGACCAGATTTGAATTCAGGACTGCCTGACTCCAGGGCCAGTACTTTTTCCACTCCCCCACCTAGCTGCCCCATTTAAATATATTATTCAATTTCAGTTAGATTATCAGATTTATTGTTATTAAATTGAATAAAATGGATCATACTTATTGCTTTAATTTTCTCTCATTGGTGACGAATTCATACCTTTATTTTTTAAAATAGGTAATTTGTTATTTTTTCATTTAATTTAATCAATTTAACCAAAAGTTTATATATATTATTTTAACCAATAAACCAACTATTTTAATTTAATTTTTTTTACTTTTTCAGTAATATTTTTGTCTCTGATTTTCAGAATTTCTAATTTCATATTTAATTTTTTTTAATTTTCTCTATTTTAGTATTTTACTTAATGTTTAATTCATTGAACTTCTCTCTTTTTGTTTCATTAATGTAAACAGAGAGATAAGATTTTCTAAAGTAATTGATTTGACTTCATCCCATAGTCTATGTTATGCTGCCTCTTATTTTTTCTTTACTGAAATTATAATATTTCCTTCTCCATGCATACATCTGTCTCAGTTGCCTTTAGGCAACATACTGTAGGATTCTAGTTTGTATTCCAATCTATTCATTATTATTTTATGGCATATTTTATCACATTCACAGTTATGATGTTATGATACTGTCTATTTCTCTTCATTCTATTTCCCCCTTATAATTTTTTGTCTCTTTTCACCCTGACCCTCATCATCATCTTTATTTTACTATTGAACAACACATCCCTCAATATACTGTCCTTTCTATCTGTCAACCCCCTTTTCTTTCCTCTTTCCCCTCCTGCTTCCCTATAGGGTAAAACAAATTTCTGTACACAACAGGATGAATATATTATTTCCTCTTTAAGCCAAATCCTAATTATAATAAGTTTCCAGTGAAGACCAGTCTTGTACTTTGTTCACTCTATTGTAAAAAAAATATACCTTTGTACCTCTTTAGGTGATTTAATTTCCACTATTCTTCCTCCCTCTTTTCTCTTTTCTGAATTCATTTTTTGTTCATATCTTCTTTTTTTAATATTGTCACATCATAGTCAATTTATACCCACATCATCTGTTTATGTATAATTCTTCTAAGTGCCATAATAGAGCTTCAGTTAAAAATATTTAAAAGTATCATCTTCCTGGGGAATGATATACTAGTTTAATCTTAATGTATAATGTGTTCTTTTTTTCCTGTTTACCTTTTTATGTTTCACTCCAATTTTGTATTTGAAGATCTAATTTTCTATTCAGCTCTTGTCTTTTTATTAACTTTTTATCAGTAAAGCTCAAAAGTTCTCTAATTCATTGAATGACTGAATGTCCATTTTTCCCCCCTTGAAAGATTAGGCTCGGTTTTGTTGTGTAATTGATTCTTGATAGTAATACAGACTCTTGTCCTATGGAATACCATATTTTAGAAACTTCTGTCCTTTAAGGTAGAAACTTTTATATCCTGTTTCTTGCGGACTGTGCCTTCTTGATATTTGAATCTTTTCTTTATGCTGGCTTGTAATATTTTCTGCTTTACTTGATAATTATGATAGTTGACTAAAATATTCCTTGGAGCATTGATTTTAGATTTCCTTTATGAGGAGACTGGAGGTTTCTTTCAATAATTATTTTATCCTCTGGATCTGGGATATCAGGGAATTTTCTTGAAAGATGTTGCACAGGTTCTTTTTTTTATCATGACTTTTCAGTGGACTAATAATTTTTAAATTCTCTCTGAGATCTTTTTCAGGTTAGTAATATTTCAATGAGGTATTTTACATTTATTCTTTTGACTTTATTTGTCTGATTCTTAATGTCTCATAGAATCTTTAGCTTCCATTTGAGCAATTCTAAATTTTATGGCATTATTTTCTTCAGTTAAACTTTGTACCTCCTTTTCCACTTGACCCCTTCTAATTTTAAAAGGTTTGTTGTAATCAGAGTATTTTATTTTCATTTAGTCAATTCTATTATATAAGTTGTTTTCTTCAGTCAATTTTTCTAAGCTGCTGCTTTTTTCATATTTTTTCGGCATATCTTTTATTTCTTTTCTCAAATTTTTCCTTATCTCTCTTGATATATAAAATCCTTTTAAAGTTTTTCTTGAAGGGGAATTTGGGGAATTATGATAAATTCTTATTTCTCTTTAAGATTTCATATGTAAGAATTTTGACATTGTTGCCTTTTCTTTGATTTTTGTTTGTTTGATTTTTGAATCTTCCCTGTTTTTTATGACCAGGGATAATTGTAGGGTTTTGGGCTCATTTTTACTGATCTCAACCCATTGGATTCAGAGAGGAAAGTCTTAAGTTTCTTGCAATGAGAGACAGGATTCTGGTCACTGGTTTTCTATGCAAGGGCTGAAGCATTAGTGTTTGCCTACTGCATTTGAATTGCCTTTTTTAGGTGTGTCTGGTGTTCCCTTAGTTTGGGGACTGTTATTCTATAGATGTAGGTCACATACTTGGCCTGTTGTATCACTGGTCTGCTGAGTCAGGAAAATAGGGCCTTGGTTACTGCCAGGCAATGTCTGGACTAGTCAGTAGGAAGCTCTTAGCCATACCACAGCACACAGATCAGTAGTCCTTCTAAGTTCTTTCAGTCTGGAATGTTGTTTCACTAGAACTCAAATAACTTCCTGATGTTTTCCTACCATTCTGGTTCCACATTATATGCTGGATTTCTCTTTGAGTTATAAATTTTGGCATGAGAAAAAACCTATGAATTGGAATTCAGTTTAAATTGAGAAGTTTTTTTTTTGTTTTTTTGTTTTTTTTGGCAAGGCAGTGGGTTTAAGTGACTATCCCAAGGTCACACAGCTAGGAAATTAATACGTGTCTGAGGCTGCATTTGAATTCAGGCCCTCCTGATTCCAGGGCCTGTGCTCTATTCACTGCACCACCTAGCTGCCCTGTGAATTTTTTATTAAGTGATTCTGTCACCAAGTCCCTCCCTCATTTATAAATAAAAGTTATAAAATCTGTATGGTTAACTTCATCAAGTCTCAATGAACCAAAAAACAATTCAATAAAATAGGAATTATTATGATTATGATTATTATTAATTTAAATTCATAATATTAATTTACCTGCATCATTTCAGATGGACTGATTATTTTTCTGGGGTATATGCCTACGCAAAGAAAATCCATGGATAACATAAATAACGTGACTGAATTTATCTTCTGGGGACTTTCTCAGAATCCAGAAATAGAGAAGCTATGCTTTGTGGTGTTCATCTTTTCCTATGCAGTTATTCTTCTGGGTAATTTCCTCATAATAGTGACTGTCTGCATTGGCAGTCTTTACAATTCACCCATGTACTTCTTCTTAAATTATTTATCTTTTGTAGACATTTGCTACTCTTCTGTCATAGCCCCCAAGATGATCACAGATTTATTGGCATTGCAGAAAAGTATCAGCTATGAAGGTTGCATGATGCAATTATTTGGGATCCACTTCTTTGGTGGAACTGAGATCTTCATCCTCACAGTGATGGCCTATGACAGATATGTAGCCATCTGTAGGCCCTTACACTACATGACCATCATGGACCAGGGCAAATGCAATAAAATAATCCTGGGGGCATGGGTGGGTGGTTTTATTCATTCCATCATCCAAGTGGCATTGGTGGTCCAGTTGCCCTTCTGTGGCCCTAATGAAATTGATCACTATTTTTGTGACATTCACCCTATACTGAAACTTGCCTGTACTGATACCTACGAAGTAGGGGTTGTGATGACAGCCAACAGTGGAACCATCGCTCTTGGTAGCTTTGTGATCCTCCTAATCTCCTACACAGTCATCCTGGTTTCCTTGAGGAAGCAGTCAGCTGAAGGCAGACGCAAAGCACTCTCCACCTGTGGTTCCCACATAGCTGTAGTCGTTATATTTTTTGGACCAAGCACATTCATGTATATGCGGCCTGACACAACTTTTTCTGAAGATAAGATAGTGGCTGTTTTTTATACCATCGTCACGCCCATGTTGAACCCTTTGATTTATACATTGAGAAATGCAGAGGTGAAGAATGCCATGAAGAAGTTATGGAACAGGAAAATCTTTCTATAGAATAAATTGAGATAAGAGTAGTGATTACTTCTTTCCAAAACATTTCAGAAGTCTTTTGTCTGCATCTCCTTCAGATGATAAATGTGTCATGGTTTTATCACATTTCCCCCTTATCCATTTCTCTTAAACTTCCTGACTGAACCATTCACAATGTGAGATTTTGTCACTCTAACAATCAACAAACATTTATTAAATATCTATTATGAACCAAAACCTGAGAAGCTAGGTTGTACAGTGGTTAGAGTGCTGGAGTCAGTCAGGAAGACATATCTGGTTTTCAGACTGACCTCAGTTACTTAGTTATTTGATCAGGGATGCTTTACTTTCCCCTTGTTTACCTTAATTTCCTTATCTAAGAAAAGAGTTGAATCAGGAAATGTTAAGTTTCTCCAGTATATTTGCCAAGAAAACCCGAACTGCTATCATGAAGAGTCAATATAGCTAAAATGACAGAAAAATGAGCAGACACTGTAGTAGATTTGGGGAATATTAAGATAAGAATGGATTATAGAATCTTAAATTTAAAATTAGAAGAGATGTCATAAGTCATCTCATTATATGACTAGAACAAATTGACTCATCCACCATGATAAAAGAATTATCATCATCTTATGGAGAAAGCAAATGTCCAGGTAAACATTAAGCTCTTACACTATGTTAGACATGGTTCTTTAGTTCTTTAGTATCTGGACAGAATTTACATGAAGCTCTTCCTAACTCTAAGGCCACATTATTCACTGAGGAAACTATGCTGCATTATGTCTCAAACTAAGAGGAAGAAAAAAATACAGAAGATAATATCTACTCATATTTCTAAATATTTAAGTAGCACTTTCGAACAATTTTGCGAGTCAAGGTTTATTAACTGTATAATGCATATAAGGAAACTGAAATTTGGAAAAGTTATGTAAATTCTTTGATATCACACAATTACCATGTTGAAAGTTGATAGTTTTAAATTAGATCAGGAGATAACAACTGGAACTAGAGGAAATGCAGAGATTAAATAGTCTGACCTAATGATTCACTGACTTTCAGCACTGGAAGGAACCTCTTAAGCTACATATTCTTGCATTAACTGAAAGCCATTTGGCAATCAATAAGTCAGGAACAAGATCTCAATTAAAGTACTAAAAGTTTGAGACTATATATATATATATATATATATATATATATATATATATATATTTATGTTCCAGTGTACCCCAGGATCAGGATCAAAATGAGCAAAAACAAACAAATAAGAGCACTAACCAAAGAAAACTATTATTCAGAGAAGGATAATAAAAATTACCATCTCAGAAGAAGTGACAAATTACCTACTAGTGAAGTCTCAATTGAATTTACAAATTGCCCTCAAATTCAAAATATCAAGGAAGAACTTAAAAAGGAATATAAAAAAGAAAATATGAAGGCAAAAAATGAAATGGGAACCAGGCAGGAGAAATATTGATTGAAGAAATCAACTCTTTTAAATGTAAACATGACCAACTAGAAAAAGATTACAACTCATCAAAAAGTAAAATTAGCCAACTGGAAAAGGAAACAACTCATTTAATAGTAAAATTGACCATTTACAAAAGGAAACACAAAAACTATCAGAAGAAAATAAAACCTTATAAATTAGAATTGGACAAATAAAAACTAGCAACTCTATGAAATACATAAAATACAGAAAAAAAACCAAAAGCTGAAAGAATAGAAGAAAGTGTAAAAGGGTTTTTTTGCATTTTTCAGGAAACAAATAAAATGGAAAATAGATCCAGAAGAGACATTTTAAAAATTATTGGCAATACCTGAATACCTTGATTAAAAAAAGAACCTGTAAAATATCTTTCAAGAAATTATAATGTAAAACAACACTAATCTCCCAGGACCAGAAGACAAAATAGTCCAGAAAGACAACTGACAATAGAAATTCAAAGGAATATCTTAGCCAAATTCCAAAATTCACAAAGGAAAAAATACTGTGTAACCAAAAAGTACTATCCAATAAAGTACAACCATAATTTCACAAGCTTTATCAGCTTCAACATTAAAGACTCACAGGGCCTGAAATACAGTATTTTGGAGGGAAAACACCTTGATTACAACCAAGAATTAACTACTCTTCAAAATTCTTCATATTATTTCAGGGGAAGGATGAACTTTTAGTGAAATTATAGGACTGGCAAAATTTCCTGATAAAAAGATCAGAACTGAACAGAAAATCAGTCTTCAAATATAAGACTCAGGGCATGAATTCAGAGGTAAACAAAAAGGGGGTCAGGGTGACTAATCAAGCACATTAAAGTATACATTCCTAAAAGAGAAGATAATACTTGGAACTCTTGAGAATTTTATTTCTCTTAGGTTAGTTAAAAGATACATACTTCAAGAAAAGGTGTGAATATAGCATGACCACAAAAGTGGTGAGCTCTTAGTCAGTAACTTAGTTTTTGAAATCATGATGCAATGAAAATTGCAAGTTATAAAGAACCATGGAAGATAAAACAAAAATTATTTGGGAATTAAATAACATAGTTTAAAGAATGAGGCAATCAAACAACAAATCATAGTAGCAATTGACAATTTCATCCAAGACAATTAATTACCACAAAGAGAATCACACCAAAATTTATGGGATTCAAGCAAAGCAGTTTTTATAGGAAATTTTATATCACTAAATGCTTATATGAATAAAATAGAAAAAGAAAAGATCAAGTTATATAATCCACCAATAAAATTCCTGAGAAAAAGTCTTCAGGTTCAGATAGATTTGCAAGTGAATTCTCCCAAACATTTAAGGAACAACCAGTTATAATTCATTAAGTAATTTTTTACATGGAAGGAGTTCTACCAATTTCCTTTTGTGAATCCTATTTGATGCTTAATCTTATATCAGGAAGATTGAAAAGAGACCAAGAAAATTACAAATCAATCTCCGTAATCAATATTTATGCAAAAAATCTTAAAATTTTGCAAAGAAATTGCAAAAAAATTAAGATAATATACCATGATCAGGTAGGAGTTTTACCAAATAACAAGGATGGTTCAATATTAGGAAACCAATCAACATAATTGAACAGATCAATGATAAAACTGAAATAAATCATATGATTATTTCAATACATGCTGAAAAATGCTTGAGAAAATACAACAGCCATTCCTATTAAAATACTAAAAACTAAAGGAATGAATGGAATTTTTCTTAAAAAAATAAGTATCTATTTCAAACCATTAACAAATATTATATATAATGTGGATAAACTATGAACATTTCCAATAAAATTATAGGTGATAAAAGGACGTGCATTCCACCACTGTTATTCAGCATAATATTAGAAAAGTTAACTTTACCAAAGTGAAAAAAAGGAAATTGAAAGAATTAGAATTAGTGATGAAGAATTAAACTTTCACTGTTATTTATATATATTTATTTATATATATTTAGATATATTTAGAAAACTCAAGAAAATCAACTAAAAAACTACTTGAAATAATTGACAAATTCAGCAAAGCAATAGGATATAACATAAACCCACATAAATAATCAGCATTGCTATATATGAATGATAAAATCAAAGGACAAGAGATAGAAAGATAAATTCCACTTAAAGTAATTGCAGACAAGATAAAATACTTGGGGATCCACTTTCCAAGACAAACCCAAAAGCTATATCAACAAAATTACAAAATAATTTATGAACAAATAGTCAGATCTAAATAATTGGAAACATGTAATCCTCAAGATAATTTTACCCAAATTAAATGAGTTATTCAGTACCAAACCAATTAAACCACTATGGAACTATTTTTTTCAGACCAAGAAAAAATAGTAATAAAAATCATCTGGAGTAACCACACATCTAGATTATGCTGATGGAAAAGCTGCAATGGAGCCTAACTATTATAAAATGACTGTCATCAGAACTGTTTGCTACTGCTTAAAAAATAGAATAATGGATCAATGGATCAGGATAGGTACAAAAGAAAGGATATAATAATTTACTTTTTTACAAACCCAAATACATTAGCTTCTAGAATAAAACTTCACTGTTTGACAAAAAAATTTTGAGAATACTATAAAATATTGAAGCAAAAAACTAGAGATGATCCACATCTCACACACCCTATACTAAAATGATGTCAAAGTAGATACAGAATTTAGACATAAAAGGAAATACCATGGACAATTTAAGAGCTCAAGAAATACTCTACCAGATCTATGGAAAGTGGAGAAATTTATGACCATATAAGAAATAGAGAATATTATTATTTGTAAAATGGATGGTTTTTGACTGCATTAAATTTTAAAATATTGAATTATTAAAAGAAATGCAACCAAGATTAGAAGAAAAACAGAAATCTAGGAAACAATTTTCATAGCTAACATTTCTCATAAAGTACTCAGTTGTAAAATATATATGAAACTTAATCAAATTTATAAGAGTACAAGTCATTTCTCAATTAAGAAATGGCCAGAGAATAGGAATAAGCAATTTTCAGATGAAGAAATGAAATCTATCTATAGTCATATGAACCAATTATCTAAATCATTATTGATTACAGAGATGTAATTTAAAACAACTATGAGGTACCACTTCATACCTATCAAATTGGCTAAAATGTCCACAGCAAAGCAAATATTGGAGAGGATATGGGAAAAGTGACATTAATGCACTGTTGGAGGAGTTGTGAACTTATCCAGCTGCTCTGAAGAGCAATCTGAAACTATGTTCAAAAAGCAATAAAACTGATCATACCCTTTGATCCAACAATATCAATATTGGGACTATATCCAAAAGAAATCATAAAAAATGAGAAAAGTCCCACGTTCAAAAATATTTATAGCAGTTCTTTTTGTAATGGTAAAGAATTGGAAATTGAGGGAATATCCATCAATTTTGTAATGACTGAATAAATTATGATATATGAATGTTATAGAATGCTATAGTTCTAGGAAAAAATCATGAGTTGTTAGACTTTAGTGAAACATGGAAAGAATTACATGAACTTATGTTGAGTGAAGGGAACCGAAACAAGAGGACTTTGTATATTTTAAGAACAGCATTGTGAGTTGATCAACTATGATGGAAGCACCTTCTCTCAATAGTTCAGAGATCTAGACCCACCTTGGGAGAACTGTTATGATGGATACCACATCCAAAGTAAATTATTAAAGAATATGAAAAATAATAAAGAATAATGATGAATAAAAACATAGAATTCTATGTTCATTTTTAAAGAATATGTTCTGTTTTACCTTCTCATCTCATGGCTTTTTTAAATCCCCTATCTAAGGAGATAAGGTAGGATGCTCCCAGAGCTTTTTCCTATACAATACTACATGAAACCTATACATAGATAATAAATCTTCAGATCACACCCCAAAAAATGTTTGAAACAAGTTTTCATCTTGAAGTATCTTCAATGAAGTCCTGTCTCTTTGAGGAAAATAGAGAAGTAAAGCTTAGCTAGGCTGGAGAACCAGAAAGCCAATAACAGTTTTTTTAGCCACAGTGCATCCCAGATTGAGACAGTTAATATTTGTCCTTCATTTTTGAAGATCTGACAACAAGGAGGTGAATACTATGAAAAAAATGTGAATTGGATTTGAGTGAGGAGGGGCTATGCTAAGTCACCAACCTCACCTCCTCCACAGTCATCTGCATCCAGTGACCAGATATGAATCAGAAAGACTGGAGAAGACCCTGGATGGGAAGGTGACTTGCCCAAGATCATACAGCTAGTGTCAAGTGTATGAAGTTGCATTTGAACTCCTCTCCTCCTGACTTCAAGGTCAGTGCTCTATATTTAGAGTCACCTAATAGCTAAAGAGGTCCAGGTAGTTAGATAAAAAGCCACAAAAAAATCAGTACTTCTATATATGAGCAACAAAGTCCAAGGACAAGAAATTGAAAAAGAATTTCTGTTTAATGTAATTGTAGTCAACATAAAATACTTGGGAATCTACCTTCCAAGAAAACTCCAGGAAACATATAAATTTAATTGCATAATAATTATCACGCTCATTAAATCAGAGTTAAACAATAGGGAAAATGTCAATTGCTCAGGTCAACTAATATAATATAAATAACAATTTTACCCAAATCAAATTACTTATTCAGTGTCATACCTATAAAACTGCCAGATAACAAAATTCATCTGGAGCAAAAAAAAAAGGTCAAAAAAGCAAGGAAATTGAGGGAAAAAATTAAAGGAACGTGGCCTAGCTGTACCAGATATAAAACTATTCTAAAGCAGTTCCTCTGAGCAGTCCCAGAGAGCTAGGAAAATCCTGGGAGAACTGTTATGAACAACACTATCCACAAAGAGATGAGAAAAAAAACAGAAAAAAATGTAAAAAACGGAACCTGAATGAAAACTTTGTTCATGTTTTCAAAATTTTCCTTATGTTTTTCCTTCCTATACCATGCTTTTCTTTCTTTTACATAATTTCTCATACACAAAATTACCATGATGTAAAAGTTAGGCACAAATATAGATGTTCAATGTTCACTGGACTTTTTGCTACTTAGGTGATGGGGGAAAGAAGGGAATTTGGGAGAATACTGTGTGACATAAATAAGCAGGTGGATGAATGTTGAAAAACTTTCATAATATGTAATTAGAAAAATAAAATATCAAAAAACAATGCATTACGACATCAGTAAGATCTTTTAGAACAAGGATTGTCAGAGAAGAAATATATTTTAGCATTCTGTATGCATTATCCATATAGAATTTAGAGAAATTTAGTACAAATTTTGTCATGTCAGGAATAGTGTTGAAAGCACCAATTATGATATCAAAAATTAATATTGTATTCAGAATGTAATTTAGGGATCAACAAATGAAATTAGGAATATATTTTTCACATCATAAAATAATAAAATCATCCAAACAAATAATTAAAAAAAACATTGATTTGAAAAAGGTAAACAGGGAAATTATATTTTGTTATAAGATAGAATAGACAATGAAGGAGTATATATTAAAAAAAAAAATCCAGAAAGTTTCTTTCTTCAAGGTCTCTAAAATATAGAGAACAGAGTCAAATTTACAAAAAAGAAAGTCATTCTCAAATTGATAAATAGTTCAAATAAATGAACAATTTTCAGAAGAAATAAAAGTTGTCTAAAGTCAAAGGGGGAAAAACTGCTTTAAATCCCTATTAATTAGATAACACTTTAGGATAACACCAGTATCGGAAAAAGTACTGACCTGCATTTTTAAAGAAAGCTTTATCATAATGGCAAAATAGACATTATTAAGGATAAACTTACATGATATAAAGAACTCTTGCTTTCTGGAGCTGAAAATTTGCCTTTGATATCCAGGTAAAAAATATGAGTATTGGTATGGTTAGTACAGGTTTTTTATGTCAGCTGGTTCATTCTCAAAATAATCTTTGATTATACATGAGAAGGCAAGATTTGAGAGGTAAAACATCAGGTGACTTTAATAAAATTCAAAATCAATGTGATTCAAAGTTTGAAGTGTCCTCTATATAGATTAATTACATGAAACAGTCCTGATTATGGGAGATAATAGTTCTGACAAGAGTTAACGAACATGCAAAGCAGTGATTCACTATTTATGGGTCATAGCCACCTAGGTGGCTCATCAAATATCATAAATTTTATCTAAAATTGGAAGCAAGCAGGCAGTATACATCCCTATGTCTATATAGCTGTCATAAGGCAATAATACTTTCATAAAATTTAAAAGTGAGCTATTTTGTGCATGAATATTTATCTATTATTGCACTTTTCTCACAAAATGTTAAAATGAATTAAGAAAAAGCTTATAGTTTATCAGATCATTGATATGATATATACATAGGATATAATGATAACAGTGATGAGATAAATAATGGAATTAGTGATGATTATTATGATCTGTAATTCAACCTTCAAATACCAATCCCCCAATGTATTCTAGCCACTCTTCTAGGTACTAGGGATAGAAATATAACAAAAAGAACAAGAACACTAACTTTCTATTCGTATATATATTCTATCTTTAAAGGCAACCAAACATTTATGGTAATTTATAAAATAGAAAATGAATAAAATAGAGTAGTTAAATGTAAATTTGTTGGTACTAGGATAGTAGCAACCATAGGAATCTAGAAAAGTTTCATATGGAAAGGGATGTTTTTGCTATGTCTTTAAGGGAATGAAGAATTCTTTTATGCAGATGAGAGGAAGAGGTGCAACTGAGAAAGGGTGGGAGAACCAGAACAAAGATAGGAGATTGGAAATTATATTCTGGGCTTGAATATTAGAGTCAACAAATATTAGTTCATATGTTTGTAAGAAATGGAAATTTGTTTCTAATGAGGTAGAAAAAATAGAAGTGCCAAGTTGGGACTTTCTTCCAAAACACAAAAAGGAATTGGTATTCTATCTAAAATGTCATAGAAAACAAGTGAAGTTGATTGAGTAGGAAAGTACAAAAGTGAAGAAATAACATATGCATTCTTTTCAGATCATGAGGCAACAAAAATTCCATGGAATAAAAGACAAAGACAACAAAAAAGAGAAACCAAAAATTACTTGGAAACTAAATAATTTATTTTTTAAGAAAAAGTGGAAAGTGGGTTTGGAGGTCAGAAGTAGTTCCCATAAATGGGCAGATAGAAGAGGCAGTCCTTCTAATTGAATTATAGTACATGTTTATAAAAAATACTTTTGTAAATCACAGAAAACTATCAGGTGCTAGAAGAAAGCCTAAATCTCTTGTCTATGCTTTACATAAGGTTAATAGAAAACTATATTGAGGGAATACCGATAGCAAGCACACAGGAAAACATTGACGTTCTGCAAGAGGCAGGAGGAAAGGTTGTAGGACTAGTCACAGTTAGAATTCCGGGTACTAACTAGTGACTCAGGAATGATGCTCAGACCAGATCTGAATGTTACAGAAGGGACTTATTAATTGAGATCTCTTCAGAATGACTTTGGGAGGCACATCTTATACCTTCTTGCCCCCATCATACACATCAGGAAACTATGCCTCAGATACCTTATGAGGTGAGATTCAAACTCATGGCCTCCTTATCTCTAACGCTTGACTTCTGACACTATAGGATAGTGATGAAAACAGGAATTTTCATTCCTCTTGGTAGAGATTTTCTAGCAAAGACTCGTTAATAACTTCTCAAATAGTTTCAGAATCTATTTATTATTGTGGATTTGATTCAATGATCTCTGAAGTTCCTAATCACAAGTTTTCTTGGGACTTGTGCATTCGCCATTAGTTATCTTTATTCAGACTTTATGCTCTCTTATAAAAGAATAAAATCAAGTAAAATATTATACTTTCAAAAAATAAGATGAAATAGAACACAATTGAAACATCCACATTGGCATCCATGAACTTACTTGTCATATGTTATAATGATTTGGGTACACATCCTTCAATTCAATTTGTAGAGCTCTTTGCACTTCATTCTAATATTCTAGCCTTGTCTTTCACACTCTCTTGGGCTTCTTAGTTCCTTCTTTAATTTTATGATTTTTCCTAAAATAAGTCATATTTCCTTCATCATATTAATATGTAATACAAAAGATAGGGAATCTATGAGGAAAAAGAAAGTGGCAAAGGTCATCTGTTCAATCAATACTTGAACAAGAATATCTTTCATAAAATTTCCCCATAATGATCGCCTAAGCTTCATTTTAAAATTCCCAGTATTTGAAATTTATTTTTTTGAAAATTTCCATTCTTCTTTAATATAGGTTAAATTAGGAGACATTTTTGTCAAAGTAAATTTTATACTAATTTTACACTAATTCCACATCATTAAACCATCAACCCCTTGGTTCCAAACTGGTCTCAATTTCAGATCAAATAAAGTCAAATCAATGACCAATCTGGCAGCCTTCAAATTCTAGGAAATAGCTCGGATATTTTGTCGCTTTTCTTGCACCAAATGTTTTTCTTCTTTGGGCTAAAAATGCACAGTTCTTTAAATGAAGATAGTTTAAAATAATCTTCTGTCACTTTAACATTTTGATCATTCCTTTTTTTTAGGGTTTTTTTTTTTTTTTTTACAAGGCAATGGGGTTAAGTGGTTTGCCGAAGGCCACCCTGCTAGGCAATTATTATTAAGGGTAAGAAGCCGGATTTGAACTCAAGTACTCTTGACTCCAGGGCCAGTGCTCTCTATCTATGGTGCCACCTAGCTGTCCCGGTTTTGGTCATTCTTCATAAGACTCTAGCTTCCAGATGTCATTCTTACAACATGCTTCCCAAATTTGGATATAATGTTCTCTGATAAGAGCAAGGAACATGACTTTTTTTTTGCAAGGAAAATGGGGTTAAGTGGCTTACCCAAGGCCACACAGCTAGATAATTATTAAGTGTCTGAGACCGGATTTGAACCAAGATACTCTCATGACTTTTTTTTACAATTTAGGATAATTCAATAACAAGTCTCTGAAACTATTATACAATGTTTTATTATATTTAGATTGGAGTTCATAAATACCACAAGACTTCTTTTACATCAAATCTTGTCTAGCTCTGCCTCACCCATTCAAAAATTGTGAAAAGGACTTTGATTAAAAATGTGAAGATTTTAGCTTTTTCAACTTCTAAGATATTTATTATTTTATTTGTCTTATTCTACCTAGACTACAAATATGTATATATGCTTCTGTACCTACCTACATACAAACATATATATGATATATGTATAAATATATATTTTTACTATATCATCCTCCTTATTAGTTGCCCTTCTCAATTCAGTGTCATATTAAAATTCCTCACATATATATATATATATATATATATATATATATATATATATGTTTTGTTTCTTCACTCAAGTCATTGATTATAATTTCAAAGAATTCAATGCCAAAAACAGAACCCTGAGTCACTGCCTTGTCAAATTTCAGTCATGTTACCAGTGATACAAGTTATCCTTAGAATACTCATTCAAACAGTTCTAAATCACCTCCAAAATTTGACTCTATTGAGCTATTAAGGAACCAAGACAGCTACCAATTTTCATACTTCATGAATATTATTCTGGGATTTCATAAAATGTTTTAACAATTGAAATATAATGCTTTCATGTTATATTCTCTCTCTCTCTTTCTCTCTCATTCTCTCTCTCTCTCCCCCTCTCTCTCCCCGCAATACACAAACACAAAATTCACACATTTGTATGTTCCTGATACCCACATTTAGTCACTGTTAACCTTTTCTAATATATAACAAATCTGCGATAGATTTATTTCAATTTTTTGTTTCCTGGCCCATCCTGGAATTCTAAATTATTCATAATAATTTCTATTTTATCTGACCAGAGGGATAAGCAAAGAGATAACATTTCTAGTAGGGTAACATTGTCATCCTGTGACATTTTGGGGTATTATTATGTTTAAAAGTTATCACCTTTTCCATTTGGTATCAATGAAATGTAACAAATGAAACTTTCTTTGAAATGGGTGAAATTAATATAATTTTAGGTTCCTTGAATGAAAATTAACCAACCAATCCTCTCAGTTTTGGTGCTTTTCTCATTCTAAAGATGTATTGTATGAAATTATGAATAGCAACATCTTGATGTGCTAGGAATTATGTATCATGCTCTTCATCCTTTTAGATCAGTTGAATTGCTCTTGTTCCCACGAGACACATTTTGGGCCTCCATTTTCTGTTATGTCATGTTGTTTAAAATTTAGAAATAGATGACCTAAATAGGAAGGATAAATTTTGTAGGTGATGTGGTATAACTGGAACACTAATGCATTTTTGATGGAGTTGTGAACTGATCCAACCATACTATAGAACAATTTGTAATGATGCTCAAAAGCCTATAAATCTGTACATCCTTGGATCTAGCCATGTCACAAGTATATTAGCATCCCAAAGAGATCATAAAAAGGAAAAGCTCTCATATGGCCAAAAGTATTCCTAGTATCTCTTTTTGTGGTGGCAAAAATTGAAAATTAATGGGATGCCCATCAGTTGGGCAATGGTTAAGCTAGTCGTGGAATATAAATGTAATGGAATATTTATTATTTTTTTCTATTAGAAATAATAAAGAGGGATATTTCAGAAAAAAAAACATGAAAAGACAAATAAACTAAGACTGAGTGAAGGGAACAGAACCAGGAGGACATTATACACAGTAATAGAATCATGGTGTTATGATCAGATAGGGTACATTTGGTTCATCTCAGCCATATAGTGACCAAAGGCAATTATATTTTTATTTTTTCAATTATATGAAAAGATAGTTTTAACTTTGATTTTTGTAAGATTTTGAGCTCTATATTTTTCTGCCTTCTTCTTTTCCCAACACCCACCCCAAGACAGTGAGTAATCTGATATAGATGAAATATGTAAAATAATGTTTAATATATATTCCATATTGGTAATGTTGTAAAATCAGAATTAGAATAAAAGGGAAAATGAGAAAAAACAATAAAGTCAATTTTAGAGAGAGAAAATTATGTGCTTTAATATGCATTCAAACTCCATAGTTTTTTTTTTGTTTGTTTTTTCTCTGAATGTGGATACCATTTTCCATCACAAGTCTTTTAGATGTGTCTTTCTAGGGCATAGTTTAGTACAGTATATAGAACACTGGCCATGGAATCAGGAGGACTTGAGTCCAAATATGATCTCAGACACTTAAAACTTACTAGCTGTGTGACCTTGGACAAGTCACTTAACCTCATTGTCTTGGAAAAACCAAAACAATATTGTCTTTGCTCCTGAACTATTGAGATGATTTGTCTGTCATAACTGATTATCACAAAATGTATTTGTTAATTTATACAGTGTTCTCCTGGTTCTTATCACTTCACTCAAATTAGTTCATGAAATTCTATGGAGGCTTTTCTGTATGATTTCTTACAAAATTCCACCATATTCATATACCATAATTTGATTGTTATTCCTCATTGATAGGCATTCTGTTTCTAATTCATTGCTACTACAAAATGAGTTGCTGCGAATATTCTTATATATGGTAGGGGTGAAGGGTTTGTTCAAGGAAGACCAGTACTTTGGTGCAAGGGCTGCCAAGTCCACTTCAGGGTTACTTTCCACCTTTTATGTTCTCTTGAGCCACCTAACTCTCACCTGTGGGTCCAAGAAATTGTAACATGCAGAGCAACCATGATCAGGTAAATCATTTCAGGAGTAGGGCTAAACCAGGTTGAGGACAACTGAGGGAATTTCAAACTCATTGGTGAGTAGTGGGAGCTGTCTACCCCAAGAATGTAAAGTCTTCTACTGGTGGAATAGGTGGAGGAGAGCAATTAGCTCTAATGACATGAACCCAGCTGAAGTGGTTTCTGTGGAGAGCTTAAAGCTTGGTTAAACATTGAAGATGTCAAGGTCATCTGCTGCATCTAAAGTCATCACCAGTTGTTTTGACTCTGTCTTGCTTTGCTGTATCATGGTGACAAAATTTGCTATGAGGGTGCATCCAGGAAGTTTTATTATGTTTAGGTAAATGGAAGACACTGTTTATGATGAGGTGGTTATGAGATGCACTAGTCTTCAGGACAGGTGACCATTACTGTTGCTGTTTCCAATTTCATTTCTTCCAAGAACTCCCTGCCATATTGATAAATTGAACTTACTCTAGCATTAATGGGGTATTGTGTGTGCTCAAGGAAGACAAGTACCATGGTTTGAGGACTACTAACACCTCATCAGGGCTGCTTTTAACCTTTGATGCACACCTAACTCTCATCTTTGGTTCCAAGAAGTTATAACCTGCACAGTGACTGCCCTTTGGTAAACTGTTTTGACAGGCAGACTAAAACAGTTTAAGGGTAACCAAAGTAGTCTCAAACTCATTAGTGAGTAGTGGGGGGTGTCTGCCCCAAACATGTGAAGGCTTCCACTAGTAGAATGGGTGAAGAACAATTCAGTCTATCATAAAGCTCATTGGTTAGACACTGAGGATATCAAGGTCATCCACTGCATCTAAAGCCATCACCAGTTCTTGACATGTTGGATCATGATGACTTTGGAAGAGAGAGTAAGGCACTTGATTTAGTACAGTTCTACCTCACTTAAATCCAATTTATCCATGCAACAGAAGATATCACTCATGACTATTCCTCAAAGTCCTGTGGTGACAGGCAAGTGATAAAGATGCAGATGTGGATGCTTTGGGATCTGCACAGAGTCCTGCCCAGTCCTGCACAGGGATGACCCAGGGCCATAGGTTGTTTTTTTTTTTTTTAGGTTTTTGCAAGGCAAATGGGATTAAGTGGCTTGCCCAAGGCCACACAGCTAGGAAATTATTAAGTTTCTGAGACCGGATTTGAACCCAGGTACTCCTGACTCCAAGGCTGGTGCTTTATCCACTACGCCACCTAGCTGCCCCTGTTGTTTTTTTTTTTCTCCCCTAAAAGCAGCAGTAGGATTTGGCAGCCCCCTGGCTGACTGAGCAGCCCTTTTAAGGATCACACTGCTCACCTTCTGATATGGGGAAAGGGCTAGAAAATCTGTGCTGAAAAGTATCTGCTTAACCAGTCCTGTCCTGATTACCTCAGTAGGTATGGTATTCTACACTGTGGTTGAAACATAAAAAAATACAAGAATTTCTTCAAAGAAGATTCCATTCACCATTGGTACATGTAATGTGCACACACTAATAGACAACATAAGATGCAATAGATTTGATGAACAGCTCTTGTTGCATAACTCAGCAGTTATGGCATACAAATTACAACCTTGAGTGAAACAAGGCTGCCACATGAAGATCAGCTTATTGAATCAGAGCTGGATACATATTTTTCTGGAGTGATCACAGTGAAATGGAATGCCACTAACCTAAGGTAGGCTTTGCAAGCAAAAGTAACTAGTCAACATTCTTGAGTGCCTACCAAAAAGAGTGAATGAGAAGCTCATGACAATGAGATTTCCACTTCCAGGAAAATGACATGCAACCATCATCAATTGCTTTGCTCCCACCATGAAGAACACTGATGAATTTAAAGAAAAATTTATGAAGGCTTGGAGACCCTTTTCATCAATGTACTAAAGGAGGACAAGCTTATAATTCAGGGTGACTTTAAAACTATCCTTACAAGATAATGGTAGGGAAACTAGAAGAATTCATGTCAAGAGATTACAGTGCCTCTCCGAGTGGGTAAAATGTGTTGCTAACTTGGAGGGAAAACTGAACTGGCACACAGGTGGCAACAGCAGCACAGAAAAGGAGTGAGCAGCTTTCAGACATCTGGCATATAACACTGCATTTGCTCATCTGGACCAGAACACTCCCAAACACCAAGACTGGTTTGATGAAAAGGAAGGGGAAATACAGAAGCTGCTAAGTGAAAAGGAAGAACTACACAGGGGGTCTACACCCTGAAGAGATGATGAGAAAAGGGTAAAAGCATCACTTGTACAAAAATATTTATAGCAGCCCTGTTTGTGGTGGCAAAGAATTGGAAATAAAGTAAATTTCCTTCTATTGGGGAATGGCTTAGCAAACTGTGGTATGTGTATGTCATAGCACACTATTGTTCTATTAGAAACCAGGAAGGATGGGATTTCAGGGAAGCCTGGAGGGATTTGCATTAATTGATGCTGAGTAAGATGAGCAGAACCAGAAAAATACTGTATACCCTAACAGCAACATGGGGGTGATGTTCAACCCTGAAGGACTCATTCATTCCATCAGTGCAACAATCGAGAACAATTTGGGGCTGTCTACAAAGGAGAGTGCCATCTGTACCCAGATAAAGAGCCATGGAGTTTTAACAAAGTTCAAGGACTATTCCCTTTAATTTAGGGAAAAACAGATATCTTATTGTCTGATCTTGTTACCTCTTAGACTTCTTGTCTCTTCCTTAAGGATATGATTTCTCTCTCATCACACTCAATTTGGATCAATGTAAACATGGAAACAAAGTAAAGACTGACAGATTGCTTTCAGGGGGGATGAGGGGAGGGAAGTAAGATTGGGGGGGGGAAATTGTAAAACTCAAATAATATCTTTAATAAAAAAAGAACTACACAGGGTTTACCAGAAGGATCATTCATTCATTTCCAAGAAGGCAGCATTTAATTCCACCAAAAGTCCAAGCAAAGTTTAGAGAGATGTAGGACTCTTGGATCAATGAAACAGCAGATGACATTCAATGTTGTGCGGACAATAACAAACCAAAATGCTTTTATGATTCCTTAAATGCTATTTATGGGTAAAAGACATTTGGTGCATATCAACTGCTCAGTGTTGATGGATCCTCATTGATTAAAATAGGAACATAATTCCAGAAAGATGGGCTGAACACTTGCATAGTGTTCTTCTTAATAGACCATTTTCAATCAATGCAAAAACCATTGACCATTTGCCTCAAGTTAAAAACCAATCAGTCCCTAGCTGAAGTTACAAATGAAGAAGTGGTTTTGACTGCCATTAAGTTCCTTTCAAATGGCAAAGCACCTGGTGCTGATCCAATTCTGAGATCTACAAGGTGGGAGTCCCTCACTCATGCAAACACTGACTGAAATTTTCCAGGTTATATGGCATGAAGAGCTTATCACCCAAGCATTCAAGGATTCCTCCATCTTCCATCACTCTAAAGGCAAAGGGAATAGATTGTCATGTGACAATCACAGGGGTATTTCTCTTTTAGTAATTTTTGGTAAGATTCTTGCCAAAGTCCTTCTCAATATGCTGATCCTTTACCTGGAAGTTGGTCATCTTCCCGAGAGTCAGTGTGGCTTCATACAGGGTAGAGTAACAGTCCATATGGTGTTTGCTGCCTGACAACTCCAGGAAAAATGCCAAGAAAATAATAGAAGTCTGTAAAAAACATTTGTAGATTTTACCCAGGTCTTTGATACTGTCAATCGCAAGGATTTATGGGAAATTATGACAAAATGTGGTTGCCCAGAGAAGGACATCAGTATTGTATGTCAATATCATGATGGGGCGCATGCCTGAGTTCTAGAGAATGGATGATCTTCTCAAGATTTCTCAGTCACCAATGGAGTAAAATGCATGTGTCCTTGCTACCGTACTTTTTAGTATGATGTTTTCAACCATGTTATCAAATGCCTTCACTGACGATGAACATGACTTTGAGGCCAGCTATGGCACTGAGGGCAAATTCTTCTACTTGAAAAGGCTACAAACCAAGACCAAAGTTGAGGGAGTGTTGGAGCATGAACTTCTGTTTGCAAATGATTGTGCACTCAATGCAGCCTCTGAAGGGAGATACAATAAAGTGTGGAGCTATTCTACAATTAGCACCAAGAAAACACAGGTGCTTCATCTGCCAGCACCACACCATCCATATGTGGAAACATAATTATAGCAAATGAAGAAGTTTTGAGTTCTGTGGACAAGCTCACCTCCAAAGAGGTCCCCATTGACAAAGAGGTTGACACTTGCATTGCCAGAGCTAGCTCAGAATTTGAGAAGCTCCAAAAAGAATGTATGAGAGAGAAGAGGTATTAGACTGACTACCAAACTGAAGGTCTACAGAGCCATTGTGCTGATGTCATTGCTATAAGCCTTCAAAACCTGTGCAGTCTACCAGCATCATGTCAGGAAGTTGAATCACTGTCATTTAAATTATCTTAGGAAGATTCTGGAGATCACCTGACAGGAATAAATACTGAGGTCCTTTCTGCAGCTAAACTGTCTAGCATTCCAACATTACAACAGAGAGTGCAACTACCATGGACTAGACACAGTGTTAAAATATCAGACATGTTATTGCTAAAAAAATCCAAAAAACTATTTTATGGAAAACTCACACAGGGCACCAGCTCACAGGGGGATCAAAAGTCACAATACAGAGAAATCTTGAATGTCTCATTGAAGAGCTTTAGAATTGTTTGCACAGCATGGGAATCACTGGCAGAGGACCACCTAGCAGGTATGTCCTCATAAGGGAGAGTGTTACACTCTATGAGGATGGCAGAATTGAAGCAGCTCAAAGGAAACATGACATCCATAAGTTTAGACTACCTGTACCCAACCCAGATGTTCACATGGTCTATTTGTGCCCAACCTGTGGTAGAGCATTGCAAGCTTGTATTAGTCTGATCAGTCACAGTCAGACTCACTCTAATTTGTTTCAAATATAGTTATGTCATTTTGGTCTTCTTCAATAATGAAGAAGAAGAACAAACAGCCAAATAATTTTGTATATGTGAGTTTTTCTCCTTTTTTATATTTTATGATATAGACCTAGTAGTTGTATTACGGGATCAAAAAGAATAAATGGTGAAAGTTTTATAGGCTTTGGAAAATAGTTCCAAATTGCTTTGCAGAATGGTAGGATCAATTGACAATAGCACCAGCAATGTATTAGTATCACAGTTTTCCCATACTGCCTCCAGCATTTGTCATTTCTGTTTTCTGTGATAGCAATCAAACTGATAGGTGGAAGTTGGGACCCCAGAGTTATATTAATTTCCAATTCTCTTATCAATAATAATGTTGAACATTTTTTCATGTGAAAATAGATAGCTTTAATTTCTTTATCTGAAAACACACTATTTTCTTTGAAAATGTATCAATTAGGGAATGATGGGTATTATTATAAATTTGAATCAATTATATATTTTAGAAGTAACTTTATCAGAAATATTAGCTCTAAAAATTGCTTTCCAACTTTCTGCATTCCTTTTAATTTTGTTTGCATTGTTTTTATTTGTGCAAAATCTTTTTAATTTAATGTAAACAAAAATGTTTATTTTGCATTTTTTAATATTCTCAGTCTCTTTTTTGTCCATTAATTCCTCCCATCTCCATTGATCTGACAGATAAACTATTCCTTTGTTCTTCTAATTGGCTTACAGTATCAAATTTTAAGTCTAAATCCTGTACCTATTTCTACCTCACCTTGTTATAGGGCATGAGATGTTGGTCTGTGACTTATTTTTGCCATACCTTTTTCCAGAAGTTTTTCATAAAGAGTGAGTTTTTATCCTAAAGGTGGAATCTTTGAGTTTATCGCTCAGTAGATTACCATAGTCATTGATGATTGTTTCCTTTTTAATCAGTAACAAATAGTTTTAATGACTGCCATTTTATAAAATAATTTTATATCTGGAATAATTAGGCCTGCTGCCTTTTTATTTTTCCCCATTAATTTCCTTGATATATTTTATCTCTTTTCACCTTTAAGATGAATTTTATTATGGTTTTTTCTTCTTTAAGTTTTTTGTGGTTTCATTGGTATGGAACTGAATAAATAATTTAATTTAGGTAGAATTGTCATTTTTATCAGATTAGCTTAGTCTCCACATGAGCAACTGACATTTTTACAACTGTTTAGATCTCATATTATTTGTTTGAAAAGTGTTTTGTAATTGTACTTCTGAGCAGGTAGACTCCCAAGTATTTTATGCTGTCTGCAGTTGATTTAAATGGGATTTCTCTTTCTATCTCATTGCTGTACTGTGTTGGTGATATATAAAAATGCTATTGTTTTTATAGGCTTATTTTATAGCTTGCAACTTTGCTAAAGTTATTGTTTCATGTTTTAGTTGCTTCTATAAAATTCTCTAAATATACCCTCATATCATCTGCAAAAAGTGAGTTTTGTTTGTATATTGTGTGATCTAATTTTTTTATATTTGTTTTCTTCTCTTTTTGATAAAGTTAACATTTCTAATAAAATATTGGATAATACTGATGATAGCAAACATCTTTGTTTTCCTCATCTTATTGAGAATATTACTAGCTTATCTCCATTACACATAATGTTTACTGATGTTTTAGATAGCTACTGCTTATCATTTTAAGGAATACTATATTCCTATGCTCTCTAAAGCTTTTAATAAAACAGGTTTCTACATTTTGTCAAAAACTTTTTCAGCATCTATTGAGGTGATCACATAATTTCTGCTAGTATTTTTATTCATATGTTCTATTATGCTGATTGTATTTCTAATATTGAACTATCCTTGCATTCCTGGTGTAATCCCTTTGATAATGCTTAATTTAAAATTTGTAAATCAGTATTCATTAAGGAAATTGACCTATAATTTTCTTTCTTTGTTTTGATTCTTTCTGGTTTAGATATTAGCACCATATGGGTATCATAAGAGTAATTTGGAATAATTCCTTATTAGCCATTTTTTTCAAATTTCTTATATAGAATTGTACTTAATTGTCCTTTAAAGGTCTTTTTGAATCTATCTGACTCAGAAATTTTTTTTCTTCATTGATGGTTTCCTCAATTTCTCTTTCTGAAATGGAATTATTGATTTTATTTCCTCTTCTGTTAATTTGGACAGTAGATATATTTTTGTAGATAGTCCTCCATTTCACATAGATTTTCAGATTTGACATATAGTTGAGCAAAGTACATGGGGATTATTACTTTAATTTCCTCCTCAATTTTGGTGAATTCATTGTTTTCATTTTGATAATGGCATTTTGCTTTACTTTTTTCTTTTTAAAAAATCAAATAACCTGAAGATGGAGGAAAGACGTTTGGAAACTCCTGGATATTTTTCCAATTTCCCACTAAATCAATTTTAAATGAAAACAAGAAATTTAAATTGTCCTTGAAAGAATCTGCTAGTCACCTCCAGAATGAGATGACAAAATAAAAACTCCAAGTAATATTGTAGCTAAATTTTGGAAAGAAAGCTAAAGGAGAAAATACTACCATTAGTCAAAAAGAAACAATTCAAATACCAAAGAGTCACTGTTGCTATTAGGCAATAATTATCAGGGATATAGGAATTTCAAAGTAAGGGATGATAGGGATTGGAATATAATATTCTGAAAGATAAATGAATTTGGATCACAAACAAGAATTAATTGCAATACAAAACTCAGTATATTCTTTCAGAGAAAAAGATGCACACTTAATGAAATAGGGGACTTTCAAGTTTATCTGATAAAAAAGACCAGAAATGAACAAAAAATTTCATCTTCATAAATGACTCAAGAGATACATAAAAACAAAAATAGAAAAAAAAAATAAAGTCATTGAGATTGATTGCTTTGCATTCCTATAGAGTAAGATAATAACTGTTAACTGTTGAGAATCATATTCCTATTATGACAGTTGATTGAAGTATGCTTCAACAACTGTTGTGGTTAAATAGTGAATAGATTAATTACAGTTACAAATCGAGAATTGTATATCCATTGGTTCAATTGAAATGAGAGTGAATATAAGAAAGATATAAAACAATTAAGATATGTAAAAAGTGTTCTTCTGGGAGAAGGTGGAAATAGGACAGGGTAAATTATATTACACTAAGGGGCACAGAGAACTTATTATAATAGAAGGAAAGAAGGGAGGGTGTGAACCTTCTTGAATTTTTAATATCAACAGATTTGACTTAAAGGCAGAATAAAAATACATTCCCAATTGGGTTTAGAAAGTTATTCTGCCCTATAGGAAATTAGGAGAGGGAAGAAAAAAGAAATGGATAGGAAGGATTGATGGAAGGAGGCATTGATAAAAAGAATGGCAGATGTAAGAGGGGACTATGGAAAGAAATATTGGTAAGGAGAGAAAAGGTAAGGGAAGAAGAAAAAGAACCCATTGAGAAAAATAAAACAGAAGGAAGTACAGAATTAGGAATCATAATGGAATGTGAATAGGATAATCTATCCCATAAAATGGAAGATGATAGAAGAGTGGATAAAAAACCTACAATATGTTTTTTTTACAATATTAGAAAACTATCAGCATAATTGAGCATATAAATAACCAAGCTGTGGAAATCATAGGATTATCTCAATAGATATTGAAAAAAAATTTGATAATATGAAGCATTCAATACTAGTAAAAATTAAATATATATTTTTTCCTTCAAATGCGAAGCAATATCTAACTTAAATTATTAGCAAGCATCATTTGCAATGGGTATAAGCTAGAAATCTTCCCAGTAATATCAGAAGTGAAACAAGGATGCCCAGTATCACCATTATTATACTATATTGTACAAGAAATTTTAGCTTTAGGAATGAGAGAAGAAAATAAATTTGTAGGATTTAGAATTAAGAATAAGGAAACAAAGCTCTCATTCTTTTCAAATGTAATAATAGTATACTTAGAGAATCCTAGAGAAACCACTTTAAAAAACTACCTGAAATTATTAACAATTTAAAAAAAAATTTTCAGGATACAAAATAAATCCACATAAATCATCAACATTTCTATATATTACCAAAAAATGCAGTAGCAAGAAATGGAAAGAGAAATTTCATTAAAAACAATTGAAGAGACAAGAAAATATTTGAGAATCTACCTCCCAAAACAAACAATGGAATAATATGAATATAATTTCAAAACACTTTTGACACAATATCAGATATAAACAACAGGAAAAGTTTAGGTTGCTCATGGATAGACCAAGTTGGCGTGATAAAAATGATAATTTTACCTAAACTGATCTGCTTATTTATCATCATGCCAATCAAACTATCCAAAAATTATTTTAGAAAGTTAAAAAAAATAGTAAAATTCTCCTTGGAGAAAAAAGTTCAAGAATATCAAAGGAAATAATGGAAAAAATGCAAAGGAAGGTAGCCTTTGTAACTGTTGCAGATCTAAACCTACATTATAAAGTAGCAGTTATCAAACGTATTTGATATTGCCTAAGAAATAAAGTGATGGAAGTAGATTAGATACAAAGTACATAGTAGTAAATAACATTGTAACTGATTTTTTGATAAACACAAGGACTATATTTTCTGATATAAGAATTCATTCAGTCAAAAACAGCTGGGAAATTGTAGGACTTCGAATTACGAGTAAGGAAACAAAACTCTCATTCTTTGTAAATGTGATAATAGTATACCTAAAGAATCCTAGAGAAAACACTTAAAAATAGTATAACATAAACTAGGCACAGACCAACATTTCATACCTTATACAAAGATGTGGTCACAAGAGGATATGTTTATTTAGACATAAAGGATGAAGCCATCAAATAATTAGAAATTTTTATCTGTTAGATTAATGGAGAGGAGAATTCATTACCAAAAAGGAGGTAGAGGAAATTATACAATTCAAAGTACTTTTGATTGCATCAAATTAAAAAGGTTTTGCATGGAGAAACCAAAAGAAATAAGATTAGAAGCAAAGGAGAAAACTTGGAAAGAATTTTTATAGCCAATATTTCTAATAAAATTCTCATTTCTAAAATACATAGAAAACTGAAAAAGAAGTTAAAAAAGAAATAATTTCCCAATTGATAAATAGTAAAAGGATATGAACAGGTAGTTTTGAGATAAAAATATTAAAATATCTATAGTCATATAAAAAACTGCTCTAAATCACTATTTTTTTTAGGTTTTTGCAAGGCAAATGAGGTTGAGTGGCTAGCCCAAGACCACGCAGCTAGGTAATTATTGTCTGAGGTCGGATTTGAACTCACTCCACTGTGCCACCAAACCACCCCTCTAAATCACTATTAATTAGAGAAAGTTAAATTTTAAAAAAATCTGAGCTACCAACTCCCATTTATCAGATTTTCTAATATAATAGAAAACAGAAAGATAGGTATAAGAGGGAATGGAGGAAAACTGGGATACTTATACACTGCTGGTGTACTTGTCAACTGATCCAAACATTCTGGAAAGCAATTTGAAATTATGCCCAAAGAATAATAAAACTGTGCATACCCTTTGATTGAACAATATCACTACTAAGTTTATATACCAAAAAAGATTACCCCCCCCCAAAAAAAAAAAGAATGGAAAGAAAGTACAAGAATATTTATAACATCTCTTTTTATGATAGCAAAGAATTGAAAATGGATCAGTTGGGGAATGACTGAAAAATTTGCAGTATATGACTATAATATAACATTATTGCTCTTTAAAAAACAATGAGCTGGGGTGGCTAGGTGGCGAAGTGAATAGAGCACCTGTCTTGGAGTCAGGAGTACCTGGGTTTAAATCCGACCTCAGACACTTAATAATTACCTAGCCGTGTGGCCTTGGGCAAGCCACTTAACCCCATTGCCTTAAAAAAAAATCTAAAAAAAAAAAAACAATGAGCAAGCAGATGTCAGAAAAACATGGGAAGACTTACATGAACTCGCATTGAGTGAAATGAGCAGAACCAAAATAACATTGTATAACTTAACAGAAACATAGTAGAACACAATTCTAAAAGACATGCAATGGAAAATGTTATCTATATTCATGTAAAGAATAATGGATTCCCCAATTGAAAAATGGTCAAAGGATATTAATAGTTTGCAAATGACAAAATTAAAGTTATATATAATCATATGAAAAAATGCCCCACATCATTATTGATTAGAGAAATGCAAACTAAAACAAACTCTGAGGTTATCACCTCATATCTAGCAGACTGGTCAAGATGAGAAAAAAGGAAAATGATTAATGTTGGAGAGGTTGTGCGAGGATTTGGACACTGATTCATTGCTTGTAGAGTTGTGAACATTTCTGGAGAGCAGTATGGAACTATGCCCAGGGAACAATAAAACTTTTCATACCTTTTGACCCAGAAATTCTAATTCTAGTCCTATATCCAGAAGAAATCACAAAAAATGGAAAAATTCCTGATATTCCAAAATATTCCAAAATATTCATAGTAGCTCTTCTTCTTTTTTTTTAGGTTTTTGCTAGGCAATGGGGTTAAGTGGTTTGCCCAAGGCCACACGGCTAGGTATTTATTAAGTTTGTGAGGCCAGATTTGAACTCAGGTACTCCTGACTCCAGGGCTGGTGCTCTACCCATTATGCCACCTAGCCACCCCAATAGCAGCTTTTTTGTAGTGGCAAAGAATTGTAAATTGAGAGGATGCCCATCAATTCAGGAATGGCTAAAAAAGTTATGACATATGTATTCTATGGGATATTATTGTTCTGTAATAAACAATAAATGGTCAGAGTCTAGAGAAGCATGAAATGAGTTACAAGATCTGATACTAAGCAAAGGGAGCAGAATCAAGAACAACGAACACATTAACAACAATGTTATGAAATGATCAACCTTGATGAAACAGCTCCTCTCAGTAGTTGAGAAAGCTAGGGCACCATATTAGACCAACTATGAATAATGTTATCCCCATCCAGAGGAAGCAAAACAAAACAAAAAGCCCTTCAGAATCTGATGAACACTTCATAAAAATCACATCTTATATATCTCTTTCCCTTAATCCTAATTCCTCATAAGGAAAATAGCTATTCTGTAAACATGTTTATCAAAAATATGTATGTACAGTGTTAACCTGATTATTCTGATGAGGGGATGGGAGTGGGAAGGGAGGATGGAAGAAAATTTTGTAACTTAAAAATATACAGGTGCATATGAATGGAAAAAAGAAAGTAGAAAAATATAACAAGTTTTCACCAAAAACTAAGGTAAGTGAGAACTTAATAGTTACATGTAATGTATTACTATCAAGGCTATGGGATCACATCACACATGGCAAAATATCCTCTTGAACACTTGTGTTAAAACTTAACTGAATAAGTGGCTTGTTATTTGTTTAATATGAAAAAGAAACCATCTATTTCAATACTTAATTCTTGCTAAACAGAACATTTTTTAATGGAACATCGGTAGAGAAACGACATAATTATGACCTGAATATTCTTATAACATGGAAAATGTTTTAAATTAAGATGTAGTTTGTTGGAACAATAACAATTATAAAAGAGATACAAAGTCCTGTGTAAAAAAAAATCTAAATGTTGATCAAAACATGGTGTTTTCACATTTTTTCCTTTTTGTGGTTTTCCCCTTTTGTTCTGATTCTCCTTTCATAGCTTAACTTATATTGGAATATGTGTAAGATGATTGTACATGGATCAGAATATTTACTACCTCGGGTGGGGATGAAAGGAAAGGTTGGAGGGGGAAAACATAAAAACTATATTCAAATATAATTGAAAATATTAAAGATAAAATGCAAAAAAATAAAATTTACCACACATATGCTTATAATGATGAAACTTGAATCCAAAGGAAAAATCAAAAAATGTAAACTTTTCCCTTCTTTTAGAGATATGTATGTAAGGAATTTTGTGGTGCAGGGAGATTTTAGGCATGACTTTCTATTACACTTTAGCAATGATTTGATTTGTTTGATTGAACCATATTTTGCTGCTGTTATACAGAAAATGTTTAATAAGATTCTTTACAATGCTGAGCAATGCAGTCATTAGATGTGAGGAATGGGAAATTTATGCTTACATAAAAAATGTTTATATACTTGTATGTTCATAAACATAGTCTAACATAATATGCATTAAATGCATATATATGCATGCATGTATTTTTCATATGTACATATATATTCTGCAAGTATGTACGCAAATATAGAGGCATATTAAAAATTTCATACAAAAGGTCAGAGTGATATTACTTCATCGCAAGCAAGGCTCTTTTCTTCACCTCTTGATATTTGCAAGACTCTCCTTTTCTTCATGCTCCTCAGAGAACTCCTTTATTCCTTCTGTACTCAATTCCCCTTTCTCAATGTCCCACTCAAAACCTTCCAATCCTTTCACCTCTGCTCTGTGAAAGACTTACTGTCAGATCCCCCTGGCCAACAGGGAGAGTGACTTGGCTCAAGAGAGAAATGAAACATGTACAATTGGGTGGGGTTGCTAGCAGGACAAATAGCAGTTGATTGACTCATCCCTACCTATTACTCTCCTTTTTTAGTAATTAAAAGCTTGATTAGGAGCACATAACTCAAAAGTCTGTACTGACAATGACTTTAGCAGACTCCCAGCCTCTGTCAAGGCCATTCTGTCATTATCTATGATAGCATTAATTCTTTTACATTCCTTAATTCAGTTACAAGTATTTTCAGATTACTTTGTATAGAAGATTTAGCACAATATAGAATTACCCAATTTGAAGAAACAGTTAACATTTATCTAGCAATTGCTTTCATCCCAAACTATTGATGTTATGGAATATATGACTTTTCCAATCAATTCACTGCCAGATATTGCAAAAGTGGCAGTCTAATGCAATTTTCAAATTGCCCAATATCATTTAAACACCTATATCCATTTAGATTTATTATTCTCTATACTTTTTCAATTCCTACATTGAGTAGTAAATCATGATTCAAAGTTCCTGAAATTCATCTTATACAAAGTTAAATCTGTTCATACTTTGTTTCTACATGCTTAATCCAACTTCCATATTTCGCAAATGTTTGACAACCCCAATTGGCTCTATATTCCTGTTCATTTTTCCTTGCAACTCTTTTTTTCTCTTCACCATTCTTTCATAAATCATTACTTAGATTGAGCTACTTACATTTTCCCTTTTTTATGCTGTACTATTATTTTTTCCATTAGCTCTTTTTGATTTCATTATATTTTTTACAATATACTTTTCTATTCAGAGTTTTAATATTTAATACTTCTTGATTTTACCTGGTTTAACTTTATTTTTTTTTTAGTTTTTGCTAGGCAATGGGGTTAAGTGGCTTGCCCAAGGCCACACAGGTGTCAAGTGTCTGAGGCCGGATTTGAACTCAGGTACTTCTGACTCCAGGGCCAGTTCTCTGTTCACTGTGCCACCTAGCCACCTTGGTTTAACTTTCAAAAAGATCACAGCCCCTCCAGAATACCACAATCTAATTAGAATATTCCCTGC
Source organism: Macrotis lagotis (assembly GCF_037893015.1). Classification (NCBI taxonomy): domain Eukaryota; kingdom Metazoa; phylum Chordata; class Mammalia; order Peramelemorphia; family Peramelidae; genus Macrotis; species Macrotis lagotis. Next base: position 301,107,559 of record NC_133660.1, on the reverse strand, counting down.
TACCCTCATCAGATTGACTAAACCCAAATAACTTCTTTCATACAGGGAGAGTTCTAAATCTTTTTTGGGGGGGAGGGGATCTTCCATTCTTAAATCCTTACTTGTCCTATAATTTTCTGCAATAATATTATCAGAATCTATATTAATAAACTCTGTAAGTTATAATGTTACATATATTTCTGTAAATGGTCAATTATTTAGCTTCCATTTTTCCGGCATTTCTTTATAATCAAATTATTTAATTTCTTTTCTTACACTGATTTTAAACAAACATCCCTTATTTTAAATCTTGTTCTTTCCAAATCACTTGTTGAGATGGAAGGGGAGGGAGAGTGGTAAACTCTGCCTATCTTATAATTTAGACTTCCAAGTACATTTTCTATCACCATCCCTCAATAATCTCTCATCTTTTGAAGTTTACTCATTTATCTACAATTCAATCATTCCAGTCATTGTCAAACATCTTCCAGAATATTGCTTTTCTTCCCTCAAAGACTTCAGTGCTTTGACCATTGTTTGTTTCTTCTCTACTCCTCAACTCCTATCCTCATTGTAGAGGATTTTAAATTAGAGAAATCAGCTAGCTACATAGAAGGAAAGAAAAATATCAATATGTGTATGGATGGTTGCATTGGTATATATGTGTATATGTATATATATATATATTAATAAATGCATCTTTATATTTAAAAATGTGTATATCTAATATGTTGCTAGACATAATCTCTGCCTAACATATCTTTCATATTCTGACACAAACATATGTATATATATGCATATATTGCATAAGTGTGCACTTTTCCACAAATGTGTGTCTGTCTCCCTCTGCATTAATAGTATGGGAAATTCACTGACAAGAGAGGCAAAATCATTCAAAAACGGGTAAAGATTTCGACTTCAAAGTAAATGGAAATAAATTAAACACCTTTGAATTTGAGTTTAAGCATTTAATAAGATAACTTATTATAATTCTATAGAAATATTGATGAAACATACTTCAACAAGCAAGCTTGTTTATCCAGTGATGATAGACTCAAGGGTAAGAATGAGACATATTTTGGGGCATAGTCAATATTCATAGGATTTATTTTGCTATACATTATTGTAAAAGGGCTCTTACCTTCCTTCCTTCCTTCCTCCCTCCCTCCTTCCTTCTTTTCTTCTATTCTTACTTGCTTCCTTACTTCTTTTTCTTTTCATCCTTCCTTCATTCATTCATACCCTCCTCCATACTTCCTTTCTTTTGTCCTTCTATACCTCCCTCCTTCCTTGTTTCATTCTCCCACTTATATCCTGCCTTTCTAATCTTCTTACACCTTCTTCCCAATCACTTTTATATTTAGTAACTTTGATCTCCTTGCAGTTCCTCAAAGAAGATAATTCTCTTCAAAGTTCTGTGCATTTTCTCTGTGTGGACCCTATGCCTAGAATTCTCTCCCCCTTCATCTTTTCCTCTTAACTTTCTTTTATTACTTCAAATTAAAACTAAAATTCCAACACAATGTCTTTCCAAACACTTCTCTTAGCTCAAATGGGTTTATTCAACCTTTGCAGAGCATGTTTCTACATGTTTATTTGCTTGTTACCCTACCCCCATTCGACGGTGATCACCTTGAGATGGGGGATTGTCTTCATCCTCTTTTTGTATCCTCAGCACATTTTACAGTGCTTAGAATAGAGTAGAAACTGATGAATTTTTATTGGCTTAAACACTCTTCTTTCCTAAGACTACTCTTCACAAGGAAAACAAGAAGTCATTTAATATACATTTATACTTCCCCAACCTTGTCTTTATTTTTAAAAAATTAATTTTTTTCTTCTGGTTATTTTATATATAATAGAAAAGGAATTGTCCTGAGATCTCATAAAAGTAATATCTGTCTATCTACCTTTGTACATAGAAAGATAGATGATAAATAGATGTGTATTTGTGTGTATGTCTCTGTGGGTTTGTGTTTGTGTTTGAGTGTGTGTGATTTCTCTTTCCTTGAATGAATATTTCTGAAATTACACATTTTTTTTTCTTGGAACAAATCTGAAATAGATTTTGGCAGTCACTGACTTGTGCTAAGGACTTTTAAATTAAGGTATATTATTTAAAGGGATGTTCTGGGATATGTTTGAGAAAAAAATAGGAATGAGACAAACAACTGCACTATCTTGGTAGTTGAAAAAGAATTAAAATGGAAGAGAGATGTTAAGAAAAGTGATGCTAAAGAGCAACAACAAAAACTTATGATTTCAGTTTTACCTCTTGTTGGTACTGTTTTGAGATACTGATTTTACAAAAAAGAAATATCCTAAATATGGCAGAATGAGTTGTGTAATATAATGAAGGCAGATGAACAATGTTTTTTTTCTATTGCAATAGATGATTAAATATAAATTTATTAAATGTTATTATGTGTAAATATTATGTAGCCATTAAAGAGGCAATCTAATTCATTCATTGTGATATGTACTTGTCGGTGAAGACTGGTTGAGTTTTCAAAGTATAATGAAACCTTGTGTAACATGCTGAGATAGCCTACTATGGAATACTCTGCTTCTCTTCATTAGAATTTTCCATGGGTGAGAGTTTCTTCCTTTGACTGATTGCAAAACTACAATATGTTGCATCTTTAAAAGTAGGGGACTGGGATACTCATGGAGTTTTTCTTCATCATGTCAGAGAAGGTAAAGGTTAAGTCCTAGTATGTGTACTATGAAAAGAATGAACCACTGAATCAAGAAAAGAATCTTCCTTCTTGTGTTCTCACATCTATCCAGTGTAGGGTAAATGGGTATAGGGTATTCATCTTATACTGTTTTATTTGCTCTCCGCATTATCTAGATTCTGGGAGTAATCTCCATTGGAAATGGAAATTTTAGGCAAGATCACATACTAACCAGGATTTTAACCAGGATGTTGAATTGAATCAGTCCAACAGGAAAGATTTGACAATGTGGCTTTACCCCAATAGGGAGATCACATATAAAACTACTTTGAAACTACAATTCTGTGAAGTGAAAACTGAACTAATCTATGAAGCTAATTTCTTTCTCTTTTACAATGAAGTGGAAAAAAGAAATGTGTAGATATTCATTATTATGACTCTTCAAAGCAATCCAATTTCTCATGTTTAAGTAGAATTTTGAAACATGTGACCAGAACAACATTTTAATGAAAACAATCAATGTGGACTAGAATCAATGAGTTCAGATTATTTATTAGAGACAAGATCATAATAATGATGTAAGTAAATACTGGGAAAGTCATGAAAAGTATTATTTCATGGCATTCTATAACCATTCTAGAAGCAATTGGTGTTACCTGAGATACTATTTATTCCTGAAAGTTTGGACATGCAAATTCTTATTTGTTAACTGACTTCAAAGGAAAAAAATAACAACAAAAATAACAAATCGAAATTCAGTGATCACATGGGGAAATTCATCTGTTTTATTTGCATAACATTGTGAGTTTTCTGGACCACACCTTCCTCATGGCATTCTTCATTTCAGTATTTCTCAGTGTGTAAATGAGAGGATTCAGCATAGGTGAAACTACAGTGTAAAACACTGAAAACTCTTTCTCATTTACAGCATCAGAAGGAGGAATATAGGTGATGATACAAGGAACAAAGAACAAAATAACAACCATGACATGAGAAGCACAGGTGGAGAGGGCTTTGCGACGACCTTCAGCTGAGTGCTTCCTAAGATTATATAATATGATGATGTAAGATGCTACCAGGACCAGAAAGGTTATCAAGGCAACCATTCCACTGTTAGCAATGACTAGAATACTAGCAACATATGTGTCTGTGCAAGCAAGCTTTAAGAGGGCTTTTGAATCACATATATAGTGATCTATTTGATTAGGACCACAGAAAGGTAATCTCAGGATTGTGAAAAGCTGGGCAATAGAGTGCCAAAATGCCACCACCCAGGCAGTCAGGATCAGCGTGTTACATCTCTGCCTGGTAACAACTGTGCCATAGTGCAAGGGTTTACAGATGGCAACATATCGATCAAAGGCCATGGACACCAGGATGAAAACCTCAACACCTGCCAGTAAGTGAAAAGTAAAAAGCTGAGTCATGCAATAATTGTAAGAAATAGTCTTCTTTGAGGAAAATAAGTCACTAATCATTCTTGGAACTATAGTGGAAGTGAAGCAGGGATCCATGAAGGACAAGTGCCAAAGAAAGTAGTACATGGGCTGCTGCATCAGATGGCTATATGAGATGGTGATGAAAATAATGAAGTTCCCCATGAAGATTGCTAGGTAACAGGCTAGGAAAATGACAAAACACACTATCTTCAATTCTTTCTTCATAAGAATACCCACAAGTATAAATTCAGTGACATTGTTATGCTTTTCCATGTATTGAGAATAGGAAATTGTTATCCGGAAATATAATCTGAAATTACAGAGGGAATGATAAAACAACAAATTAATACTTCTCTCTGATAGTAAAGTCAAATTTCTTGCACATCATTACAGCACCTTACACTGTGTTCTTGAATCTGATCTTCCTTTTTTAAAAATTTTTAAATGACAAGATAAAAGTTTGCTAAATATTATACATCCCATGCAAAGGTTTCTAAAATTTATTGTCCTTTCAGCATCTTTTTTGTTAATTAAATGCTTTGATTGTTTCAAAAATTTAACATCAACTTAAAAGAGGAAACAATGTTTCTAACTACAGAAAGTTGATTAAATGTAATTTTTTGTAATTAAATGTAATATATCTGATTAAAATGGTCAATAAAGATTATATAGAGGTATTCTTTTTCTTACTTGATAGAACTATTATTATCTTCTTTTTTAAATAGGAAAATATTAAAAATCTAAACATTAGGTAAGAGTTTGAATATTCTTAAATTATTCAAGGAATTGAAAGGAAATATATAAGCGGATATCAAAAGCAATACCTTTTTAGGGCCTTTCCCATCCCACATACTTAAGTCAATCATTAGATTAAATTAAATTAAATTAAACTAATCCTGCATTTTGAAGCACCAAAAATATTCAAGTAAGGAGATCAGGTGAAACACACTCAGTCATACACACAAAGACACAGACACACGCACACACACACACACACACACAAACACGTGCACACATGCAAAGACACAGACATAGACACACACACACACACACACACACACACACACACACACGCGGTATACCAAATTATATTCTGACTAGAAATTTGATGAGTAAAATTTGGTTTTCTTGAAATAATTTAAAAAGTCCTCAGAAACCATTGACAAGATTATCACTATTCAATAATGGGAAGACTAGATTAAAGATTTAATTGATGATTATTTAGAACATGTACCAGGTGCCATTTTATCTTTTACCTGTACCTAAAAATTGATTCTAATAGAGAACCACTCATCCCTTTCACCTACAACATTCAATATATGCTAGGTCATGATAACTGATGTCTATTCCAATATATTCTAGAGGTCTCAACTAATAGGTTAATGAAAACCCTCCAACGGACTTTATTACACTGTTCAAGAATATTTAAGAAAATTTTATTTTCCTTAGAAAATCAATTGCCTTTTGCATCTTATACCTATTGCTTCTCTTTTCACCCTATAATTCTTCTTCCTTAAGCAATAATTTCAATTAACTGAAAATGTTTGTGATATGTGTTTGTTTTTTCATGGCTAAAAATATCATTTATTTCAGTGGTGGTATATATATATATATATATATATATATATATATATATATATATATATATATATATATATATATATATATATGTATATATGTATATATATATATAATACACATATATGCATATATAGTTATTGACAAAATATACGGAAATAAATATATTTATGTCTAATATCATAGTCATCGGTGTTGTTTTCCAAAGGTAAAACCATAACTTTTCATAATTTCTCAGTTTGTATAATATTAGCAACATATGTGGCTATCCAGGAAAGCTTTAAAAGGAGCTGTGGTTCACATATATTACACAACATTTGATCAATGTCACAGAATGATAACCTCATGACGATGAGCAAAAAAAACCAGAGTACCAAAGTGTCACCATCGAGACAAGCAAGACCAGTAGCTATATCTCTGGATATTGAAAATCATCATATAGTGTAAGAGTTTACAGATGCCGACATAAGGGATCAAAGACCGAGGGCAACAGGATCAATAAGCCAAGCCACCATTAAGTAAAATGTAAATATGTGAGTTATAACTCAGCCTGAATGAAGCAAAACTAGAAAACTATTCCTAAAATTTCTTCTTTGGTCAAAGGTGGAACCTATACATAGTTTTACTAACTCTAAAGTATTTTACTCTCTTTAAAACATAACTTTGTTTATGGTATGATAATAATAAATATGTGAAATTATTGCTTGAGGACCTGAGTTCCTGCAGTTATAAGACTTAATTAGGAACAGATTTATCATTGTAATCTATTATTGTTCCAAGTTTAATTTTTAATCTCCTTGCCATTTGGAGGACATGATCTTCTTCTGGATGTGACAATAATTCAACAAACATTTATTACCTTTTGGAATGAAGGCTTAACATAGCTTCAGCATATTTTTTCTCCAGAATTTCAATTTTCTAACAAGTGTCGTGAGAAAATTCAACTGAATTCTAGTGCATTAACTAGAACAGTGCTACTTATGTTACATTTCACTGAATAATGTCTTTCCTTGCCTTTGGAACCTAAAAAATTAGAGTTCATTCATGAATATTTCAAAATTGAATGTAGAAAAGGAAAAAAAAAAACAAAAGGATTTTCTTTATTCATTTCTTAGCTATGCATAGCACGTCTTTGTAATAGATGCAACTGTGATCTATTCCAACGTGAGATATTCTATATCAAATTTAGCAGTTTGAAAAGAATGTGGATTTCATCCTATCTAAAATCCCACTTTTTTATTAAAAATGAAAATGAGAATCATAAAATGATGCGAATAGTTTACCGCAAGGAGACAATGGCTCTGTATCAAAGTTCAATTGTCTTCCTGCCAATAGATATTTCAAGGTTACAAAGGTAAAAACAATGAAGTAGATACTATTGTCTCCTAAAGAATATTTGAAAATATTTGAGATACAGAATAGAAAGCAATATATTTACAATTGCCTATTTGGTTAAGAATCTTATTTCTATTAAAAATATGATCTGTTAAAAAATCTTATTTGTTTGTGACTTTGTAAGTGTGTGTGTGTGTGTGTGTTTGTGTGTGTGTGTGTGTGTGTGTGTGTGTGTGTGAGAGAGAGAGAGACAGAGAGAGACAGACAAGTAATTTTTCCCTTCCTTTTCTCCCTTTATCTCTTCCTCCCTTGTGCTTTCTTCCTTCCTTCCTTCCTTCCCCCCTTTCTTCCTGCTCTTTCCTTTCTTTTTCCCTTTCTTTCCACTCTCACAAATAGGAACACAGATTGCATGCAATAAAATTTACTTTCAGTGAATAAAATCTCAATAAATCATGGCAAATAAAAAGAGAGTAGACCATGTATGAAAAGCTTTCCCAATTACATACTTGATTGTTTTGAAACTAGCCAAAGAAATAATCCTCACTCAAATTATTGGATTTCTTTTAAATCCCTTAGAATAAAACCACTTCTCTCCCTAGTGCCAGTGACTGGGAGGAGGAAGATAGAGACCTCTCAGTAAAAAAAAAGTCAATAATGTGTGTTACTGTATAATATACAACTTGAATTTAGGCAGAAGATTTTATTTTTATGAGACTCATTTTTTTCTCAGAAAATAGAACCATAAGAGATACCCATAAGAGATATTATAAGCTCATGCTGATAAGTAGATGAGATAATATTTGACAATAAAGTTTGAAATACATTAAGTGCTTTTGCATTTTAAGGATCAATGAAGGTAACTGATAATGTGTCTGCTTAAATGACTTCTTTCCTCTCTCAAATATGTATTAGAGAGAAACAAGGAAATACCTAAAACATTAATAAATACCTTTCCAAAACACATACTATCTTTACTTTAGATCACACTTTAGTTTTCTCTCTCTCTCTCTCTCTCTCTCTATATATATATATATATATATGTATATTTATATATATTTATATAAACACAAACATATGCATATGTAGATTTGTTTATATTCATATACACGCATGCATGTGTATACATATATACCTATGTGTTTATGCCTGTATGTGTGGATGCATCATTACTCATCTTTGTCCCTATGAGTGAAGTTAGGGAAGTAAGGAGAACCTTAGAGACAAGTAATATGTGTGGAAAGTAGGGGAATATGCTTTTGAAGAGAATAACTATATAGACAATGGGGTCTGTGATTGTATTGAGGCTGCCAAATGGATATGTCACTTATGTTGATGAGTTGGGAAGACCTCTCCTAGAACAATTTGAGAACTTTCATTTTGGAATCTACAAAGATGATGATTTTAAAGGGATTTCATATAAATATACCAAATGCAAACATAAAAAAACAAGAGATATTTCTGCTTTTTAGCAGAAGGAGGCTATATATTACAAAGGTACATAAATATGGTAACTAGGGAGAAATTTCAGGGAGTCTCTGATGTTGAATAGAAAAATACATCTTTTAAAATTAGAATTTGAGGGCGACTAGGTGACACAATGTTTAGAGCACCAGCCCTGGAGTCAGGAGCACCTGAGTTCAAATCCAGCGTCAGACAGTTAATATTACCTATCTGTGTGACTTTGGCTAAGCCAATTAAGCCAATTTGCCTTGCAAAAACCTAAAAAAATAAAAAATAAAAATAGAATTTGGTTCTTTCATAACTTATCAATTTTATATATGTATATTACAGAATTCTTCACAGATTTCCACAAGATTTCCCTAAAAAAAGCCTATACAGGAGACAAATCTAAAGGCTTAAAAATCCATGATCTTGTAAAATCTATGACTGAAAGTAATGAAAATAGATACAAGAAAAACAAACAAAACTAATGAGTAATAACTTAAAATTACTAAATATTACAGAACTAAAGCATACCACTTGAAAATATAGACTGATACCTGAGGAGCAAATATTGATCTGTGGAGTCCAAAACATTGACTGGCTGTTTCAAAAAGACTTTCTTCAACTGGAAGCAAGTGGTTTTTCATTGTAACTACAACTTATTAGGATGACAAGGGTGACTCAGGTTTTATACAGTCCTTTTCCATCTGGGATCAGAGTTCAGAAAACTATCAATCAACCATTTAAAGGTTCTGTAAACAGAAAGCATTTAATTTAAGAAAATAATCATCCAGGAAAGACTTGTTGAGTATTAGCAGAATTTAAAGGTTTATTTACGTCCATGAAGATGGGTTCCCTCAGGAATTTCAAAGCAATCCAAGATGGAGAATACTACTAACCAGAAAAAAAAAAAAAAAAAACTTTATTGCTTGGGAAAAAATCACATTAGTTTCCTTAATGATTTTTTAAAATTTTCAGTGATGATTAGGCTGCTTCATTATACACATACTAGAATTCAGAAATTGTCCTTTGACATTAAATTGCCTTTTGTCTACCTCCTTGTTCATATGTCAGTTTTATAGCACCATGTCTATGAAATGATAGATTCTGACAAAACTGACATATGCAATATCTGAGTGTGTTTCAAAAGTATATTTGACACCTAGGAAATCATTATGTACTTGTCTATAGAATCTACACTTTTCATAACCTTCTCCTTCTGCAGATTCCCCATTTCATTTCCTCTTCCTCTTCCTCTATTGCTCTTCTCCCTGTCTCCCCTCTCTCTCTTTTCCTCCTCCTCCTCCTTCTACTCCTCCACATCTTCCAACATGTCATCCTCCTCCTCATCTTTTTTCGCATCCTCATTGACACCTTCCTCCTTTTCCTTTCTCTTCCTCCTTATGTTGATCTCCCCCACTTTGCTCTTTTTTTCTCTCCGTCTCTTTCTCTCTGTCTTTCTGTCTCTGTCTCTCTCTCTCTGTCTTTCTCTATCTCTGTATCTCTGTCTCCCTCTCTCTGTCTGTCTCTCTCCCTCTGTCTCTCTTTCTGTCTCCATTTCTCCCTACCCCCCCCAACAAAATGTTACTATGATTCTCTTCATGTTCTATTGAGCAGGTGTACCTACATTTTCTTAGCAAGCTTATCATTAATGACCTCAGGTCCTCACATGTATATAGCTATAACCCATCTCTTGAGCAATTTCTTACTATTTATCTACACTTAGTCATTGATAACCTCTTCAAGTATAAATGCAAATTTGAAATTATAATGCAAATTTCTTCCAATTAGGCAAATTTATTGCAGGGCTTTTCTTATCTCAAATCCCACATTTTCAAATAATTGAAATAACTCCACTTGAATTTTCCATAGACAACTCAAATTCAAAAGGCTCTTCTAAATTTCTAATTTCCCCTATAAACTATTTTTCTTTGTAAAGTTCCTTATTTCCAAAATCATTTTCCAAGTTAATGTTTTTCCGACTTGTCTCTTTTGATTCTTGATTCTTTCTAAATCCTTTTCATGTTAAAATCTGTCAGATGTTGTCAATTAAATCTCCTGTGCATCTCTTTCCCAAGAGCAATTTTCTCTATTCATACCACAACCACGCTAGCAAGTCTTTTTCATCTCTTACCTGAAATATTATGATAACTTCCAAATAACTCTTGCTGACTACTCTTTCCTCTCTCTAATCCAACCCTCAACCAGCTGCCAAGGTGATATTTCAAAAGATAATTCTTTGTTTTTCTTGTTTTGAGCAAGGCAATGGGGTTAAGTGACTTGCCCAAAGTCACACAGTTAGGTAATCATTAAATGACTGAGACCAGATTTGAACTCAGATCCTCCATACTGTAGGGCCAGTGCTCTATCCACTGCAGCACCTAGCTGCCCCTCCAAAAGATAATTCTGAGCATAATATTCCTCTGACCAATTATCTTCAGTAATTTCCTACTGCTTTTAAAATATGAAAAAAATATTTAATGCAAAATTATTTTTTACAACTTTAAGATTTCCCAACTTGACTCTGATTTGTCTCTCCAATCAGAATTCATATTAACCCTGATCTTCTCCCTCTACTACACCATTTTGTGGATTTAATCATCTATTATAATCTCTATTTAGATGATGTATTTATTTTCGGGGACCAGTTTCTCTTTAACCTCTAACATTCATCCACAATTATTTAACAGACACCTCATACTGAACATTTTGTAGAACTCTTAAACTCAACACTTCCAAAACTAAATCCATTATCCTCTCTCTCTCTCTCTCTCTCTCTCTCTCTCTCTCTCTCTCTCTCTCTCTCTCTCTCAACTCTCTTTTATCCTATTATCCTAATTTTTATAGCACACATTTTGAAAATCTCTTAAGGACTAGTCTCCAACCTAGACAACCTTATGAACTTCTCAAGAAGTTTTCTACTATCCAACTAATCCTCTTCCCCCATCAATATCCAGTTCTTAAGGGTTGTCATTTTATCTTCCTTAAATCTATTGCAAATACCCTCCACTCTACTCTGACTTTATAAACCATCATGACCAATGCATTCATGAAACCATTCATAGACGATTGAAGTAGCATTTTAAAAAATTTAAAATGTAGAAAAAGACTATACGTGTATAAACTATTATAATTGTTCTTTTCAAATAAAGGGAAGAAGTGGCAAAGAGAATAGGTGAAACTATTTTTAATGTTATTATTGCATTGTTGATGCAGTTATGACCTGACAACCATTCTATAAAGCATTTTAATACTATATCCAAAGAGCTATGAAGACATAAATACTCTTTGACCTGGAAATTTCACTATTAGGTCAATATAGCCCAAAAGAGATGGAAAACTGAAAGGAAATGGACCTATGTGTTCAAGGATATTTGGGTAGCATTTTCCAGCTTATAAGGAATTGGAAAATGAAGAGTGTGTAAAAGTTGGGGAATAATTGTACAAATTATATTGTGTGATTATGATGTAATATTATTCTTCAATAAAATATGATTGGTAATTCCTAAAAGAATTAGAAAAACCTGGAAAGACATAAACTGATGCAAATTGAAATGCACAAAGTAGCAGCTATATTATAAGATTATCAGCTATGGATGACTTTATTTTTGTCAGCAATACAATGAAAGCAAACTCTGAAGGGTTTATGATGAAGAATGGTACAGCAGTGAAAGAGTTGATAACTTTTCTATCTCCACAAGTTCTTTACCTGGGGAAAGGTACCCCTATGTTTGCACTCTTCCAATAAAGTTTTGAGTGACAGTTTATGAAAAAGAAAACCAACCAGACAAGTCTAAATGAAGATGGATAAGTTAGTTAGAGGTTGTTGAGTCTCATGATACAGTTTTCATGTTCACAGCAGGAGAAGCTCAACTCTTCTAACCCAATTCCTCATTAAATATTCACCAATTAGGATTGATTTTTACTTGTCAAGGGGAATTCCTTTATGAAGTTTTTTAAAACTCATAAGGTCTACACAGTAGAGGCATGGTGGGTCTTTGGTTTATGGACCATCAATTTCTTGATGGTATGCAGGCCTAATTATTAAGCTGATTACTAACAGCAGATAAATTCTGTCTCTTGAGTTGCCATATAATATATATATATATATATATATAATATATATATGCATTTATGTGCCTATATTTGTATGTATGTGTGTGCAAATGTATGCATATGTGTGTATAGTTGCACATGTAGGTGCTATTCACATTTTATGCATGATAGCTCTGTGATAAATGCAGATGAAATGACATCCCATTTAAATATCAAAAGCTTGAATTTACATTTGAACTATGTCCTTCTAACATATGAGTATTTATAGATGCATATGTATATGTATCTATGGGTATATGCCTCCAGGTAATAATAAGTGCCTGAAGTTAGATTTAAACATCCCTACATTCACAAACATAGTTTTTATATGTGTATATGTGTCTGTATTTTTGTATGCACATAAACATATATATATATATGTATATTTATATTTATATACATATTTACCTGAACTGAAAATATTGAAATATTTAATCAAGCTGAGGGAAGTGGAATAATTTAGTGACACATCACGAAATGAAATGTAAGAGTTCCAAGAGGGGAAGATGGGACAGAGTTCAAATATTAACAAGGAGGGTATCTCAGGGAAAGTATATTCTCAGGAATCTATTACTCAAATTGTTCGGCATAATGAAAGGAGGTTCTTTGCAGGAGCTGTGCAGAACAATTGGTCAAAACAGCAGATTCCATATTGATAACAAAGCCCCTCTGATTCTTGCTAGTCCCACCCCTGGGGTGCCCATTGCCAGAGTACCCTTCATAAAGTCACCATACGTCATAAATTGGCACAATGTGGGACTAGTTGAGTTTCACCTAGGCACCCTTCTTTACTGCAGGAATGAGACAAATCATCGGCTGGAGTAAAAAAAGCTATTAAAAGGGTGACTAGATGGCGCAATGGATAAAGCACCAGCCCTGGAGTCAGGAGTACCTGGGTTTAAATCTGATCTCAAACACTTAATAATTACCTAGCTGTGAGGCCTTGGGCAAGCCACTTAACCACATTTGCCTTGCAAAAAACATAAAAAAAGATACTAAAAAGGCAGGGAAATGTTAAGATAGAGGAAGCTCAAGAGCATCAAAGGAAAAAAAAATGTTAATTCCATAACTTTATTTAAGGTTATCCCTGTCCCTAGGCATTATTGATTTTTGCAAAGAGAATTATCTTAGCAATGGCAGAATGAGTTGAGTAAAAGAAAACAAGTGTAAGTCCCATCAAATCATGTGGTATGGCAGTGTCAAGGCAACTGCAAGCAGATCTTGAAACTCAATAAAGCTAGGTGATTTTAACAGTGAATTCCTTAAATCTTTGACCAAATACAGTAGGCTAATTTATAAGTTGATATTTTTAGATGACCTGCAAATGGTGCTATAAATATCCAAATGACACTTGAAAGACAAAAGATTCCCCACCCCAGTGTAGAATATTTATCTTATTCTGTCACTTCCCTTTCTCATGTTATAGATTCAGGGAGTAATCTCCACTGATACTGGAAATTGTAGCCAAGATCACATACAAACCTATACTTTAGGCAGGATATTGCAATGAGTCAGCCTAGAAGGAAAGACTTGAGAAGCCAGGGTACCTGTATTTCAGACAAATAGTAAGCATGGATTTGAAACTGAAACTGTGTTACATAACAACTGACATAATCTATGAGGCTAATTCCCTTCCACTGTATAGAGAAGGAAATAGTAAAGAGATATGTTTATATATTCACCATTTTACCCCTTTGTAAAAGCAATCCAATTGCTAATATTTAATTAAAACTGGGGTACATATGATCAAACCCACACTTTAATGAGAACAATCTATATAGGCTAGAGTCAATAGAGACTACAGAAAGGCTATATAGCTAAGATTCAGTGAGTCAGAAGAACCCTTGGAGAGTCATGGAATGTAATATTTCTCAACATTCTTGGCCTTGGGTTGTAAGTGTTACCTAAGGTATTGTTTATTACTGAAAGATTTGTAAAGAAAACACTTATTTCTTAACTAAGTTGAAGCAAAAATTCTTCAAAAATCACACATTGAAATTTGTGGGGGTTTTTGAATAGCATTGCCAGTTTTCTAGATCACACATTTTTAAAGGCATCTTTAGTTCTACGATTATCAGTGTGTAGATAAGGGGTGCAGCATAGCTACAATCACAGGAAAAACCCCTGCGAATTCTTTTTCATTTTTTAAGTAATTAGAAGATGGGATATAGTTGGCGGTACAAGGTAGAAGAAATAGAACAATGACCACATCATGGGAAGCACAGATGGAGAGGGCTTGACTTCAGCCTTCCAATGAGTACTTCCTAAGATTATATGAGATGATGTAAGATGCCACCAGACAAGGTTGTGAAGAAAATCATTCCAATGTTAATGATAGATAAAATACTAGGAAAATGTATTTCTGTGCAGGCAAGTTTTAAAGGTGGTTTTGAAATACACATAGAGTGATCTATTTGATTAAGACCATAGAAAGGCAACCTGAGTATCATGAATAGATGAACGATAGAGTGCCAAAATATCACCACTCACACAAATAGGATCAACAAGTTATTTTTCTGCCTACTGACAATTGTGATGTAGTGTAAAGGTTTACACGTTGTGACATATTGATCAAAGGCCATGGATTGCAGGATGAAAAACCATGCAGCAATTACTGGAGATGGTCTTCCTTGAGGCATGTAAGTCTGGAACTATGGTGAAAGGGAAACATGCATCCATGAAGAACACATGTCAAAGATGAATGAAAAAATTGGTGATGAAGAGATAATGAAGTTTCCAGGAAGTAACAGGTCATGAAAATGACAAAGCACGCTGTCGTCATTTCTTTCTTCAAGAGAATTCCCCAGAATATAAATCAATGGAATTGCTTTGGTTTTCCATTTATTGAGAGTAGAAAATATCCAAAACTTTCATTAATCTGAAAATACAAATGGCATGATATAGCATAACTAACATAAATTGCGTGTTGTTTTTAAGCAAGTAAAGTCAAATTCCACATTAATACTGCAATTTACATTGGGTTCTTCAAGTTGGTGTATTTTTTTAGGTTTTTGCAAGGCAATGGAGTTAAGTGACTTGCCCAAGGCCACACAGCTAGGCAATTATTAAGTGTCTGAGGTCAGATTTGAACTCAGGTACTCCTGAAACCAGGGTCAGTTCTCTATCCACTGCACAACCTAGCTATCCCAAGTTTATTTTAAAAAAATTCAAATGAGAGTATCAAAGATAGAACATTTTTCAAATTCATTGTTCATCCAACAATCCCTCCTTTGGTATGAAAATGCATTAATATCTTTAGGTTCAAAAACATAATATCAATTTTAAAAAGGTAGCAATATGAGAAGCTAGGTGGCTCACTAGATAGAGCACTAGCCTGGGAATAAGGAGCACCTGAATTCAAATATAGCCTCAGACACCTAATAATTAACTGGTTGTGTGACCTTGGGCAAATCACTTAACCCCATTGCCATAAATTAAAAAGAAATAAAAGATAGCAATATTCTAAGAACATATGTGTGGCATATTGACATTAATAAGACCCTTTTCATATTCTAGGCATGTTGATCATGACACAATTTAATGTAATGTATTTGATTAAAAAGTAAAATTGAGCAATAAAGAAGATATGTAGATATTCCATTTTTAGATAAGAGAGATCCTTCTAAATTTGTTATTTGTGTAAGAAAAATTAAAATATATGAATTAACTGACAATTGGAATACTTTAAAATTATAAGATAATAGAGGACAAATATGTAGGAGGGGAATCAAAAGCAGTAGATTTGCAGACCCTTTTCTATATCACAAACCTACAATGACCATTTAGTTGAAATATGCCTGGATTTTAAAGCACCAAACAATGGTGAGTTTTGAGAAGATGAGATGAAATGCACATGCATGTTTGTGCACATGTACACAAGACAGAGAGACACAAAGAGAGAGAGAAAGACAGACAGACAGACAGACAAACAGAGAATATCTACTTATGTGCTGACTAGAAATCAGATGAGTAAAAATAGATTTTCTAGAAATACTTTACAATGCTTTAAAAACCAATGACAAGAATATATTTCCCTTAAATAATGGGAAGCTTAGGCAAAAGATCAACCTAATGATGGTCTAGGTCATGTACCATGTGTCATCTTCCCATTTACCTGTAGTTCAAAATTTGATTCCTTTCTATGATGAGTCAAGCCTCCACTCTCAAGTATTAAATGTCTGCTAGGACATGGGTAATGAAGCCTATCTATATATTTTCTGGAGTCCTCAACTAAAAGGAAATCAAATACCATCCAAGAAGCTTTATTTCACTTTTTAGTAATATTTGGGAATTTATGTCCTTGATTGAAAACAAATCTGCCTCATTTCAATTTAGATTCATTACTTCTTACTCCACCTTGAAAGATTGAGAATAATTCTTCTTCAAGAAATTCCTTCATACAATTGAAAATGCTGTGATATTTACCTTTCACATGGTTAAATACATCATTAATTTCAATGGATGTTCTTATGACATAATATTAATGTTCATTATTAAACTGATTTTTTCTGTATATTATATATCCCAGATTCATTTTTCAATTGCACATCCAGAATTTATCATATTATTACGATGCTAAAATACCGCCATAATAAAGGTCTATGTAGGTAAGCTTTAAAAAAATTAAGGGGTACTTAAATGGCACAGTGGCTAGAGCACTGGCCATGACTCCCAATCTGGCCTCAGATAATCACTTATCTGTGTGACCTTGTACAAGTCATTTAATCCTTTACCTTGCCAAAAAAATTATATTTCTAGTCACACATAGTTAACTATTTAACCAAGCCACAGAATTGCAACCTCAGGTCATAAGCAGATGTCACCACCCAGGAAAGATCAGTGTTACATCTCAGTCTCTTGAAAATTGTCATGTTGCCCAGGGTTTACAGATGGTGACATAGCTCTCAAAGACCATGGAACCAGGAGAAATAATTCAAAACCTTTCAATAAGTGAGAAGTAAAGAAGTGAGTCAAATCTCTGACTGAGGAAGAACTATGGAAATGCCTTCAAGATTTCTGCCTTGGTCAGAGGTAGGACACAGATATAGGTTGGTTTGTTTATTTGTTTATATCTAAAATTTGTTTATATCTAAATTGATATGGAAAAAACAAAAGGTCAAGAATATCAAGAGAGCTAATGAAAAAATGCAAAGAAAGATAGTCCAGACATAAATTTAAAATTATATTAAAAAGTATCAGTCATCAAAAAATGTTTGGTACTGGTTAAAAAAAAGATTGTTGGATCAGTGGAACTGATTAGGTAAAAAAGAAACAGCATCAAATGACTATCGTAATTTACTGTTTGAAAAACCCGAATATTCCAGATTTTGTAATAAAAATTCACTCACTATAAAAGTTGTTGGAAAAATTGGAATTGATAGAATAGGAAATTTACTGAGGAAGAAAGGCAATAATTTTCAAAGAATGGATGGAGGAAGAGATTATGACATTAAGGTAAATGGAAATAAATTAAATACTTCTGAATTTGAGTAAAGTATGTGGTAAGGTAAATTATTATAGTTCTATAGAAATAGAATAATAGAAATAGAAATAAAAGAAATAGAAAAATATTGAGGAAACATACATCAACAAGCAAGCTTGTGTACAGAGTGATGATAGACTCAAAAGTCAAAATGAGAAATATTTTTGCCATGGTCAATGTGCATTTGTTTTGTTTTGCTATAGATTATTGTAAAAGGGTTCTTGTCTAATTTGCTTCCTTCCTTCCTTCCTTCCTTCTCTCCCTCTCTCCTTTCCTTCCTTCCTTCCACCCTCCTTTTTCCACCCTTCATTCATTCATTCCCTTCCTCCAACTTCCTTACTTTGTTCTCTCTATCCCTCCTTCCTTCCTTGTTTCATTCTCCCACTTATATCCTATCTTTCTAATCTTCTTACACCTTCCTTTTTAAAAAAAAAAAATTAGTTTTTTTTTAATAAGGCAAAGGGGTAAAGTGGCTTGCCCAAGGCCACACAGCTAGGTAACTATTAAGTGTCTGAAGTCAGATTTGAACTCAGGTACTCCTGACTCCAGGGTCAGTGCTCTATCCACTGCGCCACCTAGCTGCCCCCATTCTAACACCTTCTTTCCAGTCACTTACATTCAGTAATTTGATCTCCTTAATAGTTTCTCTCATCTCAGTTCTGGGCATTTTCTCTGAGTGGACCATATGCCTAAAATCCTTTCCCTCTTCATCTTTTCCTTTTAATGTTCTTATACGCCTTCAAATTAAAACTGAAATTCCAACACGGTGTTTTTCCCAAACATTTCTCTTAGCTACTATTGTTTTATTTGCAGAGCATGTCTCCACATATTTATTTCCTTGTTGCCCTACCCCCATTAGACTGTGAGGACCTTGGTATGGAGGAATGTCTTTGTCCTCTTTTTGTATCCTCAATGCTTTTTTACAATGCTTAGAATAGCGTAGGAACTGATGAATTTTTGTTGGTTTAAACATTCTTCTTTCCTAAGACTACTCTTCCTTCTCAAGGAAACATAAGAAGTCATGAAAGATACATTTATAACTCCTCAACTTTTTCTCTTAGAAAAAAAGTTTGTTTCTTCCCTTCTTGTTATTCAATATATATATATATATATATATATATATATATATATATATATATATATATATATATATCATAGAAAAGGACTTGCCCTGAGATCTCTTAATAGCAATATTTGTCTATCTTCCTCCATAGAAATATAGATGATAGATAAGTGTGTATTTGTGTGTTTCTGTATAAATCTGTGTGTAGAGTATTTATGTGTGTATGGGTCTGTTTATGATTTCTCTGTTCCTGAATGATTATTACTGAAGTTATCCATTTTCTCTTGGGAAAAAAAATCTGTAATAGATTTTAGCAGTAATGGACTTGCGCTATACACTTAAAAATTCAGGTATATTATTTAAAAGGACCTTCTGGAAGACGTTTGAGAGAAAGAATAGGAATGAGATATGGAATCAACTCTGAAATGTAAGGGAGATGTTAAGATAGGAGAAGCTAAAGAGCAACAAAGAAAATTGTTGATTTCACAGTTTTAACTCCTGTTGGTCCTGTTCTGAGGTATTACTGATTTTACAAAAGGAAGAATCTTAAATGTGGCAGAATGAGTTGTATAATATAATGAAGGCAGATTGACAATCTTTATCTATAGCATTAGGTCAATAAATAGAAGTTTATTAAATGTCATTATGTACAAATACTATGTCGCCATCTAATTCACTCATGATGATATATACTTGTCATTGAGGATTGGTTGAGTTACAAACCTTGGAACATGCTGAGAAAGCCTACCATGAAATACTCTACTTCTCGTCATTCTTATTTCACATGGATGAGAGTTTCTTCCTTTGATTGCAAAAAATACCCCAACTTAATGTATCTTTAAAAGTGGGGGACTGGGAAAGGCATGTAGTTTTTCTTCTTTGTCATGTCAGAGAAGCTAAAAGTTAAGCTCTAGTATGGGTATTGTGGAAAAAATGAACCACTGAATCAGGAAAAGTCTTCCTTGTGCTCTCATGCTTATCCATTGTAGGGTAAATGGGTACAGAATATTTGTCTTTTACTGTTTTATTTGCACTCCAGATTATCTAGATTCTGGTAATACTCTCTAATGGAAATGGAAATTTTAGACAAGATCACATACTAACCAGGATTTTAACCGGGAATTGAATTAGGCCAATAGGAAACTCTTGAGAATACAGGGTTGCTGGTACTTTACCCCATTAGGGAGATTGGATTTACACTACAACTCTGCTAAGCGAAAACTGAACTAATCTGTGAATCCAATTTCCTTTTATTTTTCAGAGAATGAAGAGGAAAAGAGCAATGTATTCATTATTATGGCTCTTTTCAAAGCAATCCAGTTTCTCATGTTTAAGTAGAACTTAGCAACATATGACCAGAACAAGATTTTAGTGAGAACAATCAATGTAGGCTCGAGCCAATGAAGCCAGAATGTCTATATAGGTAAAGTCCTAATAATAATGTAAGTGAATACTGAGAAAAATCACAAAAAGCAATATTTCATGGCATTCTCAAACAATTCTAGAATCAATTAGTGTTGTCTAAGATACTACTTATTCCTAAAAGTTTGGTCATGCAAATTTTTAATTGTTAACAGCGTGGCAGCAAAGGAAAAAACAACAATCACAAAACAAATGGAAATTCAGTAATCACACAAGGAAATTCATCTGTTTTATTTGAACAGCATTGTCAGTTTTCTGGACCACACCTTTCTCATGGCATTCTTCATTTCAGTATTTCTCAGTGTGTAGATCAGTGGGTTCAACATAGGTGAAACCACAGTGTAAAACACTGAGAACTCTTTGTCATTCAGGGTATCAGAAGGAGGGATATAGGTAGTGATACAAGGCACAAAGAACAAAAGAACAACCATGACGTGGGAAGCACAGGTGGAGAGGGCTTTACGTCGACCTTCAGCTGAGTGCTTCCTAAGATTATATAATATGATGATGTAAGATGCTACCAGGACCAGAAAGGTTATCAAGGCAACCATTCCACTGTTAGCAATAAATAAAATACTAGCAATGTATGTGTCTGCACAGACAAGCTTTAAGAGGGGTTTTGAGTCACACATATAGTGATCTATTTGATTAGGCCCACAGAAAGGTAACCTGATCATCATTAATAACTGGGCAATAGAGTGCCAAAATGCCACCACCCAGGCAGTCAGGACCAGCATATTACATCTCTGCCTGTTAACAATTGTGCCATAATGTAAGGGTTTACAGATAGCGATATATCGATCAAAGGCCATGGACACCAGGATGAAAATCTCAACACCTGCCAGTAAGTGAAAAGCAAAGAGCTGAGTCATGCAACCATTGTAAGAAATAGTCTTCCTTGAGGAAATTAAGTCACTAATCAGTCGGGGAACTATAGTGGAAGTGAAGCAGGGATCCATGAAGGACAAGTGCCAAAGAAAGTAGTACATGGGCTGCTGCATCAGATGGCTATATGAGATGGTAATGAAGATAATGAAGTTCCCCACGAAGATTGCTAGATAACAGGCTAGGAAAATGACAAAACATACTATCTTCATTTCTTTCTTCATAAGAATACCCACGAGTATAAATTCAGTGACATTGTTATGATTTTCCATGTATTGAGATGGGGAAATTGTTATCCAGAAGTATAATCTGAAATTACAGAGGGAATGATAAAACCTAGCTAGCATCAAATTAATAATTCTTTGTTAAAGTAAAGTCAAATTGCTTATACATCACTACAGCAACTCACATTGTGATCTTGAATTTGATCTCTTTTTCAAAATTTTAAAATAAGATAAAAGATTGCCTTAATACTATACATCCTATGCAAATGTTTCTAGAATTTGTTGTCCTTTCAACTTATTTTATTTGCCAATAAAATCCTTGAAAATTTCAATTATTTAACATCAACTTAAAAGAGAATACAATATTCTTAAATTGTACATTTTATGTCAATAGAGCACTTTTCCTGATTCGAACTATGTAAAGTTTATCACAGCATAATTAAATGTAATATATTTGATTAAAAACTGATCAATCAAGAAAATATAGAGATTCGTTTTTCAGTCAGGAGACAACTATCTGGTATTTTCATATAGGAAAAAATTAAAAATCTACTCATTAGGTATGAATATTTTTAAATTATTCAAGAAATTGAGGATAAATATATGGGGGGATATTAAAAGCACTGAGTTTTCAGAACCTTTCCTAACCCAAATATCTGTGTCAATCATTAAATTAAATTAAATTGAATTAAATTAAATTAAATTATTTCTGACTTTTGAAGCAGCAAACAATAGTCAAGTAAGGAGATCAGATGAAAGACACACAGAAACACCCACACCCACATGCACACACACACACATACACAAACACATACAAAGACAGTAAGTATACCAAATTAGGTTCTGACTAGAAATATAAAGAGTAAACATTAATTTGCTAGAAATACTTTACATAGTTCTCAGAAACCACTGATAAGATTTTTTCTCTATTCCATAATGGTAAGACTAGGTAACAGATCTAACTGATGATTATTCAGAGCATGTATCAGGTGGTATTTTTATCTTTTATCTGTACCTAAAAATTGATTCTCATTGAGAATCTATCAACCCTCTCAGCCAAAACATGTCATGTATGCTAGGTCATGAAAACTGATGTTTATCCCTATATTTTCTAAAGTCCTCACCTACCAGGTTAACAAAAACCCTCCAACTTTATTACATTTTTCAATGATATTTAGGAAAGTTTTGACTTTCTTTGAAAACCATTTGCCTTTTGCAACTTATAACTATTACTTCTCATTTCACTCTACAATTCCAAGAATAATTCTTCCTTGAGAAATTTCTTCATTTAGCTAAAAATGTTTGTGATGTGTTTGTTTCATGGTTAACTATATCATTTATTTAACTGGTTTATATATAAATAATATATATAGTCACTTTATTATATATATATATATATATATATATATATATATATATATATATATATATATATGTTAGTCATCAGTGTTATTTTTCAAATACAAAGCCAGAACTTAACACAATATTTCAGATGCTAAAATATTAGCATCATTTTAGACTGTGTAGACAAGCTTTAAGAAGAGCTTTCATTCACACATATTACTCAACATTTGTTCAGTGTCACAGAATTATAACTTCATGACCATGAGCAGAAAAACCGAGTACCAAAATGTCACCACCCAAACAAGCAAGATCAGTATGTTCTATCTCTGGCTAATGAAAATCATCAAATAATGTAAGAGTTTACACATGGTGGCTTAGTGATCAAAGACCAAGCCCAGCAGAATCAATAAGGCAGGCTACATTTAAGTGAAATGTAAATAGGTGAGCCATACCTCAGGCTGAATGAAGGAAAACATGGAAACTGTCCCTCAAATTTCTGCTTTGGCAAGAGCTGGGACCTAAATATAGCTTTTACTAACTCAAAGGTATTTTACTCTCTTCAAAGCATTACTTTGTTTATGATATGAGAATAATAAATATATGTGAAATTATTGTTTGAGGAGATGAGCTCCTGTAGTTCCAAGACTTATATAGGAGCAGGTTTATCATTGTACTCTATTTTTGATTCAAAGTTAATTGTTGATCCTCTTCCCATTTAGAGAACATAATTTCCTTATAGATGAGAAAATAATCCTGTGAACAATATTATCATTTGAAAGGAATGCCTAACCGCTTCTGCACAATTTTTCTCCAGAATTTCAATTTTCTATCAAGTGCCCTGAGAATATCCAACTGGATTCTAGTGTACTAAACAAGAATAGTGTTAAATGAGTTACATTTCAATTAACAATATGTTCCCTTGCCTTTGGAGCCTAAAAGATTAAAGTTCATTCATGAAAATTACAAATTGAATAAAGAAAATGAAAAAACTGAAAGTTTTTCTTTATTTATTTCTTAGCTGTATATATTGTGTCTTTGTAATATATGTCACTGTGATCTATTTCAACTTGAGAAATTCTATATGGAATTAAGCAGTCTGAAAAAAATTTGGATGTCATCATATCTAAATACCTCTTTTTGTAAAGAAGAAAAATGATAATCATAAAATAATGTGAATAGTTTACCAAGGCAAGGAAACAATGGATCTGATCTTCAAAAAATGCTCTGAATCAAAATTCAATTATATTCCCACCCAAAGATTTTTCAAGGTTACAAAGAGAAAAACAATGATATAGGTACTACTGCTCCCTGTAGAATATTTGAAAATATTTGAGATACAGAATAGGAAACAATATATTGGCAGCTGTAATCTAATCTTATTTCTGTTAAAATGATACTTGTTTTGTGTGTTTGTTGTGTGTGTGTGTGAGTGTGTGTGTGTGTGTGTGTGTGAGAGAGAGAGAGAGAGACAGACAGACAAACAGACAGACAGACAGAGACAAAGACTGAGAGAGGTAGAGAAAGGGAGAGATAGAAAAAGAGAGAGAAAAACTAATTTTTCCCTTCCTTCCCTTCCTCCCTGTCTCTCTCTCCCTCCCTCTCTTGCTTCCTTCCTTCCTTCCTTCCTTCCTTCAATTTTTCTTTTCTTTCTTGTTCCTTTTCTCCTCTCTCACAAATAGAAACACAGATAACAATAAAATTTATTTTTAGTGAATCAAGCTTCAATAAATTTTGCCAAATAAAAAGAGAGTGGATCATGTATGGAAGACTTTCCCAATTACATGCTTGATTATTTTGAAAGTAACCAAAGAAATAATCCTCATTCAAATTATTGTTTCTTTTAAACCTCTTAGAATAAAAACCATTTCTCTCCCTAGTGCCAGTGACTGAGAGGAGGAAGACAGAGAGATTTGTTAGTTTAAAAAACAATCTGTAATGTGAACTACTGCAAATTTGTGTAACCTGAAATTAGGCATAAGATTTAATTTTTCTAAGCCTCACTTTACTCACAAAATGGAAACCATAAGAAATACCCTATGATGGGGCAGCTAGGTGGCGCAGTGTATAAAGCACCGGCCCTGGAGTCAGGAGTACCTGGGTTCAAATCTGGTCTTAGACACTTAATAATTACCTAGCTGTGTGACCTTAGGCAAGTCACTTAACCCCATTTGCCTTGCAAAAACCTAAAAAAAAATCCTATGTATTATATTCTCCTGCCAATAATTAGATGAGATAATAATAGCCAATGATCTTTGAAATACATTAATTGCTGTTCCATTTCAAGGAATATCAGTGAAGGCAACTGATATTGTGTCTTCCTAATGCCTTCTTTCCTGTCCCAAATGTTTATCACAAAGAAACAAAGAAATGTATGAAACATTAATTAATACCTTTCCAAAACACATACTAGCTTTAGATCAAACTAAGTAATATATGTGGAAAGTAGAGGAATATGCTTTTGAAGAGAATGACTGTATAGAAAGTGGGAACTCTGATTGTATTGAGGTTGCCAAATGGATATGTCACTTACATTGATGAGTTGGGAAGACCTCTCCCAGAACAATTTGAGAACTTTCATTTGGGAAACTATGAAGATGATGATTTTAAATGGAATTCATATAAATATACCAAATGCACACATACAAAAATTAGAACTACTTCAGATTTTAGCAGAAGGAGGCTATATATTCCAAAGGAATATTAACATGGCAAGCAGAGAGAGATTTCAGGGAGTCTCTGATGTTGAATGGTAAATTCCATCTTTTTAAAAATAGAATTGGGTTCCTTTGTAAACCTATGAATTGTTTATTTGTGTGCAATAGTGTTATTCTCAGATTTGTACAAGCTCTGTCTGAAAGCCAAAGGCTATACAGGAGAAAAAAATAGTTAAAGAATTCCTGACCTTCCGAAAATCTATGATTGAAAGTAATGAAAACCAATACAAGAAAAACAGACAATACAAAAAAATACAAGAAATACAAAAAAAGAAATGCAAACAAATGCAAGAAAAACAAAAGAAATGAGCAATAACTTAAATTACTAAATATTACTAAATATTATAGAAAAAAACCCTTTAAAATATAGACTGATACCTGAGGAGCAATTGTCTCCAAAATGCTTTCTTCAACTGGAAGCAAGTGGTTTTTCATGATAACTATAACTTATTAGGATGACAAGTATGACTCATGTTTTATAGAAAGTCCATCTCCATCTGAATCAGAGTTCAGAAAACTATCAATCAACCATTTAAAGGTTCTGTAAACAGAAACCACTTAATTTAAGAAAATAATCATCCAGGAAAGACTTACTGAGTATTAACAGAATTTAAAGGTATATTTAAGTCCAGGAAGATGGGGTCCCTGAGGAATTTCAAAGCAATTCAAGATGGGGACTATTACTAACCAAAAGAAACTTTATTACTTGGGGAAATCACATTAGTTTGCTCCATTATTTTTTTAGTTTTTCAGTGATTATTAGGCTGCATACACACATATACACATTTCAGAATGCAGAAATTATACTTTGATATTCAACTGTTTTTTGTCTACTACCTGGTTAACATGTCATAAAGATTTTACAGCATTATATCTATGAAATGAAAATTGTTGACAAAACTGATACCAGCAATAATCTGAGTTCATTTCAAAAGTATATATGACACCTGGGAAATCATTATGTACTTGTCTATAGAATCTGCACTTTTCATAACCTTCTTCTTCTGCATATTCTTCGTTTCATTTCCTCTTATTCTATTCTTCTTCTCCGTCTCCCTTCTCTCCCTTTTCCTCCTCCTCCTCCTCCTCCTCCACCTCCTCCTCCTCATCTTCTCATCCTCATTGACATTTTCATCCTCTTCCTTTCTCCTCCTCCTCCTGCTTATCCTTCCCTCCCTTTGCTCTTTTCTCTGTCTCTGTCTGTCTCTGTCTGTCTCATTCATTAGCTCTCTCTCTCACTCTCTTGCTCTCTCACTCTCCTCTCTCTCTCTCTCTCTCTCACACACACACACACACACACACACACACACACAAAAATGCACAAACAAAAGATGCTACTCGGATTCTCTTCCTATTATATTGAGCAGGTATACTGAACTACAACATTAATACTTGTGCAGCCCCTGTGTAAAGGTGTTCCTTGACCCTTCCGGACCCCAAGAAGCTTCTCAGTTTGGCTAATGTCCCAACATCTGGGAACATCCTGATGGTCCATAGATGACCCTGAGAGTCATGAGATATATCATAAATTTTCTTTCTCAGACTCAACAACTGTTTTTGTTACTCTAATCCTTTTTCTGTTTCTTCAATATTCCTTCTCTCTCCTAAAACCGCCTCCCTAAGTCTGGGAACATCCTGATGGTCAATAGATCACCCTGAGAGTCATGAGTTATACCATAAATTTTCTTTCTGAGACTCAACAATTATTTTTGTTACTCTTATCCTTTTGCTATTTCTGCAATATTCCTGCTCTCTCCTAAAATTGGCTCCCCCCTCCCCAGGTGCAGCTGGAGCTGTGAGATAGTAAACTTCACCTGACCCAAGTCTCTCTGCTTTGTGACTATCCTGTACAACAAGACACACTGACTTCCTTCCATCTTTTATTGGCCTCCTAGCTATACTATGTCATTTGTATATAATAGTCTGACAAGTAAATAGATCTAACCACTGTCTCTGCTTCTGTATCCTGCTTGCTCATGATATTCCCACCACTCAAAATACTATAAAAGCCTTATTCTCTTAACACTATGGGCTGTGTGTTTTCAGGAAATGTAGCTCTGTACAGTCACTGTTAATAATAATCCATTCTCAAATTTCATAGCTTGGTCTCCAACTCTGTCTCTGAGTACAATTTCTTATTCTTTATTTCCACTTAGTCATTGACAACTCTTCAAATACCAAGTATAGAAAGAGAAACCTGATGCAAATTTCTTCCAATTAGGCAAGTTTATGGCAGGACTTTTCTTATCTCAAATCACACATTTTCAAATAATGGAAATGATTCTACTTGAATTTTCTTTTTTTTTCTTTTAAAGATTTTATTTATTTCGTGTTTTAAATTTTTTCCCCTAAACTTGCTTCCCTCCCCACCCTACTGAAGGCAATTTGCCAGTCTTTAAATTGTTTCCATAGTATGCATTGATCCAAGTTGAAGATGATAAGAGAGAAATCATATCCTTAAGGAAGAAAAATAAAGAATAAGAGATAGCAAGATTACATAATAAGATATCAGGGTTTTTTTTCACCTAAATTAAAGGGAATAGTCCTTGGTCCTTGTTCAAACTCCATAATTCCTTCTGTAGATACAGATGGCATTTTCCATCTCAGATAGCCCAAAATTGTCCCTGATTGTTGCACTGATGGAATGAACAAGTCCATCAAGGTTGATTATCACCACTGTATTGTTGTCACCTTTTCATGTGTCTTTTGAACCTCCTATCAGATATCCAAATTTTCTATTAAGCCCTGGTCTTTTCATCAGGAATTGTTGGAAGTCTGCCATTTTCTTAAATTACCATCTTTTCCCCTGGATTCTTAGCTGCATTCCTAGTTACTTTGCCTTCCAGAATAGCTCATTCCATGCCCTTTGATGCCTTAATGTTGATACAGACAGGTCCTACATAATCCTTATTTTGACTCCTTGGAATTTAAACTGTTTCTTTTTGGCTGCTTGCAGGATTTTTTCTTTTATTTAATAATTCTGGAATTTGAACACAATATTCCTTGGTGTTTTCATTTTAGGATCTCTTTCCAGAGGGGAGCAATGTATTCTTTCAAAAACTATTTTGCCCTCTGGTTCCATGATATCAGGGCAATTTTCCAACACTAAATCCTATAATATTAAGCCCAAGCGTTTTTCTCTTTATTGTTTTTTAAGGAGGTCTGTAATTCTCAAATTGACCCTCCTCAATCAATTCTTGAGGTCAGTGGTTCAATAATGAGGTATTTTACATTTTCTTCTAACTTTTCAATTTTTTTTTACCAGACTCTTGCTGTCTCATGAACTCATTAGCTTTCAGAGTCTCCATTCTTTTTATAAGAGAAGAATTTTCTTCATTTACCTTTTGCAACTCTTTTTCCAATTGGTCAATTCTATTTTTGTAAGAGTTTTCTATATGACCAATTGAGGTTCTGATAGAATTGCTTTCTTGTTGCAAAGTGTTAATTTTCTCTCCCAGATTTTCCAATTGGTTTATAAATTGCTTCTTTATTTCTTCAAAGAAGTCTTTCTGTGATGGAGAGCAGGTCATATTCTCCTCAGAGGTCCTAGTTCTCTCTGTTAGTGTCTTTTCCTTCCAATAAATTTATATGGACCCTCCTTTCTGCTGGGCTAGTCTTTCTTCATTATACTAAGATCTTGTTTTGGGGAGGGGCTGGTTCACAGAGGTTTGGTGTTGGGATCCCTACAGGCCTTACTAACTGAGTGAAATATCTCCAGCTTGCCAATATGAGGTGCTGGTTGCTTTCTCTGGAGTGTCTGTGACCTTGATTGAGACTCTCGACTTTGGCATGGAGGGAGTAGTCGAAGCTTTTGAATACTTTTATCTTTGATCAATGGTGGGCTCTACCATAGGGTGAGGTGATTATTCTCCCTATTCACAGCTGAGGTGTTGCTCCTTACCTTAGCCTGGAGGGGAGATGGGCTGTAATTGTGTTTGATCTGGTAAGAGGCTTCAGCTAAAATGAATGTGTGGATGCTAAGTTCCTCCTGACCAGAAGAACCCAGGGGTTAATGGCTCCAGCTCTCCACAACTGGAACTCTCCCTCCAGCCCTGCTGGCAAACTCCAGAGAGTCAGTGCCCCAACCAATGCCTCTGCTCCCTAGTTGGTCCATGGCCCCATTGCTAACCAGGCTCTAGCCCTGCCACCAACCAAGCCTGTCCAGTTCTCAGGCCCTCAGGTTCCCGGGTTCTTGCCCCACTCCTAATCAGGCTAATCTATAATTGATCTGGGCTCCCAGGCTCACGCCAGTGCTGTACTCCAGGAAGAATCCAGCCTCTGTCCCTGGTCTCACCCCACTATCTTGGAAGACAGATCCTGAAGTAGATGTTCTTTCTCCTGGCTTTTCTTTCTGGATTAGTATGTGAATAATGTGACTTGATTGATGACCATGTCACTACTCCTAACCCTCAAAGAATATGCTTTTTTATTGAGGGCAGGACTCTACTCAAGTAGGAGATTTAACTTCTCCTTAGAATATAAATGGGTTTCTATCTACACAAGTTCTTAGTCTGTGGAAAGGAGACCCTGTATTTCACCTATCCAAAAAAGTTTAGGATGACAGTGTATGAAGAAGAAGACCAACTAGAGATGTCTAGATGCAGATGGATTGCATTGCCTAACTATTTAGAGTTGCTGAGTCGCTTCATCCAGTTTTCACATTCCTAGAAGGATGAGCTGAAATCTTCTGGCCCAATTCCTCATTAAATATTCACCAATAAGAATTGATTTTCTTTGTCAGGGGGCACTTCCTTTTATGAAGTTGTTTTTAGACTCATAGTGTCTACATGGTAGAGGCAGGGTGGGTCTTTACCATCAATTTCTGAATGGTATGCTAGCCTAATTATTAAGTTGATTACTAACAGCACATAAATATTGTCTTGGGTTTTCATATACATGCATATATATGTATACATGTATAGTTACATGTATATATGTATAACTATATAAAAACAGGTATATGGGTGTGCATGTTCACATGCATATAGGTTTATGCAAGAATATATTTAAATATATAAATTTGCATATGAGTATATGTGCATGTATGTAAATGGGTGGGCATATATATTTTGAGTTTATATATGTGTATACATATATGATGTTGGTGCTGTTAGTATCCATTTTTATGCATAATAGAACTGAGAGAAAAACAGATTGTGACTTACCCTAATTAAATATCAAGTGCCTTAATTTAGATTTAAACTGTGTCCTTTTTACACAGAATACTATATAGCAGTATGTATATACATATACATATACATATACATATATATATATATATATATATACACATGCAAAAATATATGTATATATGCCCCCAGGTAATAAAACGTGTCTGAAGTTAGATTTGAACTCAACCCTTCATTCATTCACATACATTCTTATATTTTTTACGTGGCCCTGTGTATGTATGCATATATACATATCCTTGAACATATATTTGTACATATTTACCAAAACTGAAAATATTGAAATATTTTACCCCACCTTGAAATTTATGCATGCCAAGAGGGGGCAGTTGGGGCAGGGTTCAAATATTATTAGGGAGGCTATCTTAGGGAATTTGTAGGCTCAGGAATTTTGTAACTTAAATTGTTTATTATAACAGTGAGAGGTCCTTGGAAGCAGCTGGGGAGACTGAGAACAATTGGTCAGAACAATAGATTCCACATTGATAAACAAACGCTCACTGATCCTTACATGTCCCTCACTTGGGGTGGCCACTGCCAGCACACCCTTCATAAATTCACTATATATCATAAATGGGCACACAATATGGAACTTGGGGCAGGGGTTTCACCTAGCTTTCACCCTTCTTCACTGCCAGGAATGAGACAAGTCATCTGCTGGAGAAACAATGTTGTTAAGAGGTGGAAAGGGTTAAAGTTAAGAATGCTGGCCATGAAGTTCTCTTGAGAAAACATGAGACCCAAATGCTTGCACAAGGTCAGAATGCTCTTATAACAGCAAATATCTGAGTGTGCTCTGTACTAAGGGAGGAGCTCTGGCCCTTCTTTACTTAACTATTACCTTACCCCTTTGAAGCTGATAGAAAAGAGAACATCCAATGTGAAAGAGGAAACCTGGGAACAATCTTTGAGTTATACTGGTTTGCATACCTAAAAGAGGCCAATAAAGTTCAAGGATTGGTCTCAGATGCATTAAAAAGGGCTGTCTGCTTACAAAGGCAGAGATGTAGTGGCCTGTTAATAAAACTTGTTACTCCTCTCTCCTGGTTGAACTCTCATTATTGAACATGTTGCTCATGTCTGGTAGCGCTCTGAAGACCTTGGAAAAAAGGTACTACCCAGCTGCCCAAAAGGAAAAGTCAAAGGAATTTTCAAAGAGGAACTAAAAAGGCAGAGAGATACCCTCCCTGATAATATTTGAACTCTTCCCCAAGAACATCAAAGGAAAAACTGCTAATTTCATAATTTTACCTCAGGGTACCCTGTCCCTAGGCATTAGTGATTTTTGTAAAGAGAAGTATCTTAGTTAAATGAGTTGTGTAAAAGAAAACAAGGCCCATGAAATCATATGTTATGGCAGTACCAAAGCAACTGCAGGCAGGTCCTGAAATTCAATATATCTAGATTTTAATGGTGAATTTCTTAAATCTTTGACCAAATACAGCAGGCTAATTTTTAAGTTGATATTTTTATATGACCTGCAATTGATGCATAAATATACAAATGACTTTGACAGAAAA
Organism: Macrotis lagotis; assembly: GCF_037893015.1. Classification (NCBI taxonomy): domain Eukaryota; kingdom Metazoa; phylum Chordata; class Mammalia; order Peramelemorphia; family Peramelidae; genus Macrotis; species Macrotis lagotis. Next base: position 301,075,169 of record NC_133660.1, on the reverse strand, counting down.
AAAAAAAAGATTCCCCACCCCTGGTGTAGAATATTTGTCTTGTTCTGTCATTTCCCTTTCTCATTTTCTAGATGCAGAGAGTAAGCTCCACTTGGTACTGGGAATTTTCGACAAGATCATATAGAAACCATTATGTTAGGCAGGATATTGCATTGAGTCAGTCTAGAAGGGAAGACTTGAGAAGCCAGGGTACCTGCATTTGATTCAAATAGTGAGCTTGGACATGAAACTAAAACTTTGTTACATAACAACTAAACTATGAGCTTATTCCCCTTCCACTCAACCCTTCATTCATTTGCATTCATTTTTATATTTTGTATGTGTCCCTGTGTATGTATGCATACATACATAGAGAATGAAGTAGTAAAGAGATATGTTTATATATTCACCATTATAACTCTTAATAAAAGCAATCCACAGGATGGCTAGGTGGCATAGTGGATAAAGCACCGGCCTTGGAGTCAGGAGTACCTGGGTTCAAATCCAGTCTCAGACACTTAATATTTACCTAGCCCTGTGGCCTTGGGCAAACCACATAACCACATTTGGCTTGCAAAAACCTTAAAAAAGCAATCTAATTGCTAATACTTAAGTAGAACTGTAGCACATGAGAACAAACCCACACTTTAATGGAAACAATCAATGTGGGTTAGAGTCAAAGGTACCAAAAGTCTATATAGCTGAAATTCAATTAAATATTCAGGAGAACACTAAGACACTCATGGAATGTAATATTTCTTAGCATTCTTGAGCTTGGGTACTAGGAAGATGTGTTTCTATGAAGGCAAGTTTTAAGAGTGGTCTAAGAGTGATTGGTTTGATTAAAGCCATAGAAAGGCAACCTGAGCATAATAAATAGATAAACAATAGAGTGCCAAACACCACTCAGACAAGGAGGAACAGCAAGTTATTTTTCTGCCTATTGACAATTGTACTGTAGTGTAAGGGTTTACCGATCATGACATATCAATCAAAGGTCACGGATTGCAGGATGAAAAACTCAACACCTCCCAGTAAGGGAAAAAAGGAAATGATGCAGCAATTACTGTTTATTACTGGAAGATTTCTAATGTGAATACTTATTTCTTAACTGAATCAATGCAAAAAACTTTTTTTTTAAAAATAACACATGGAAATGTATGTGTTTTAGTTGAATAACATTACCTATTTTCTGGATCACAACTTTTTCAAGACATTCTTAAGTTCTACAATGATCAGTGTGTAAATAAGGGGTGAAATTACTGGAGATGGTCTTCCCTGAGGCAATTAAGTCGCTAATCAGTCTCGGAACTATGGTGGAAGGGAAATATGGATCCATGAAGAATGCGCATGTCAAATAAAGCAGCTACATGGGTTGCTGTATCAGATGATTGAAAATAATGGTGATGAAGATAATGAGGTTCCCAGGAACAGGTCATGAAAATGACAAAATACACTATCTTCATTTCTTTCTTCAAGAGAAACCCCCAAATCAATGACATTTTTTTGTTTCTCCATGTAGTGAGAGTTGAATATATCCAGAAGTTTCATTAATGTAAAATATAAATGGCATGATACAGCAGTTAACATAAAATGTATAATTTTGTGAAGGTTTTATTAGTGCAATTTACACGATGTTCTTCACACTAATATTAATTTTTTTTAAATGAGAGTATCAAAGATAGAACATTTTCTAAAATTCATTGCTCATCCAACAATTCCTTCTTTTTCATGAAAATGCACTAATACCTTTAGGTTCAAAACATAAAATCATTTTTTAAAAGATAACAATATTCTAAGAGCATATATGCATTTGGGATTAATGAGACTCTTTTCTTGGTCATCGGCATGTTGATCATGAAAAAATTAAATGCAATATATTTGACTAAAAATAAAATTGAGCAATAAAGATATTCCATTTTAGGTGATAGAGATCCCTCTAAATTTGGTATCTTGTACAAGAAAAAAAAGTACAAATTAAATGACAACAGGAATATTTTAAATTATAAGATAATGGAGGATAAATATATAAGAGGAGAATCAAAAGCAATAAAATTACATACCCTTTTCTATCCCACAAACCTACAACTATTAAATTAAATTAAATTATTCCTGACTTTTAAAGCATCAAAAAGTGGACATTTGTGAGAAGATGGGAGGAAATGTAAACATGCATTTTTGCACATGTACACATGAACACAGATAGAGAGAGAATGACAGAGATAAACAGAGAGACAAAGAGACAGAGAGAGAATACCAATTTATATGCTGACTAGAAATCAGATGAGTCAAAATAGATTTTCTAGAAATATTTTAAACTGTTTAAAAAACCCGTTATAAGAATTTATTTCCATTAAATAAAGGGCATCTTGGGCAAAAGATCAACCTAATGATGGTCTAGGTCATGAACCATATCTAATCTTACTATCTACCTGTATTTCAAAATTGATTCCTTTATGCAATCAATCAAACCTCCAGTCTCAAGCATTAGGTGTCTGCCAGTTCATGGAAATTGAAGCCAATCTATACATTTTCTGTAGTCCTCATCAGGAAACCATTTAGCATCCAAGGGGCTTTATTTCAATTTTCAATAATATTTTGGAAATATTTGTCCTTCTCTTGAAATCAAATCTGCCTCATTTCAATTTAGATTCATTACTTCTTATTCCATTCATAAGATTGTGAATAATTCTTCAAGAAATTTCTTCATATAACTGAAAAAGGCGATGATATCTTCCTTTAGTATAGTTAATTAAGTCATTAATTTCAATGGATATTCTTGTGACATGACATTGATGTTCCCCACCAAACTGATTTTTCTTTCCTAGACATTATATATCTCATCAGATTCATTTTTCAACTGCAAATCCAGAACTTAGCACAATATTACAGATGCTAAAATGCCAGCCTAATAAAATGTCTATTTAGGCAAGCTTTAAAAAATTTTGAGGAGCACTTAGATGGCACAGATGGATAGCACTTAGAAGGATGGAGCACCAGTCATGACTTCAAATGTGGCTTCAGATACTTAATAATCACTTACCTGTGTGACCTTGGACAAGTCACTTAACCCCTTACCTTGCTTCCCAAAATATATATATTTTGAGTCACACATATACTTATCTATTTGGCCAGGCCACAGAACCGCAACCTCAGCCTCCCAGGAAAAATCAGAGTATTACATCTCAGCCTCTTGACAATTGGCATGTAGCACAGGGTTTACAGATAGACATGTAGCTCTCAAAGATCATGGAACCAGGATCAATAATTCAAAACCTTCCAATAAATGAGAAGTAAAGAACCAAGTCAAATCTCAGTGTGACTGAGGCAGGACTAAGGAATTGTCCCTAAGATTTCTGCCTTAGTCATAAGTGGGACAAAGATATATGTTATTTGGTTTATTTGTCCTTTTGAATAACTCAGGCATTTTGTTCCCTTTGAACCATTAACATATTAAACTCTGTATGTGGTTGGAGTTTAATAAATATTTGTATTTACTCTGAACTGAGTTCTCTGATTATAGTAGCTGAGATACTACAGTTGTAAGGCTTAGTTGGGGAATTAACTGATTTATCATGGCAACCCAAATTTATTAAGGAACCCCTTTCCATTTGGAAGGCAGGATCTGGTTGTAGATAAGAGAAAACAAATTTATAAACATCTATTGCCAATTTGGAATGGATACCTAACATACCTTCTGCTCAAGTTCTGTTCAGAATTTCAATCCTGTTCCAAGTGTTCTGAGAAAATTCATCTAGATTCAAGTGTAGATTGACCTGGGTTGTCTTTCAAAGAATAATGTGAGCCCTGGCCATTGGTCTGGTTTATTGCAGATAGGCATAAACAGTGCATTCCTCTTAATTCCAAAGTGTAATCCAGAAAATAAATAATCAAACACTGAGTATTTGCTTTACAAGTTTCCCAGATGTTTATCTTCTGTCTCTTTAGTAAAGATGACTGTAGTCTATTACAGCAGGATAGATTATATATTGAGTTTTAGAACTGAAAGGGAAGTTGGATGTGATCAACTCTAAATTCCAACCTTTATAGAGGATCACAATGGGAAGTGATTTAAAGATTGTCATAGCTAGAAAGCAATGGAACTGGTCTTCAAATCTAGATGCTATGGATTCATATTCAATGCCTCCCTCTCAATAGATTTCTCAGTTTCAAAGGGGAGAAAAACAGAGTGACAGATGCAATTGTCTCCTGTTAGAATATTTTAAAAGCTCACAATGAGAAACAAAAGCAAAGCAATGCACATGCAATTGAGAGCCTTGATTGATTAAAAGAGTTCTTTTAAAAATGTCACTGTTTGTGAGAAAGGGAAAAAAGAAAGATTAGAAGGAAAGGATGAAGTAGAGTCAAGATGGAGGAGAGAAACCAGAATTTCCTATGCTCAGATGGATTTCCCACAGAAGCAATGCTAATCAAGCCTCTAAACAGATTCTGGAGAAATGGTACCCACAAAAGAACAGAGTGAAACATTTGTCAGCAAGTTCTATCTTAGGTGTTCCAGAAGTATGCCCAAGCGAAGGAAATGAAACTTACCCTGCAGGTAGAGAATGAGGCCATGACCACTCAGAGGTTCTCAATTACAGGAGAGATCTACAGCAGAGATTCTGGAAGGCCCAATCAAGTGAACAAGTCTCTAAAAGTTCTCAATAAGGTAAGGGTCCCACTCAAACACAATAGGCTTGGGATAGCCATAAGGAATAAAACTCAGAATGAATAAGAAAGGCCAAAGAAATGGTGTGAATATAGAAAGTTGCCTTAGAGATAAGGACAGGCAAAACACAATCTCAGAAGAGGATGACAAAAGCAATACTAAAGTGAAGCTGCAAAGTAGAATAGGAATCGGTCTCTAGTCCAAAAAATTTAGGAAGACCTCAAAGATGAATTTTTAAAATCACGTAAAAAATTGGAGAAAGTGTTGAAAGGTAAACAACGCTTTCAAAAGGAAGCACAAAAATTGACTAAAGAAAACAAATCCTGTTTAAATAAACTGGATAAATGCAAAAATGAATGGGAAAAGATAACAACTCATTTAAAAAATAAGTCATCAAGGAAAAAAAAGAAATACAAAAGCTAACTGAAGAAAAAAATTCTTGGATAAAAAGCTGGGAGCATAATTACCCTATGAAACTAAGAATCAGTCATTTTTTTTTAAATGAGAAACTAGAATAAAATAAAAAAAAAACTTCATTGGCAAAAACAACTGACTTGGAAAACAGCTCTAGAAGAGAAAATTTAAGAATTATAAGATTATCTGAATGACATGATTAAACATAGAGCTGAGACAGCCTATTTCAAGAAATCATGAAGGAAAACTACCCTAATATCCTAGCATCAAGTCAAAATAGACATTAAAAGAATTCACTGAAGATCTCCTGAAAATCATCCCAAAATGAAAATTCCAAGTTATATTGCAACCAAATTTGAGAATTAGCAGATAAAGTAGAAAATTCTACTGAAAAAAGCAACTGAAATACCAAGGAGCATAAAGGATTATTCAGGACTAGAAAGCATCAACCTTAAAAGGATTAAAGAGATAGGAATATGATATTGCTGAGGGCAAATGAGTTACATTATCACCAAGAATCAATTACATAGCTAAATGAATGTACTCTTTTAGGGATAAACATTTTTTTTAACATAATAGATGACTTGAATATTTCTGATGAAGAAGCCAGAGTTGAAATGAAAATCTGGTCTTCAAACAGGAAAATCAGACATATATAAAAAGGTAAACAGGGGAAAAAATTAATCAATAAGACAAAATTGGTTACATCCCTAAAAGCGAGGATGATACTGATAGTTCTTGAGATCTGTTTCTCTATTTACATGGAATATACATAGATAGAAGGTATGCATATAAATTGATTTTGATGGGATGATTTTTTTAAATTAAGATATTTTTAAAAAGTGAATGTACTGGAACAGCTAGAAGAGGGAGGTAAACTGGGATAAATTACAAAACTTGAAGAGGTGCAAAGGACTTATTACAGTACAGGGAAAGAATGGAGGGGTGGGAATTGCTTGAATCTTATGTTCATTGGATTTGCCTCAAAGTGGGAATAACATAGACACCTCAGTTGGGTTTTGAAATGTATCTTACCTTTCAGGCATTAGCAGAGGAATGGGACAAATGGAAGCAGTGACTGATAGAAGGGAGGGAAGAAAAGAAGGGGAAATTTGAAAAGGGAAAAGGGGAAAGAGGACCAGAGAGGACAGGGAGATGAAAGGAAGTGGTATTCACAAGGAAAGTACTGGTGAGGAGGGAAAGGGTAAAAGGAAAGAAAACGATTAAAAAGGAGGGAGATAGAATAATGTGCAATAATGAGCTAGAAATATCACTGTAAATAGAAAGATATTTAACTCTTTCACAAACTAGAAATGGACAACAGGGTCAATAAAAACCCAGAATCCAAGAAAAGACTATTAAAAGAAACACATTTGAAACAGAAATACACAGAGTAAAGATAAAAGCCTGGAGCAAAATATATTATGCTTGAGCTGAAGTGAACACAATAGCAAACTTTAGCACAGAGAAAACAAAAGCAAAAATAGATGTAATTAAAAGGAATAACGAAGGATAAGGATAAGGAAAGAAACTGCATCTTCCTAAAAGATGTAGTAATTTCAATACTAAACTTATATACACCAAGTGGCATAGCATCCAAATTCTTAGAGGAAAAGCTAAATCAGTTACAGCAAAACAAAGACAACTATACTGGCAGGGCAGCTCAACCAACCTCTCTCAGAATTAGATAAAACAAAAGACAAAATAAAAAAGAAGGAAATTGAGGAAGGGAATAGAATTTTTCAAAAGTTAGATCTGATAGACTTCTCTATATAATTAAATGTGAATAGAAAGAAATATAACTTTTCTGAGAAAAAGATATATTTCACCATGCATAAGAGCATTAAAAAACTCTAATGAATAAAGATTAAATGCATTATTTCCAGATTAGGATACAATTTTAATCACATATAATAAAGGTTAGGGAAAGATAAATCAAAGGCTAATTGTAAACTACATAAGCTAATTTTAAAGAATGAGTGGATCAAACCAAAAATCATAGAAGTAATTTCATGCAATACAATGACAATAATGAGACAATATATAACAACTTTTGGAATGCGGCCAAAGTTGCCATTAGAGGAAATTTTAAAAACTCTAAAATTAAACAGAGAAAGAAGAGAGCAATGAATTGAGCATACAACTAAGAAAATCTAGAAAAAAGAACAAGCTAAGAATTTTGAATTTAAAAATTAAAGGAGAGACTAGTAAAATCAAACTAACCAAACCATTGAACTAACAAATAAGTTAGAGAACCAATTTCATAAAAAAAAAATGAAATCGATAAACATTAGGTCAATTTAAGTAAAAAAAAAAAGAAGAAAACCAAAATGTCAATTTCAAAAAATGAAAAGGGTGAATTCACCCCAATGAGGAGGAAATTAACTGATTCAGCACCCCCAATTTTGATTTAGCCAAGGTTAGTGAATGAATTTAATATGTTTGAATAAATATATAAAAATATTTGCAAAACATATTCTGAGGTAAGTAGTCTCATGCTTAATATAGCTATCAAAAAGAATCAAAGGGAATGAAAAGCATCCAGATGACAAGAATAATTCATTCAGGATGTGCACTCAAAGAAAAACAGCAACCACAAGAACAACAAAATCATTGTACCATGAAGTCTTTATGGCTTCCTCACCCATCCTACCTATAACATATCCTTTAGATGATAACTTGGGAAAGGAGGTGTATGATATATGCATTTCATTCAATGTGTTTAAAATACACTTTTATCACTGGGAAGAGAATGTGACCTACTCCATATAATTGTCCATTTCCTGGAATGTGTTGGGGGAATTTGTGATAAACAAATGTTCTTTTTTCATCCTGATAGAAGACCAAAGAAGCACAAATAGATATGCAAATCACTGGAAAACTCATCAAAACCTCCAATGAAAGAAATTCTAATGATTTGTTCTCTATTATGCGTTGGTTTGAAAGTTATATGTGGAATCTGGCAGAGATTTCCAGAGGCATTTCAAAGTAGTTTCCCAAAATATAGAGTTATAGTACAGTGACAATCTTTGGTAAAGAAGAAGTATCTTTTTCTTTGTCCTTTTGATCTCCAGTCAGATATGTTCAGCAGGTATCAGGTAAATTTTGCAGTCCTGTCCCACAATTTCAAAGCCCATGGGTATATAAATATGAACCACAAAATTATACTCCTACTTAGAATGCTGGAACAATATCTTGGAGTTTCATATCATGACATGAACCAGTTACACGGTACAGATGAAGACAAAAAGCAGCATAATTTTCTTTATTATTTTCCTCATATCTGAGTCAATCATTTCTATTTTATTTAATCTACTGATATATGACTATTTTCCCATTAGGTTTCATATTGTTTTTATGAGTATTAGCCAAGGTTTTTTCTTTGCTTCTGAAGTAATGTAATATTTGACAGTTTTAACAGTTTTTTCCCTTCTCACAAGTTCCCCTTAAAGAAGGGTGGTGGGAATAAGAGGCTACAAATGTCTATTCTGCTTACTTTTGAACCACACAAAGGTATTCCCAAGGGACATGTATGGTAGGGTGGGAAACAGACCACACAGCAGAAAAGGTCTTGCTTGTTTTATAGGGCATTTCAAAATTTTATTTGTTAAATATTATGCAGTTATAATTTAACATGGTTCAACTAGATTTGGAAATTGGTATACATTGATTAAGCTGAAATTCAAAAAGGCTAATTAAATTCTAGCATTTAAGTTAGGAAAATCAATTTAATAAATACAAATTAGATGCCGCATTTTTAGCATAGAGTTATGTTATTAAAATAATTTGAAATTTTCTGACTTCCGGCCAAGATGGAGGAGAGAAGAAAGTCACAGTTCTAAAGTATCCTGATCTCTTCCCCATCTATCACATGAAACAAACCTCTTAAAAGAAATCCGAACCAGGAAACCCAGAAAGAAAAGCCAGGAGAGGAAAATCTCATTACACTAAGAGGTACAAAAAAACCTATGGTAACAGAGGGGAAGAAGGGTGTAGAGGAGAAACACCTGAATCTTCTTCTCATCAGACTTGGCTTAAAGTCAACCTACACACACTCAGTTAACTTATAAAACATCTAACCTTTCAAGAAGTAAAAGGGGAAAAGGCGAGGAGGGACAGAGAAAGGGAAGGGGAGTAGAGGAAATAAAGGGAAATAACAAAAGGAAGGGAAGGAAACAGGGAAAGGGGAAAGAAAGGGGAGGGTGTGATATAGGAGGGCAAACACACTGAAGGGGGTGGCATTCAAAAACAAAATACTGGGGAATATGGATAAAAGGAGGGGAAAGGGGGAAAAATACAAACAGAGGGAAGATAGCACAGAGGGCAAGAAAGAATTAGTAATCATAACCTTGAATGTGAATGGGATGAACTCTCCCTTAAAACATAAGCAAATAGCAGAGTGGATTAAAAACCAGAATCCCACAATATGCTGCTTACAAGAAACTCATTTGAAGCAGAGAGATACATATAGATTAAAGGTAAAAGGTTGGAGCAAAATATATTTTGCTTCAGCTGAAGTAAAAAAAAGCAGGGTTAGCAATCATTATCTCAGACAAAGCAGCAGCAAAAATAGATAGCTTTAAAAGAGATAAGGAAGGAAACTTTATCCTCTTAAAAGGTACCGTAGACAATAAAGTCATTTCAATATTGAATATATATGCACCCAGTGGGACAGCACCCAAATTCTTAGAGGAGAAGCTGAAAGAATTACAGGAAGCAAAACTCTACTAGTAGGAGACCTCAACCTCCTACTATCAGATATAGATAAATCAAATCATAAAACAAACAAGAAAGAAATTAGGGAGGTAAATAGATTGTTAGAAAAATTAGATATGGTAGACTTATGGAGGAAACTGAATGGGGATAGGAAGGAATATACCTTTTTCTCTGCAGTACATGGAACTTATACAAAAATTGACCATGTACTAGGACATAAAACCTTAATGATCAACTGCAGAAAGGCAGAAATAGTGAATACATCTTTGTCAGATCACAATGCAATAAAAGTCATATGCAGTACTGGGCCAAGGAGATATAGACCCAGAGCAAATTGGAAACTGAATAACCTCATCTTAAAAAATGAGTGGACCAAAAAACAAATTACAGAAAGAATTAACCATTTTATCCTAGATAAGATAATAATGAAACAAAATACCAAAACCTATGGGATTCATTCAAAGCAACTCTCAGGGGATATATTATAACTCTAAATGCTTATATGAATAAATTGGAGAAAGAGGAAATCAATGAACTAAACAAGCAACTAAAAAATTAGAGAAAGAACAAATCAAAAATCCCCAATCAAATAACAAATTAGAAATTTTAAAAATTAAAGGAGGAATTGATAATATTGAAAGCAAAAAAATATTGAATTAACAAATAAAACCAAAAGTTGGTATTATGAAAAAACCAATAAAATTGATAAACCTCTGATCAATTTGATTAAAAAAAGAAAGAAGAAAAACAAATTGCTAGTATTATAAATGAAAAAGGTGAACTCACCACCAATGAGGAGGAATAATTTGAAATTATTTTGCCCAACTCTATGCCAATAAATTTGATAATCTAAGTGAAATAGATGAATATTTACAAAAATATAAGTTGCCCAGGTTAAATGAAGAAGAGATTAAATACCTGAAAACCCCTATCTCAGAAAAAGAAATTCAACAAGCCATTATTGAATTCCCTAAAAAAAAATCTCCAGGGCCTGATGGATTCCCAAGTGAATTCTACCAAACATTTAAGGAACAATTGGTTCCAATCCTATATAAACACTTTGGAAAAATAGAGAAAGATGGAACTATGCCTAACTCTTTCTATGAAACCAATATGGTATTGTTACCTAAACCAGGAAGAGTTAAAACAGAGAAAGAAAATTAAAGACCTATTTCCCTGATGAATATAGATGCAAAAATCCTAAATAAAATCTTACCAAAGCGACTACAACAAGTCATCACTAGGATAATACATTATGATCAAGTAGGATTTATTCCAGGAATGCAGGGTTGGTTCAATATTATGAAAATTGTTAGTAGACTCAATTATATCAATAACAAACCTATCAGAATTCATATGATCATATCAATAGATGCTGAAAAAGCTTTTGACAAAATACAGCATCCATTCCTATTAAAAACACTAGAGAGTGTAGGAATAAATGGACTGTTCCTTAAAATAATTATCAGTATCTATCTGAAACCATCAACAAGCATTATATTCAATGGGCAGAGGCTAGAGGCATTCCCAATAAGATCAGGGGTGAAACAAGGGTGCCCATTATCACCACTACCATTCAATATTGTATTAGAAATGTTAGCATCAGCAATTAGAGAAGAAAAAGAAATTAAAGGAATTAGAATTGGGAAGGAAGAGACAAAACTCTCACTCTTGGCAGATGACATGATGGTCTACCTAGAGAATCCCAAGAAATCATCTAAAAAACTACTGGAAACAATTAGCAATTTTAGCAAAGTTGCAGGTTATACAATAAACCCCCATAAATCCTCAACTTTTCTATATATGTCTAGCAAGAAACAGCAGGAAGAGCTAGAAAGAGAAATCCCATTCAAAGTAACCTCAGAGAGTGTAAAACACCTGGGAGTCTATTTGCCAAGACAGATGCAGAATCTTTTTGAAAACAATTATAAAACACTTGTCACACAAATTAAATCAGATTTAAATAACTGGGCAAATATCAACTGCTCATGGATATGGAGAGCTAATATAATAAAAATGACAATTCTACCAAAACTAAACTATCTGTTCAGTTCCCTACCAATTCAAATTCCAAAAAATTACTTTAATGAGCTAGAAAAAATTGTTAAGTAAATTCATATGGAGAAATAAAAAGTCAAGAATTGCCAGGAGCTTAATGAAAAAAAATGCAAAAGAAGGTGGCTTAGCACTACCAGATCTAAAATTATATTATAAAGCATCAGTCATCAAAACTGTTTAGTATTGGCTAAGAAATAGAGTGGTGGACCAGTGGAATAGACTAGGTGTAAAAGCAGGAGATGATTATAGTAATCTGCTGTTTGATAAACACAAAGAGTCTGGCCACTGGGCTAAAAACTCCCTCTTTGATAAAAACTGCTGGGATAATTGGAAGTTAGTATGGAAGAAACTTAGATTACACCAACACCTCAAACCCTTTACCAAGATAAGATCCAAATGGTTACAGGATATAGACATAAAAAAACAATACTATAAGCAAATTAGAATATCAAGGACTAGTCTACCTGTCAGATCTATGGAAAGCGGAAAAGTTTATGACTAAGGAAGAGTTGGAGAACATCACTAAAAACCAATTAGATGACTTCAATTACATTAAATTAAAAAGATTTTGCACAGATAAAACCAATGTAATCAAGATCAAAAGAAAAGTAGTAAATTGGGAAACAATCTTTACAATTAATGATTCTGACAAAGGACTCATTTCTAAAATATACAGAGAACTGAGTCATATTTTTAAAACAAAAAGCCATTCCCCAATTGACAAATAGTCAAAGGATATGCAAAGGCAATTTGCAGATGAGGAGATCAAAGCAATCCATAGCCATGTGAAAAAAAATGCTCTAAATCATTAATTATTAGAGAAATGCAAATTAAAGCTTCTCTGAGGTACCACCTCACACCTATCATATTGGCCAGTATGACCAGGAAGGATAATGATGTGGGAAATCTGGGACACTATTACACTGTTGGTGGAACTGTGAACTCATCCAACCCTTCTGGAGAGCTATTTGGAACTATGCCCAAAAGGTAAAAAAAATGTGCATATCCTTTGACCCAGCAATACCACTACTGGGTCTATACCCTGAACAGATGAGGAAAAAGGGTAAAAACATTACTTGTACAAAAATATTTATAGCAGCCCTGTTTGTGGTGGCAAAGAATTGGAAATCCAGTAAATGTCCTTCAATTGGGGAATGGCTTAGCAAACTGTGGTATATGTATGTCATGGAACATTATTGTTCTATTAGAAACCAGGAGGGATGGGAATTTCAGGGAAACCTGGAGGGATTTGCATGAACTGATGCTGAGTGAGATGAGCAGAACCAGAAAAACAATGTACACCCTAACAGCAGCATGAGAGTGATGTTCAACCTTGAAGGACTTGCACATTCCATCAGTGCAACAATTGGGAACAAGTTTGGGCTGTCTGCAAAGGAGAGTACCATCTGTATCCAGATAAGGAGCTGTGGAGTTTGAACAAAGTACAAGGACTATTCCCTTTAATTTGGAAAAAAAAACAGATATCTTATTGCCTGATCTGGTTACCTCTGAGAATTCTGTTCTCTTTAAGGATATGATTTCTCTCTCATCACACCCAATTTGGAGCAAGGTACAACATGGAAACAAAGTAAAGACTGAGGGAATGCTATCTGTGGGGTGGGGTGGGGGGAGGGAAGCAAGATTGGGAGAAAATTGTAAAGCTCAAATAATATCTTTAATAAAAAAAAAGGAAAAAAAGAAAAAAGAAGTGGATAAACAACCTAACTTTAAAATGATTTGGGGCAGCTAGGTGGCACAGTGGATAGAGCACAGGCCCTGGAGTCAGCAGTACCTGAGTTCAAATCTGACCTCAGACACTTGATAATTACCTAGTTGTGTGGTCTTGGGCAAGTCACTTAACCCCATTGCAAAAATTGAAACAGAAGAAAATGAATGATTTGATTAATGAAAAAAAGACTAAGTTTTTACAATGCAAAAAGCATCATGGCATCTTCCAAGAAGATTAAGAAAACATTTTAAATAAAGTGGTTTTTAAGTAGTCCTGTTTTGATTAGCAAATTTTATAGCACCTGTGACTGAAATACAAGTTGACAGGGAGGTGACATAATTGATTTCAAAAGCTTTAATGCTTAAAATAATTTTAGATTTTATAGCTAGATAAAATAAGACCTAAGCAGAATAACTAATTTTAAAAAGTTGTTCAGATATGAAAAGTTACAGAACAATCATTTAGCTTTAGTTAGCCAGACATTATATGTCAGTGGTTGAAATTTATAATTAATCTAAATGGATTGAATACACCTTATTACACCTTGTGTGATTCAGTCACTTAATAAATATATTCCACATTATTTTGTATAAAATGCTTACTTGGGAAGAGCATTATGCTGGTATAGAAAGTTATAAAGCAATTATAAAGTTTAGCTAGAACTCTCTCCTTCCACTATTTAGTCTTAATGACTCAATGCCCCAATTTTGATTAAACTAAGGTTAGTTAATGACTTTTGTTCACATTCAAGCTAATATCTCAACATCAATTAAGAAATCTTTCCTGGGGAGGCTAGCTTGCGCAGTGAATAGAGCATGGCCTTGGAGTCAGGTGGACCTGGGTTCAAATTCGACCTCAGACACTTGAAAATTACTTAGCCCTGTGGCCTTGGGCAAGCCACTTAACCCCGTTGCCTTGAAAAAATCTAAAAAAAAAATATTTCCAAATACCTGACTGATCCAATTCTCCACAAGGGTGGAGGTCATATACTGAAGTCTACCCAAGGGATATAATCCTTTGTTTGATCTAATGGCTATATTTGTTTGATCCGTGGCTATATTTAAGAAAGGTTCAATAAATTTATTAAAAATATTAAAAATATTAAACATAGCAAAGGTAACCAGCCTCTCCTATAATGTACTAACCAATATAATATGGAAAACAGAGGAAAGTACATGTACGAACTTACTTTTCTTCAGATGAAAAGGCTGATTCATTCAAGATGCCCTCTCATAAAACTGACAAAAGATAACTAAACTTTGTTTCATGAAACTTATTCTGCTGCCTTTCTCATATTTCCTAATGGATACCCATTTAGCTGTCTCAAAGAGAGCATGTATACAGTGTATATGTATTTCATTCGAAGATATTTTTATCTACTATAAGAAGCATAGATCTTCTGCAGGGCAGTGCTCATTCACTGGGTTGAGTTAAAGACATTTTCTGATTAAGAAATATTCCTTCTTCTCCAAGATGAATGTCTAGAGGAGGAAAAATAGGTTTCCAAAGTCCTGGATATCATATCAAGACTTTCAATGGAAGAGCATTCTTGGGATCTATTTTCTAGCATTTTCTGATTTTTTAAAGTTATGCGTGAGATCATGGGATAGATTCCCAGAGGTATTTTGAAGCAGACTACGAAAAAGTAGGTTTCTAGTATAGAGGTAAACTTGGGTGCAGGGGAATTCATTATTTTTCCTTTTATTTTTTTAGTTACACTCAAGTGTGTTCACCATTTATTAGGTAAATGTTGCTGTCCAGTCCCATCCTTTCAAATCCCATGAGCATATAGCTATGAACTGCAGAGTCGCACTCCTACTTAGCATTTTAGAGCAACATCTGAGAGTTTCGTATCACTACATGAGTCAATTAACTAGATTGTACAGATGAAAGTGAAAAACATAAAAAGACTTTCCTTTATTATTTTTCTCATATCTTAGTCCGTCATGTTAATAGCAAGGGAGAAGTGCATTTTTTAAAGAATTATATTTCTTATTTAATTCACTGGCATATTCTTATATACCCATTAGGTTTCACATTGTACTTATGAGTATTGTCTAAGGTCTCTGTCACCAAATAGTTCCCCTTGCTTCTGAGATACTGTAGAATTTGACAGGTTTTTTTCCTCCTAGAAACAATGAAAGCCTTCCTTGAAGGAAGGTAGTGAAAAGAGACTACAAATGTTTATTTTATTTCCCTTTTAATGACACAATAGCTTTCCCAAGGGACATATGAGGTGGGGTGGGAAACAACCCTCACAATACATAGGGTCTTCCTTGCTTTACATGGCATTAAAAAAACTTTTTGCTAAATATTACGCAATTATATTTTAACATGTTTCAACTATATTTGGACATTGGGGTATATGAATTAAGTTGAAATTCAATAAGGTTAAGTGTAAATTTTAACACAGTTTAAAAATATCAATTCAATAAATATGAAATACGCAAGGCAGTCTTAGATCACAGGGGTTTTATTAAAATAATTTTGGGATTTTTCTACCCCACAGGTTCAACATTTGTAATTTTTTATGTTCCATTCAGAAGACTAATGTAATTTCAAACTGCATCAATACAGATAGAGCAGGCAGGAATAGGGAGGTATTTATTTCAGTGTACCCTGCCTTCGTCAGAATTCATCAACAATGTTTAAGTCTTTGTTCCAAAGTTTAAAAAGGATATTAATCAAAAGAATGGTGAGAATAGTATAACCAGTATAGTGAAAAGTCTTTATTCTAAGTCACAAAAGGATCATATAAAGCAACAAGACCTGAATGACATGGGAAAGAAAGGACTCAAGGTGGGAATGATAGCCTCAAGTATATGAGGAGAAGTTGTATATAAGAAATTTATATTTTTGTGTTGGTCAAATAAGAACAGAATAAAGTACCATGGGTAAAAGTTTTATAAAAAAAAATGGTGACTTGTTATCAATAGGAAATCCAATTCTAAATGAGTGGTGGGGGAAGAGAGAGAGATAGAGAGTTGTTCATGAATATTTTCAAGGCGATTTCGGATGACCATTTCTTAATTATTATAGCTATTTATAGCAACTCCTAAGAGTTTATGTAGTCCTTGAAAACTATCATATTATTTTAAGCTCCTACAAACCTCCTGAGAGATTAGTGCTGTTCTAGATGAGGAAATTGACAGTGATAAACAATCATTGGTTGTCCCTGTATCCCAGAGTTAGTAAATATCTGAATCTATATTGAAACTAAAAAATGTTACAATATAATATATTAATCTCAAAATAAAATGTTAAACAAATAAATTCTTCCTTTATTTTTCCTATTTATTTCAAAAAATATATCATGGGCTATTGAGGTTTCTCCCAAATGTCACATTTTATTACAAGGAATGCTAATTATGCTGCAGTGCTCAGTTGCCTTTTCATGAGGATACTACTAAAGCAGTATATACTTAATTTATACCAACTCCTACAACTGATGTGATTTATAGCTTTCCTTTTAACTAGTTGTGGCTGTTGACTATTGCATGTGAATGCAGCAGTGGGGATTTATAAATTATCTTTTAAGTAGGGTTTCCTCAAAACACCTTGATGCCAAGGTCATCTTTCCTAGAGGGTCTTAATTCTTAAATGAAGGTAAAAGGAGGGATGCAATTAAAGATTCCCAGTATTATTCTTCAAAATTTAAATAATTAAAATATTCCATAATCTTCCTCCATTCTTATCATTAAAACCAACTTTAAATCACAGGATGCTCTGTCACATAATTTATGTTCTAAGGAAAGTGAGGAGCTCTCATAGTCACCATTTTCCCTTATTTTCCCACATTTCTTTCTTTTAGGTTTTTATTTTTTTTTTATTTTTGCAAAGCAAATGGGGTTAAGTGGCTTGCCCAAGGCCACACAGCTAGGTAATTATTAAGTGTCTGAGACCGGATTTGAACCCAGGTACTCCTGACTCCAGGGCCGGTGCTTTATCCACTGTGCCACCTCACCACCCCTATTTTCCCACATTTCTTGATAGCATTGTCAAACTGTGAAATACCCACTAATGATTTTTATCAAAGAAAATCTTGCTTCTCCTACAAATAACTTCTTTCACCTTTAAGGCATCCTTAGATGTCCAGATATGAAATTCTCTTAATTTCTCTAGGTCTATCAAAGGAAGTCATATCTCCAGTTTGAGATTATAACCTTATGTAAAGTAGATAGTTTTAGTCTGATTTCATAGTTCTCAAACTGTTAGAACTTCAGAGCCCTTTTGGCTTTAAAAAATATTTATATCCCCATGTTGACATTATTTATACATATTAGTTCTAATAATATTCACTGTTTAAAAATTTATTTAATAACATTTTAAATAAAGATGAATTTATTTGAAATGACAATAAGTTCATTATGTTTATTTAATATAATTTCTGAGTAAACTGCATTTGGAAAATTTAAAATAACATGCATAATGCCAGGGAATAGTAATTTCTCAACCCTTGATAAAGTTTATTCAATTTGAGGAAATTATTTTTCCTCTTCACAAAAAAGCTAAATTTGTCTTCCTCTGTCATCCATCCATTGATTCTGGTTCCTGTCATCTGAGAATAAACAGGAAAAAAAACACAAGTTTAAGCCATTCTGTACATAATGTTAGCTGCCATGTATAATTGCCACTTTCATTCCATTAATCTGAAGGAACAATGTTAAGTATATTTTTATATCTCTCCTTTAATGCATATTATAGATTTTTAACAAAAGACATTTTAAAAATTATAACATTTTTATCCTGTAAAAGATGATTAACATGGCATTATTTATTCTAAAACTGTATTACTTTGGAAGGAATGTATATGTGTGTGTGTTTGTGTGTGTGTGTGTGTGTGTGTGTGTGTGTGTGTGTGTGTCTGTATGAAAGTATAACATTGAAAATACTCAGAAGCAGGGAGGCTACGTGGAGTCAGGAGTACCTGGGTTCAAATCCAGTCACAGACACTTAATAATTACCCAGCCTTGTGGACTTGGGCAAGCCACTTAAACCCATTGACTTTAAAAAAAAAACAACCTAAAAAAAAAGGAAATATTCAGAAGTAATGTATGGTGACTTCAAAAGTGAATGAATTGGTTAATGAAAAAAGGATGAAGTTTTAGCAATGTACAAAGCATAATGGTAAAGACTGATGATATAAATAAAGAAATGACATGCTTCTATTAAAAAAAGTCTGCATCCTCCAAGGAGCTTAGAACACATTTTTAAGAAAGTGGTATTTAAGTAGATTTACAAATGTTAGGGAATTTGTGATTACAACACAAGTTGAAAAAAAAGGTGACATAATTGATATCAAAAACTTTAAAGCTTGAATCATTTTTAGATTTTAGAGATAGAGAAAATAAGATCTAGGGAGAGTTATCAGATCTGGCAAAAGTTGTACAGGTATTAAAGGCTGTGCAACAATTTGAAACTCTCTTCTCAGTGATAGAACCTCTTACAAAAAAAAACATTCTCATCACAACAATCACTCCACACTTTCCTATAATAATTGTATTAATTAGAAAGTGAAATTGTTAAGAGTACAGATCATCTTATTATCTTATGTTTCAAGTCCTAACAATTAATACAGTGCTTGACACGTAGAGTTTTTGATAGATTTCAATCTCTCTCTCTCTCTCTCTCTCTCTCTTTCTGTCTCTCTTTCTGCCTTTATCTGTTCCTTGACTCTTTTAATTCACAAAATTAAATACACTTTCCCTAACACAAGGCAACCTCTCTTAAAAAATCAACTATGAGTCAACCAATAAGCAAGTACTGGAAAGGACCTAAGTAAGTATTATGATAAATAGCAGGAATGAAAAGAAATATAAAAATCAAAACACTCATCACACTCAAGGAAGTATTCATTTTAAGTAAGGATATAAAATTTAAATTATTATTTATATAGATGATATATAAACTATTAAAATATGGTATAAACAGAAATTAATCACAATGAACAGATACCCATGTAGTCTGTTTGGAACCAGGAATGACCTTCTATGGAATATGGAATTTGAGCTTAATGTAGCAATGACCCAAGGAAGCTAAGGGAAGGAGATTAATAAAGAAAACAGTTCAGACATTGGAAATGAGCAATATTAAAACATGGATTAAGCATAAGGAATTCAGCTAATGGGCAAAAAAAGTAGGCTAGGATACTGTATAGAAGGCAATAAAATATAAGTATAATGAAACTAAGAACATCAGAGAAGAAATGGGAGAGAATTAAAGAATAAGATAAAAATGATTACTTCACAGGTGTTCTACATGCAGATCTTTTCATGCTTCCTTAAACTGCATTACTATTCTTGACAGTGTCAAAAATTTAGACAGTTATAATAATTTGTATAACCAAAGAACATTATGATAATATATCCCTTAAATTCTTTCCCCTACATATAACTGGAAGTAATTTTTATTAGAGATGAATAAAAATATTATACTAGACACCAATACAGTTATAAAGGAATATAAATTAAGATTCCTACTTTTAACCCATGACATTTTTGATTTTTAAAATAATTATCCATATTCTCAGGGAAGATCAAAAACTTTATTTTTATTTATATTAGTTACTTGTTTTTATTTATTTTGTAAATGGTTATTATGAAAAACTGTTTTGCATCAGTTCCCATATGTAATTGATACAGTTCTTCCCAAAGAGTAACAGAATTATGGATAAAGGAAGGGAATTTAGAAATTAACAATAATTTATGTTACAACTAAAAGGACAAAAAAGAGGAGGGAAAGGAACATACCTTAAAAAGGTGAAATTTCTTCAAAAGGTCTTAACTGAAAATTCAAAAAGAAATAGTTTTATTTCAATATCAAAACGATTTTTGGTGCCCACACCTTCTTCATGGCATTCTTCATCTCTGTATTTCTCGATGTATAGATGACAGGGTTCAGCGTGGGTGCAATGACTGTGTAAAACATGGAGAACCCCTTATCATTTAGACTGGCACTAGGAGGTAGGAGATAAGTGGCAATACAGGGAACAAACAACAGAACAACAATCATGACATGGGAAGCACAGGTAGAGAGGGCTTTATGTCTAGTATCTGATGAATGGTTCCTAAGGTTGTATAGTATGACAATGTAAGATGCCACCAAAACAAGAATGGTAGCCAAGACAACCATGCCAGAATTTGCAATGACTAAAATATTCGGGACGTATGTGTCAGTATAGACAAGTTTTAAAAGAGCTTTCACATAACATAAATAGTGATCCACTTGATTAGGACCACAGAAAGGTGACCTAGCCACCATGAGTGCCTGAGGAATGGAATGGCAGAAGGCCACCATCCAAGCCACCAAGATCATTGTGTTACATCTCTGTTGATTCACTATGATCATGTAGTGTCAGGGCTAACATATGGCAACACATCGATCAATCTCCTTGGCCAGCAAGATAAACACCTCAATAGCAGCCAGGAAGTGAGCAGCAAAGAGCTGAATCATACAACCATTAAAGGACATATTTTTTTTTCTTTAGCAATTAAGTCCCTGATGAGCCTAGGGACTATGGTGGTTGAATATGCAAGATTCTTTATTGACAAGTGACACAGAAAATAGTACATTGGCTATTGGATAAGATGGCTTCATATGATGGTGAGGAAGATAATGAAGTTTCCTAGGAAAATGGCTAAATAACAGAAGAAAAAGATTATAAAACACATCCTTTTGAGATCCTCGTTTATGAAAAGTCACAAGAGAACAAATTCTGTGACATTCTGATTTTCCATGTATGTCAAATAGTTTAGAAATGTCCAAGTCACCTTTCTGGTCAAATATGCAGGAAAATTCTAATTCATCTGAAATCAAACACAGAAACATAAATTATCACCAGCATCATGGAAGATCAAAAACTTACTCTCCAATTATTCAAATGTTCAATGCATTGCTACAGTGGATCTTGCTATGTCTTTAAATCTGTGAAGATCAAATTAAATATTTTTACAGGTAGGTCTTAGAAATACAATGAAAATCATGATCTTAATATTATTCTTACCTTTACTACTCAAATCCCTTTCTTCATATTGTTCCATAAAGGGTTATATGTCTTTAAAAGTTATGACAATTTTAAAAATGCCCAAGATTTCCATATTTCTCCATTAGTGTGATAATTTAATAATCAAATTGAGTAAATTAATAGTAACATTCATTAAACATAACAAAGTAAAGATTAATACATTAATTTGTTATGAAAACAACATGGAAATATATCAGACATTTATTGTGATTATCAAAGAGAAATGTGATAAAGAACTGTTTAAGGCAAAATGGAATATTAAACTATTAAATATAATAAGGTAAAAGTTCTCCTAAAAGGATTTCTAAATGCCTTCTGGAAATCAAATATGAAGGGATGAAATATATTTTTAAAATATAAAAATAAATCTCCTGTACCTGGCTCCAACGCAAAACCAATTAACAGTCCTTTACATATGTAGGCAGTCAAAGCAAGAAACAATTAACACCAAGAAGAAGGAAGACAAAAATTAAACAATAGAACTGACCAAAAAATGCAAGTATCCTGCCAAGTGGAAGTCACAAACACAAATACTCAATTATATGTACTGAAGGAATTTTGACAACAGTCTAAGAAAATAATGTGTGAGCTTTCATAAATAGAGAAGATTTTGGAATTTGATATTGGGTGGTGTAAACTTTGAATAATTGAACCTGAAGTACCGGTAAGGAAGTCCGATCAGACTAGATTTGTGGAGCGGAATAAAATGATATGCTGTCCTTTCCCTCTCCACTAATTAAGACTTTTTCAGTCTTTATCAATCTCCTTTTACCTATACTGGATTTATCCATGTTACTCTGATTTTCTTCCAGGTAAAGGATTTTTCTCCTTCTGTTCCTACTTTTCATTCTTTTTATTTATCTCTGTCCCTTCGATTCTTATGTTTGTTGTCTCTTAGATAAATGACTTATCAAGATATTGATCCCATATATTGATACTTCAAGATTGCCAGGACCAAGAAGTATATGATCTCCTCTTGCATAGTCTTCTATTATGCTGCTTTAGCAAATAACATTTTAACTTTCTTTTTGTAATTGTTTAATTTTGGGGGGTTGGAAAAGATCCTCAAAGATCTTAATAACAAACAATTTCACAATGAAAAATTGGAGGTGCAGTACAGAGACTGCCATCTAGTGGTCTAAAAGAACCTTATTTCATTTCCTAGGCATTGTGGTGTTTTGATTGTGCCTATAGTTATCTTTAGGCAGATAACTCGAGTCTAGGTCATTCATATATACTTTTCTTACATTCTGGTACTCACTTCTGTGTGGATACAGTCAAAGCAGCCCTTGAAGTAGGTGAAGAATAAAGGAAGAATTATTAATAATTGTTGAGAAAGAGATGGAGGAATCTAGGTTAGAAGGAAGCATGGGAGAAATCTTATACAACTTGCTTCATTTTACCCAAAAGAAAAATTGAAACTCAAAATCACCACTCATGATCTAAATTCCCATAATTCAGATATAGAAAAGCAGAGGTTCAACTAGTTCCCTTGAATCCAATCCTACTCTACTTATCATTTTGTATTAAAGGAAAAAATAAAAACACGGAGAAAGACAAATACAAGTAGAAAAAAAGAATAGAAAAAGAGATAGGGAAGGGAAAAGACAGACAATAAAAGGGATCAGTAAAGACAGAAAAAATAACAGTATAGTAAGATAAGGAAAAGAAAGAAAGAAAGAAATAGGGAGTGAGAGACAGACAGACAGACAAATTGACAGGCAGAGAGAGAGGCAGAGAGAAAAGAGAGACAGAAAGAAACAGATACACAGTGAGACATTAACAAACTCAAGGCAGAGACAAAACATACACTTATGCAAGTTAGATCTCCCTAAAGGTTCTTCCTCCTCTGGCATTAAGTGATTTAATAAACATTTTTTTTCTGGGTATGACAGAAAACCTGAGAGTTTTATATAAATAAAGCATTTTCTCTTAAAAAAATAAAATATTTAAAGTCAAATAAGATTGATTAAAGTTCAACTACAGATAAAGGCCACATGGCAAAGATATTTGAACTGAATTAAAAATCTGTCTTCTACCTTTTCAAAAGGCATTGATATATCCTGACCCAATTTAAATCTACTTGCATTCCCACTCTATCTAGATATTTAATTAGCATGTGCTTTGGAGGATGAGAAATAACCTTATCAATAAATCATGATCTTTAGGGACTGTCCATTTCAAGAGATTTTAAAAGAAATAGAATCAAAGGAATAGATCATAAAATAAAAAAATTATGTGTAAATTTGATATAATGCTAATTTATCTAAATTCTATTGACTTACATGCTTTTTTATCATTGGTGCTTTGCTGTTGTTTTGTCTGTGAATTTGTAGAAAGAACTTCAGGAGAGAAAAGTTCTTTTGAAAAGGCAGATTGGCTGGAGCAGCTAGGTGGTACAGTGGATAGAGTATCGGCCCTGGAGTCAGGAGTACTTGAGTTCAAATCCGGCCTCAGACACTTAATAATTACATAGCTGTGTGGCCTTGGACAAGCCACTTTACCCCATTTGCCTTGCAAAAAAAAATCTAAAAAAAGGCAGTTTGGCAACTGTTCTGAAATTTATCATATTCTTTTTCAGTTTTGTTCATTCGTTTTTCCAACTATATGCAAAGACAGTTTGGAACACTCAGTTTTTGTAAGATTTTGAGTTTCACATTTTTCTCACTCCCTCTCTTCCATACGTCCTTCCCCAGAAAGAAAAATCTAATATAGGCAAACCTATGTTAAGCATATATCCATATAAATCATGTTTTAAAAGAAGAATCATATCAAAAAGAGAAAATGAAAAGTTAGAGAGAAACAAACAATACATAAAACAACATTTTTTTCAAAAACATCAAGACTAGTAAACCTTGATTTGAATATAAATTCCATACTTCCTTCTTTACACATGGATGGAATCTTCCATCACAATGTGGGAATTGTCTTTGATTATTGTATTACTGAAATGAGCAGGTGCAACACAGTTTATCTTCACCCAGTATTGCTGTAAGCATGTAGAATGTTCTTCTGCTTCTCCTCACTTCTCTTGGCATCATTTCATGCTAGTTTTTCCAGACTATTCTCTAGTCTCATCTTTCATGAATTCTTACAGAACAATAACACGTCATCATAGTCATATACCACAATTTGCTTGGCCATTGCCTAACTGATGGGAATCTCCTCACTAAAATAATTTACCATTCTCAAGTTGCCTAATTTTCCTATAATTTTAATGATTTAAGTAGGGTTAGCTAGACAGTGTTTGGAATCTCTTCAATAAAATTTATTGTTTTGAAGTTGCTTAAGTTCCTATATTTTTAATGATTTAAGTAGGGTCAGCTAGACTGTGTCTGTCAATGATTATATTCAAATGTTTTTTTTTCCTTGATTCAATATGGTTTGAAATATACTTCTCAATACTTTGTTTAATTCATTTACTTAATAATTGTATGGTACATTATTGATGCAAGAAATGCTTATTAGAGCAGAGTTTTGGAATGCTGAATGTGATAATGCAAATATTAACTTTAGACAAAACTCCCTCCTTTCACTCTAATCTTAAATGGTTCAATGATCCAATTTTGATTGAGCTAAAATTAGTTAAGGATCTTTGTTTGCCTTCCAGCTATATTTGCACCATCGATTAAGAAGTCTTTCTAAACCCCTGAAAAATATGGAAGCCACAAAGTGAAGTCTACATGAATGTTTTAATCATTTGCTTGAACTAATTGCATGATGAACCAATATACATATACATATATATATACCAATACATATATATATAGAATATATATTAAAGTTTTAATAAATATATAAAAAATATCAAAAATATCCTGAAGTAAGCAGCCTCATATATTGTGTATTGTGCACCAATCAAAACTGAATGCAGTGGACAATTACATTCACGAGTTATGAGATAATTTTTGTTGTCCAGTACCACCCTTTCTAATCCCATGAAGGTATAGTTATAAACTGTAAATTCATATTCCTATTTAGAATTTTAGAACAGCTTCAAGAACATATCATCACATGAGTCTATTTCGTAGATGACACAATTGAAGAAACTCATGTTTCTCCAGATGAAAAGGTGGATTCATGATGTCTTCTCATAAAACAAAAAGGAAAACAAATTTTGTGACATGAAGCCTCTTCTGCTGTCTCTCCCATATTTCTTAATAGTCACCTGTTTATAAGTTTCAATAAGAGGAGGTGTATGATATATATGTACTTTATTTGAAGGTATTTCCAACGATTCTAAGAGTAATCGGTCTTCTTAAGCACAGTGCTCATTGACTGAGTTGTGTCAATAGCAACTTCCTTGTCAGGAAATTTTCCAAGATAGGAGTCTAGAGAAGAGCAAACAGGTGTCCAGAGTTCTGGCCAACATATGAAAATTGTCAATGAAAGTCTCTTCTGGGATCTGTTTTCTAGCATTTTCTGATTTTTAAAGGTGTGAGATCAGGGAATAGATTCCCAGAAGGATTTCATGGGAGACTATGAAATTCTAGATTTATAGTACAGTGATCAACTTTGGTGCAGGGGAAGTCATTTTAACTTTTCCCTTTTTTTCGGGGGGGGGGGTCCAGTAAATTATATTCACCAGTCATCAGATAAATTTTGCTGTCAAATACCACCCTCTCTAATCCCATGATTGTATAGTTATGAACTACAAAGTCACATTCCTATTTAGAATTTTAGAACAGCATTGAGAGCATATCATCACTTGAATCTATTTGTAAGATAAGACAGTTGAAGAAAGGAATATAGAATTTTTCTTTATCATTTTCTTTGTATCTGAGTCAATCAAACCAATGCCAACAGAGACACTGTCTTTTTTATGGAATAATTGTTTTGTTTACTCTACTGGTATATGATTATATTCTCCTTAGTTTAAATACCCCTTAGGTTTTATATTCTTATGAATATTGTCTCAAATCTTAGTGTCAGCACATACCTCACTTCTGAGGTGTTGCAGTATTTAAGTTATTTGTTCTTCGAAAAACAACGAAAGGCTCCTTGAAGAAAAGTGCTGGGGAGAAGAAGAAACAAATGTATATTCTATTTGCCTTTTAACCATACTATGATATTCCCAAGGGACATGTTGGGTGAGTTGGGGAATAGGTCTCTCAATAAAGAGTCTTCATTTACATGAAATTATTAAATAAATTTACTTACATATTATATAGTTATATTTTAACATGATTCAACTGGGTTTGGATATTGGGATACATGAATATTTTGAAATGCAAAAAGTTAAATGGAAATTCCAGCACTTAATTGTGAAAATCAGTTTTAGAATTGTAAACAAAAGATGCATTTTTGGACTTCAGGTATTTTAATAGAATAGACTGGGGATTTTTTTTTTCTCACAGAATCAACAGGGAAAATTTTTGCTATGCCATTCTTAAAGTTTCTATAATTTTTAGGCTGCATCAGAGGTAGAGCTGCAAGATATTAATTTTGTTTTACCTTGTCATTATCAGAACTCATCTACAATATTTAAATCTTATTTCTAAGATTTAATTTTTTAGGTTTTTGCAAGGCAAATGGGGTTAAGTGGCTTGCCAAAGACCACACGGCTATATAATTATTATGTGTCTGAGACCGGATTTGTACCCAGGTACTCCTGACTCCAGGGTCAGTGCTTTATCCACTGTGCCACCTAGCCACCCCAGTTCCAAGATATTAAAAAAGAGGTTTTGATAAGTTGAAGGATAGTGAGAGTATGGCAAACAGTATTCTAAATTACCTGGGGCCCCCAAAATGTAACAAGACATGAGTGACATGGGAATGAAAAGACTCAAGGTGGGCATGATAATTTCAATTATATGAAGAGAAATTATATGGAAGAGATTTATAATGATGTGCAGAGTAAAAAGGACAGAATGAAAAGCAATATATAAATGAGTTAAAGAAGAAAATGGTGACTTGTAGTCAGAAGGAAAAACATACTTTCTAAAACTTAAAGCAATTCCAACTGAGATTCCAACTTCCCATCATTCAATGCAACCTCTCTTAAAGTGCTGGGAAAATAAGTGCTTTTTACCTACCCACATGAAAGAAGGTAAGTAGTAAAAAGAAGTATCAAATTCAAAACATTCCTCCAACTCTCAAGGAAACATATATTCCAAGTAAGGATATAAATTATAAATTATTATAGAGACTGATTATGTGCAAATTATTACAATGTCATGTCAAAGGAAATTAATCTCAATGAGTAAGTGCCAGTTCAATTTATTGGGACCTGGAATGACTTTCTCTAGAATATAGAAATTAACTTTCTCCAGAATATAGAAATATAGAAGCAAGAAGTCTAAACAGGGAAGCTAAGAGGTGGATATTAGAAAAGGAAACAGTCCAGACACTGGTAATGGGCAATACAAATACATGGACTTAACATAAATTATTGGGGAAAAGGAAGTAGACAGGATACTGTGTAGAAGGCAATAAAGAAAAAGAATATTGAAGCTAAGAATAGTAGCGAAGAAATACAATGAGAAAAACTAAGATAAAATTGATAACTTTGCAGATGTTCTAGAGACTCAGCTTTAAATGACTTCTTAAGTCTCATTATAATTTTTGAAGGTATCAAATATATAAGCAGCTTTAAAAATTGCATAACAAAGGAACATTAAATTATTGTTTTTCAGTCCTTTCCACTACATAAAATTATACCATATTAATAAATTACAAATGTAGAAAAATACTGTACTAGTCACCAATTCAGTTGAAAAGGTACATAAATTGAAATGCTTGCATTTCATCCATATCATTTTTACCTTTTAAAATAATCAATATATTCTCAAAAAAATTGAAATCTTTCCATTTATTTTTCTTCATATTTTTGATTTCTTATGGATTATTTTTTTTAAAATGGATAATTTGAAAACCTGTTTTGCATCATTTTCCATTTGTAATTGAAAAAAATCTGCGTCTTTTCAATGGGTAAAGGAATAGTGAGATAAAGGAAGAGCATTAAGAAATTAAAATAATTTTAATGATGTTAAAAATAAAAATGAGAAAAATAAAAACCTTATGTGAAAAAGATGAAATTGTAGCATGTCATCATTTCGTCAGAAAGTCTTAAATGAGAAGTCAAAATAAAATTGTTTTATTTGAATATCAAAAATGTTTTTGTTAACCATACCTTCCTCATGGCATTCTTCATTTCTGTATTTCTCAGTGTATAGATGAGAGGATTTAGCATGGGTGCAAAGACTGTGTAAAACAAGGAGTACTCCTTATCATTTTGGCTGGCACTGGGGGGAGAAAGATAGGTGGCAATACAGGGAACAAAGAACAAAACAACAACCATGATGTGGGAAGCACAGGTAGAGAGGGCTTTATGTCTAGCATCGGATGAATGGTTCCTAAGGTTGTATAATATAACAATATAAGATGCTACCAGAGCAAGAAAGGTGACCAAGGCAACCATCCCAGAATTTGCAATGACCAAGATATTAGGGATGTACGTGTCACTACAGACAAGTTTTAAGAGGGCTTTCACATCACATATATAGTGATCTACTTGATTAGGACCGCAGAAAGGTAACCTAGCAACCATTAGCGTCTGATGAATAGAATGCCAAAAGGCCACCATCCAAGCCACCAACACCATTGCATTACATTTCTGTTGATTCACTATGATCATGTAGTGTAAGGGTTTACAAATAGCAATATAGCGATCAAATGCCATGGATACCAAGATGAACATCTCAACAGCAGCCAAAAAGTGAGCAGTAAAGAGCTGAGTCATACAACTATTGAATGACAATGTTTTTTCCTTAGCAATTAAGTCCCTTATGAATCTAGGGACTATAGTGGTTGTATATGCCAGATCCATTATTGACAAGTGACACAGAAAATAGTACATTGGCTGTTGAATCAGATGGCTACATATGATGGTGATGAAGATAATGAAGTTTCCTAGGAAAATGGCTAAATAACAGATCAGAACGATTATAAAACACAGCCCTTTGAGGTCCTCATTCATGAAAAGTCCCAAGAGAACAAATTCTGTGATGTTCTGATTTTCCATCTGTTTCAAATACTTTAGAAATATCCAGGACGCATTTCTGGTCAAATATGCAGAAAATTCTAATTGATCTGAAATCACATAGAGTATCATAAATTATCAGCATCACAGTAGATGTAACGTTCATTCCCAGATTGTTTAAGTGTACAATGCATTATTAGAGTTTATCCTGTTATATGTTTACATTTGAGAAGATGAAATAATTTTTTTGCAACTGGTTCTTAGAAATTCATTGAAAATTAGGAGCTCAACAGTTTTTTTGCTCCTGCTACTAAAATCCTTTTCTGCACATAGTTTCTTATAGGTTTATATGTCCTTCAAAATTATAACAATTTTGGGGGCAACTAGGTGGCACAGTGGATAAAGCACCGGCCCTGGAGTCAGGAGTACCTGGGTTCAAATCTGGTCTCAGACACTTAATAATTACCTAGTTGTGTGGCCTAGGGCAAGCCACTTGACCCCATTTGCCTTGCAAATACCTAAAAAAAAAACACAAAAAAAAGAATTAAAACAATTTTGAAAAAATCCCTACGATTTGCATATTTTTCCTTTGGGGCAAAAATTTAATAATAAAATTTATTAGCTATATAGATTTTTTCAGTTGATTTTTCTTTTGCAAGGCAATGGGATTAAGTGGCTTGCCCAAGGTCAGACAGCTCAATAATTATTAAGTGTCTGAGGCCATGTTAAACAGAGGTCCTCCTGAAACAGTGCTGGTCCTCTATACACAGCATCACCTAGCTGCCCAACTATATAGATTTAAATATGACAAAACTAAGATTCATATACATTGATTTGGAAATGAAACAATATGGAAATATAACATTAAGTGTTATTATAAAATAGTTTTATGGCAAAATAAAGAAATGTTTAGGGATAAAGACAATATTAAGTTATTAAATATCAGTAAAATTTAAGATCTCCTAAAATGATTTGAAAATGCCTTTTTGTAATCAAATATAAAGGGAAGGAACATATTTTTAAAATATAAAAATAAATAATTTTATCCTCTACCTGGCTTGTACCCAAAGGCAATTAACAATATTTTAGTGATTATAGCTAGCCAACACATGAAACATTTAACACAAGGAAGAAGGAAGAGAAAAAACAAAAACTGTAGCACTAGACCCCAAATTCAAATGTCCTACCAAGTCAAAGTCACAAACTCAAATACTCAGTTAGTTCTTAAAGACATTTTAACATGGATCCACAAAAAACAATGTGGGGGTTTTGCTGTAGAGAGAATATTTTGGAATTTGATATGGAGATTTAGAAAATTTGGACAATTGAAACTGATGCATTTGCAAGGAATCTGATCAATCTCGATTTGGGGAGTCAGTTAAAATGATGTGCTGTCCCTTCCCTCTCTGCCAATCAAGACTTTTCCAATCTTTATCAATCTTCTTTTTTATACTGAATGTATCCATGTGACTCTTATTCTCCTCCAGGTAAAGGATTTTCCACCTCCCTTTCCTTCTTTTTATTCTCTTTTATTTGTCTCTCTCCCTTCAATTCTTATGTTATTTGTTCCTTAGATAAATGATTTATCAGGTTATTTCATTCCATGCACCGAAATTTCAAGATTTTAACCTCCTATTGCATAATCTTCTATTATCCTACTTTAGTCAATAAAATTTTAGGCTCCTTTTTCAAATTTTTTTTTGGTGGGGGAGAAAATCTGTGAAGATCTTTCTAACAAACAATTTCACAATCAAAATTTGGAAGCACATAGCAGAGAATAACATCTTAGTAGGCTAAGAGAACCACATTTCAATTGCAAAGCACTATATATTGTAGAAGATTCCAGAAACCTGAATCTGATTCTGAGGAATGTACTTACAATACTTTTAGCTTTCTTGATTCAGACAATTTGAGATATTGAATCTAGGTCAATCTTGTACATTTTTCTTATTATATCTTAGCACTTACCTCTGGGTGGGTACAATCAAGGCAGCCATAAAGTAGGAGGTGAGTAAATAAAGAATTATAACTAATTTTGGGGAAAGAGATGGAGGAACCTAGGTTGGAAGGAACCATAAAGTAAATTGTGAACAATTTCCTTCATTTTGTCTTAAAGAGAAAGTTGAGACTCCAAATCAGGAAACATTGTACAAATTCCCAATGAAGCAGAAAAGCAAAATGTAAACAAGTTCCCTTGAATCCAAGCCTACCCTGTCTACAATTTTGTATTAAAAAAACAGATACAGTCAGAGAAAGAGAAACAAAGACAAAGAAAAAAAGAGATAGAGACAGATAAGGAAGGGGAAAGACAAGCAGAAAAAGGGAGAAGGAAAGGCGGAAACAGACTGGCTAGTAACAGAAAGAGGGAGGGAGGAAAGAGAATGTGATAATAAAGAGCAAGAGACACAGAGGGTCAAGGTAGACATTCAGAGAGACAGAAAAAAGAGAGACAGAAACAGCAACAGACAGAGTGAGACTGATAAAGCACAATAGAGCCAGAGAGAAAAACATATACCTTTATGCATGTTATATCTTTTTACAGGCCCTTCCTACTCTGTCATTCAGTAAGTAATTAATCTTACTTTTTTTCCTTGGTATGGGAGAATTCTTGAGAGATTTAGATAAATGTGATATTTTTACTGACAAGAAGGGGGGAAAAAAAGACCAAATTGTTTCTTGGGAAAAAAAGCTAGTTTAAAAAGTTGAGCTAAAAGCAATGGCCATTTGGCAAATATAATAAATAAAACTGTAAATATATTTTCTTCATTTAGGAGAGATATTAATATTTCCTGACATAATTTACATCTATTTGCATTCCCACTCAACCTAGTTAAGTAATATGCTTTTGGGAACAAAAAGAAAGCTTATCATTAAGCCATGCCTTTATTTATTTATTTATTTGTTTGTTTGTTTGTTTGTTTATGTTAGGTTTTTGCAAGGCAAATGGGGTTAAGTGGCTTGCCCAAGGCCACAGGGCTAGGTAATTTTTAAGTGTCTGAGACTACATGTGACCCCGGGTACTCCTGACTCCAGGGCAGGTGCTTTATGCACTGCGCCATCTAGCTGCCCAAGCCATGCCTTTTAGAGGCTGACTGAATATTTTAGGAGTAGGATTTCAAAAGAAAGAGAAAGAAAGGAATTGATCATAAATTAATAATTATGCATTGATATGACATAATATTTAGTTCTCTCAATCCCATTGATTTACTTGAATTTTGTTTATAGTTTCTGCTTTGCTGTTGTTTTGCTTGGGTTTTTGAATAGAGAAGTTCAATGAAGAAAAGTCCTTTGGCTAAGACAGACTGGAATTTGTTGGGAAATTTATCATCTTTTTTTAAAATATTTTATTCATTTATTTTCCAAAATATATACAAAGATATCTTCAACCATAATTTTGGTAAGATTATCCATTTTCCATTTTTCTCCCTCCTATTTCCTCCTCCTGTCCAACAGAAAACAATCTAATATAGGTTAAACATATATCCTAAGTTAAACATATATCCATATTAATCATGCTATAAAAGAAAAATCAAATCAAAAACAGAAAATAAAGCATTAGAGGTAAAAAAAAAACACATCAGATAACTTTTAAAAATTGAAGATGATAAACTCTGGCCTGAATTTAAACTCCATAGTTCCTTTTCTGAACATGGATATTTTCCATCACAAGTCTTTTATGATTGTCTTTCATCACTGTACTACTGAAATCAGCAAGTGCAACCCAGTTGATCATCCTATAATGTTGCTCTTTGTGTGTAAAAGATTTTGATTCTGCTCACTTTAATCAGCATCAGTTCATACATTTCTTTCCATGTTATTCTGAGATTGCATCCTTTTTATTTCTTATTTTCAAAACTCCAATTTGCTCAGCCATTCCCCAAATGGTGGACATGCCCTCAATGAAATTTATAATTTTAAATTTCCTAAAGTACCCAGATCTTAAAAACTTTAGCTTAGGTTAGCCAGACAAAATCTATCAGTAGTTACATCTAAATTTGTTTTGCTTTTTTCCTGAATCTATGGACACAACTACACTTTCTGAAACCTTGTGTTATTCAGTCACTTAATAGTTATTTGCCACATTATTGCTGCATTATATGCTTACTTGGGCAAAGCATTATGGTGGTTCTGAGTGATATAAAAATATTTTGTTTAAATTCCTTCCTTCCACTCTTTAATCTTAAATGATTCAGTTCCCCAATTTTGATTCAACTAAGGTTACTTAATGACCTTTGTTCACATTCCAGCTAAAATTCTACCACCCATTAAGAAACCTTGACAAATTCCTGACTGATCTGAGTCTCCATAAGAGTAGAGGCCATAAACTGAAGTCTACACAACAATTTTAATCCTTTGAACTAATTCCATGATACACCCAATCCATGACTATATTAAAGGATATTTCAACAAACATATATAAAAGTTGCAAATTATATTCTAAGGTAAGCAATTTCACATAGTGCACCAACCAATACAGTATTAAAAGTAATGGATAGCAAAAGTACATAGATATGAACTTACATTTTTCTCATTGAAAAGACTGATTCATTCATGATTTACTCTCATAAAAGAAACAGAAAAGAAAATCAAACTTTGAATTATAAAAATCATCCTGCTGTTTCTCCCATATTTCCTAACAGATACCTTTTTAGATGTCTCAAAAAGAGGAGGTATGTGATACATAGAGATTTCATTTAAAAGAATTTTCATCAACTGTTAGAGGAATAGGTCTTCTTCAGGGCAGTGCTCATTCACTAGGGTTGTGTTAAAGGCATCTTCTTGTCAAGAAATATTCCTTTTTCGCCAAGATAGGTGTCTAGAAGAGGACACACAGATATCTAAATTTCTGGACAACTCATCAAAAATTTCAATAAAAAGAAACTTCTAGGGATCTGTTTTCTAGTATTCTCTGATTTTTGAAGTATTTGTGTGATCAGGGGATAGACTCCCAGAAGTATTTCAAAGCAACCTGCTAAAATGTAGATTTATAGTACAGTAATAAACTTTGGTGAAGGGGAAGTCATTATTTTTTCCTTGTGTCTTTTTTGGATCCAATCAGGTATGTTCACTAGTTATCAGACAATTTTTGGCATCTAGTCCCATTCCTTTTAATCCCATGGATAAATACACAGGCACTCCCAAGACACATTACTACTTAGAATATTAGAATATCATACAGGAGTTTGTTGTTTAGATGGTGCACTTGAAGATAAATACAGAGGACTTTTCTTTATTCTTTAACTCATGTCTAAATCAGTCAAGCCAATACCTTTGGAGGTTTGGTGATCTTTTAAAGAATCATTTGATTTTTGATTTTATTCTCTTTTGTTAAAAATCTCTTTAGTTTCCATATTGCTTTTGTGAGTATTGTCTAAGGAGTAGAAGTCACACAATATATTTCCTTATAGCTACAGTTCTATAGTATTTGACAGTTGTTTCCTATGTTTTACAGCAATGAAAATCTCCATTAAAAAGATATTGGAAAAAAGATATTGGATAAATGGACTAGAAAAGTGTATTCTGTTTCCCTTTGAACCACACAATGGCATTACCATAGGATATGTGTGTGTATGGGGGCGGTAAGGAATAGCTGTTCTAATACTTAGGAATCTCCTGTACATTGCTTTCATTTTACATCATTACAAATTTCTCAATTTCATTTTTAAAATATTTTTTAAATTTTTTTTATTTATTTAAGGAAATGGGATCAAATGATTAACTCAAAATCACAAAGCTAAGGAATTATTAAGGATATAGGTAAGCTAAAAGATGGTGATACCAGGGCAGCCAAGCATGATGAATAAACCTTATTCTAAGTCACTGAGAACCACACAAAGCAACTGGATAACAAAGATCTGGGAAATAGAAGACTCAAGATGTGCATAAAAATTTCAAGTATATGGAGAGATATCATATGAAAGAGAGCATATATAATCTACGTAACTTATCTATCTTTTCATCTATCTGCTTATCTAAGTGCATTTGTCATACGGAAGATATATATATGAATACACAAAAATACATATACATTAATATTTATATATACACACACAAATATTTTGCTAAGTAGTTCAAAACTGTTCTCTAGAAAGGTTGGTTCAGTTTACTATTACACCAAGAGAGTATTAAAGTACCAGTTTTGCCTCATTGTCATCAACTCTGATCATTTTCTTTTTTTCTCATATTAACTAATCTGATAGGTGTGAGTTTATAACTCAAAATAGTTTTAATTTGCATTTCTCTAATAAATAATGATTTAGTCACTTCATATTCCTAAGATACTTTTAACTTCTTCATCTGAAAACTGCCTAATCATATCAACTGGGGAATTCTTACAAATTTGTCTTTGTTCTCTATATATTTGAGAACCAAGCCCTTTATCAAGAACACTAGATGTCCAAATTGTGTACTTCCTTATTGTACTCCTTTAAATCTTGGTTCATTGGTTTTCTTTGTATAAAAATTTTTCAAGTTAATGTAATAAAAATTAACCATTTTGTATTTTATAATGGTTTCTTATCTTTTGTTTGACCATAAATGCCTCCAATTTCCATAGATCTGACAGATAAACTCTGTTTTCTTCTCCTTACTGGCTTATGGTATTATTCTTTATGTTAGGTTTTTGGTTTTTTGGTGTTTTTTTGGTTATTACAAGGCAATGGGGTTAAGGGATTTTCCAAAGGTCACAGAACTGGATAATTATTATGTATCTGAGACTGGATTTGAACTCAGGTCCTTCTGACTTCAGGGCCTGTGCTCTATACACTGCACCACCTAGCCACCCTGTATCACTCTTTATGTGTAAATCCCACACCAATTTCAAATTTATGCTGGAATAAAGTGTGACATGTTGTCCTATGCCTAATTCTAACAGTTAGCAAAGAGTGAACTGTTATCCCAGAAGCTGGAGTCTTTGAGTTTATCAAATATTAGAAAACTATAGTCATTCGGTAATACTTCTTTCGTACCTAATCTATTTCACTGATCCACAACTCTATTTCTTAACCAGTCTGAAACCATGGATGACATCCAGGAAAGACTTACTGACTATTAAGAGAATTTAAAGGTATATTTAAGTCCAGGAAGATGGGCTCCCTGAGGAATTTCAAAGCAATCCAAGATAGAGTCTATTACTAACCAAAAAAAAAACTTTATTGTTTGGGGAAATCACATTAGTTTGCATAAATATTTTTTTTAAATTTTCCAGTGATTATTAGGCTGCATTTACACATATAAACATACCAGAATGAAGAAATTATCCTTTGATATTCAACTGCTTTTTGTCTACCTCCTTAGTAACATGTCATAAAGATTTTACAGCATTATGTCTGTAAAATGAAAGTTGTTGACAAAACTGATACCAGCAATAATCTGAGTTCATTTCAAAAGTATATATGACACCTAGGAAATCATTATGTACTTGCCTATAGAATCTGCACTTTTCATAAACTTCTTCTGCATGCTCTCTGTTTCATTTCCTCTTATTTTATTCTTCTTCTCCCTGTCTCCCCTCTCTCCCTTTTCCTCTTCCTCCTCCTCCTCCTCCTCCTCATCTTTCTTGTCATCTTCTTCCTCTCCCTTTCTCTTCTTGCTCCTGCTTATCCTTCCCTCCCCTTTTCTCTTCTCTCTGTCTCTGTCTCTCTCTCTCTATACCTCTGTCTGTCTCTCTGTCTCTGTCTCTCCGTCTGTCTCTCTCTCTCATTCATTATCTCTCTCTCTCTCTCTCACTCTCTCTCTCACACACACACACACACACACACACACACACACGCAAGATTCTACTCTGATTCTTTTCCTGTTCGATTGAGCAGGTATATTGAACTACAACATTAATACTTGTGCAACCCCTGTGTAAAGGGATTCCATGACCCTTCTGGACCCCAAGAAGCTTCTCAGTTTGGCTAAAGTCCCTAAGTCTGGGAACATCCTGATAGTCAATAGGTGACCCTGAGAGTCATGAGATATACCATAAATTTTCTTTCTGAGACTCAACAATTATTTTTGTTACTCTTATCCTTTTGCTGTTTCTGCAATATTCCTGCTCTCTCCTAAAATTGGCTCCCCCCCTCCCCAGGTGCAGTTGGAGCTGTGAGATAGTAAACTTCACCTAACCTAAGTCTCTCTGCTTTGTGACTATCCTGTACGACAAGACACACTGACTTCCTTCCATCTTTCATTGGCCTCCTAGCTATACTATGTCATTTGTATATAATAGTCTGACAAGTAAATAGATCTAACCACTGTCTCTGCTTCTGTATCCTGCTTGCTCACAATACCCGTACCACTCAAAATACCAAAAAAACCTTATCCTTTTAGCACTACGTACTGTGTGTTTTGAGGAAATGTAGCTCTGTACAGTCACTGTTAATAATAATTCATTCTCAAATTTCATAGCTTGGTCTCCAACTCTGTCTCTGGGTGCAATTTCTTATTCTTTATCTCTACTTTGTCATTGACAACTCTTCAAATACCAAATATAGAAAGATAAACCTGATGCAAATTTCTTCCAATTAGGCAAATTTATGGCAGGACTTTTCTTATCTCAAATCCCACATTTTCAAATAACTGAAATCATTTTACTTGAATTTTCTTTTTTTCCTTTCAAAAATTTTATTTATTTTGTGTTTTAAAATTGTTCCCCAAAACTTACTTTCTTGCCCCCCCACTGAAGGCAATTTGCCAGTCTTTAGATTGTTTCCATGGTGTACATTAATCCAAGTTGAATATGATAAGAGAGAAATCATATCCTTAAGGAAGAAAAATAAAGAATAAGAGATAGCAAGATTACATGATAAGATATCAGGTTTTTTTTTCTAAATTAAAGGTAATAGTCCTTGATCCTTGTTCAAACTCCATAAGTCCTTCTGTAGATACAGATGGCATTTTCCATCTCAGATAGCCCTGAATCTTGCACTGATGGAATGAACAAGTCCATCAGGGTTGATTATCACCACTGTGTTGTTGTCACCTTTTCATGTGTCTTTTGAACCTCCTATCACATATCCAAATTTTCTATTTAGCCCTGGTCTTTTCATCAGGAATTGTTGGATGTCTACCATTTTCTTAAATGACCATATTTTCCCCTGGAAGAGAAAGTTCAATTTTGCCAGATAGTGGATTCTTGGCTGCATTCCAAGTTTCCTTGCTCTCCAGAATAGCTTATTCCAGGCCCTTTGATCCCTTAATGTTACTACAGTCAGGTCCTGCATAATCCTTATTTTGACTCCTTGGAATTCAAATTATTTCTTTTTTGGCTGCTTGCAGGATTTTCTCTTTTATCTAATAGTTCTGTAATTTGATCACAATATTCCTTGGTATTTTTTATTTTAGGATCTCTTTCCAGAGGGGAGCAATATATTCTTTCAAAAACTATTTTGTCCTCCGGTTCCATGATATCAGGGCAATTTTCCATCACTAAATCCTATAATATTAAGCCAAGCTTTTTTTGTCTTCATTGTTTTTTTAAGGAGGTCTATAATTCTCAGGAGGATTGTCATTAGCTTCAGGTGGAACTCATTAGCTTCCACAGTCTCCATTCTTTTTTTTTAGAGAAGAATTTTCTTCATTTCCCTTTTGCAACTCCTTTTCCAATTGGTCAACTCTATTTTTGTAAGAGTTTTCTGTATGACCAATTGAGGTTCTGATAGAATTGCATTCTTGTTGTAAGGTGTTAATTTTCTCTCCCAGATTTTCCAATTGATTTATAAATTGCTTCTTTATTTCTTCAGGGAAGTCTTTCTGTGCTGGAGAGCAGGTCATATTCTCCTCAGAGGTCCTAGTTCTCTCTGTTAGTGTCTTTTCCTTCCAATAAATTTATATAGACCCTCCTTTCTGCTGGGCTGGTCTTTCTTCATTATCCAAAGACCTTGTTTTGGGGAGGGGCTGGTTCACAGAGGTTTGGTGTTGGGATCCCTAGAAGCTTTACTAACTGAGTACAGTATCTCCAGCTGGCCAATAAGAGGTGCTGGTTGCTTTCTCTGGAGTGTCTGTGACCTTGATTGAGACTCTCTTCTTTGGCCTGGAGGGAGTGGTTAAAGCTGTTAAATACTTTTATCTTTGATCAATGTTGGGCTCTACCATGGGGTGAGGTGATCATTCTCCTTATTCACAGCTCAGGTGGTTCTGTTGCTCCTTTGCTTAGCCTGGAGGGGATGTGGGCTGTAATTGTGTTTGTTCTGGGATGAGGCTTTAGCTGAAATGAAGGTGTGGATGTTAAGTTCCTCCTGGCCAGAGGAACGCAAGGGTTAATGGCTCCAGCTCTCCAGAACTGGAACTCTCCCTCCACCACTGCTGGCAAACTCCAGAGGGTCAGTGCCCAAACCAATACATCTGCTCCCTAGTTGGCCCATGCCCCCATTGCTGACCAGGCTCTAGTCTTGCCACTAACCAAGCCTGTCCAGTTCTCAGGCCCTCAGGCTCCCAGGGTCCTGCCCAACTGCTAATCAGGTGAATCTATGACTAATCTGGGCTCCAAGGCTCACACCAGTGATGTGCTCCTGGAAGAGTCCAACCTCTGCCCCTGGACTCACCACTATCTTGGAAGACAGATCCTGAAATAGATGTTTTTCTCCTGGCTATTCTTTCTGGGTTAGTCTGTGAATAATGTGACTTGATTGATGACAATGACACTACTCCTAACCCTCAAAGAATATGCTTTTTAATTGAGGGCAGGACTGTACTCAAGTAGGAGATTTAACTTCTACTTAGAATATAAACTGTTTTCTATCTCCACAAGTTCTTAGTCTGTTGAAAGAACACCCTATACTTCACCTAACCAAAACAGTTTAGGGTGACAGTGTATGAAGAAGAAAACCAACTAGCTAGTTGGAGTTGCTGAGTCTCTTCATCAACGTTTCACATTCACAGAAGAATGAGCTGAAATCTTCTGCCCCAATTCCTCATTAAATATTCACCAATAAGGGTTGATTTTCTTTGTCAGGGGGCACTTCCTTTTATGAAGTTGTTTGTAGACTCATAGTGTCTACATGGTAGAGGCAGGGCGGTTCTTTTCTTTACCATCA
The DNA here is from genome assembly GCF_037893015.1 of Macrotis lagotis. Lineage (NCBI taxonomy): Eukaryota > Metazoa > Chordata > Mammalia > Peramelemorphia > Peramelidae > Macrotis > Macrotis lagotis. The sequence goes on along the minus strand of NC_133660.1, from coordinate 301,034,579 downwards.
ATTTCTCAATGGTATGCTAGCCTAATTATTAAGTTGATTACTAGCAGCACATAAATGTTGTGTTGGGTTTTCAAATACATATAAATGTTTGCATGTATACATATAAACATGTATATAGGTGTGCGTGTTCATATGCATATAGGTTTATGCAAGAATATATGTATATATAAATGTGCATATGTATATATGCATGTATATAAATGTGTTTAGGAATATAAATTGTGAGTTTATATATATATATATATATATATATATATATATATATGTATACATATATAAAATTGGTGCTAATAGTATCCATATTTGATGCCTGATAGATCTAAGAGAAAAACAGATTGTGACTTACCCTAATTAAATATCAAGGGCCTTAATTTAGATTTAAACTATATCCTTCTTACACATAATTCTATATAGCAGTATGTATGTACATAAATATATATATATATTCATATATGCAAAAGTGTATTTATATATGTATATATACCCCCAGGTAATAGAAAGTATCTGAAATTGGATTTGAACTCAAACCTTCATTCATTCACATACATTTTTATACTTTTATATGTGTCCGTCTGTAGGCATATATACATATCCATAAACATATATTTGTACATATTTAACAAAACTACAAAGATTGAAATATTTCACCACCTGAGGGAATTGGAATAATTTGTGTCACATCCCACCTTGAAATTTATGCATGCCAAGAGGGGCAGTTGGGGCAGAGTTCAAATATTATTACGGAGACTATCTTAGGGAATTTGTAGGCTCAGGAATTTTTTTACTTAAATTGTTTTATATAACAGGGAGAGGTCTGTGGAAGGAGCTGAGGAGGATGAGAAAAATTGGTCAGAACAGTAGATTCCACATTGATAAACAAACACTCACTGATCCTTGCATGTCCCTCACTTGGGGTGCCCGCTGCCAGCACACCATTCATAAATTCACTATATATCATAAATTGGCATGCAATATGGAACTGGGGGAAGGGGTTTCACCTAGGTTTCACCCTTCTTCGCTGCCAGGAATGAGAGGAGTCATCAGCTTGTTAAACAATGTTGTTAAGAGGTGAAAAGGGTTAAAGTTAATAATGCTGGCCATGAAGTTCTCTTGAGAAAACCTGAGACCCAAATGCTTGCACAAGGTCACAATGCTCTGATAACAGCAAATACCTGAGGATGCTCTGTACTCAGGGAGGAGTTCTGGTCCTTCTTTACTTAACCATTATCTTACCCCTTTGAAGTTGATAGAAACAAGAACTTCTAGTATGAAAGAGGAAACCTGGGAACAATCTTTGAGTTATACTGGTTTGCATACCTAAAAGAGGCCAAAAAAGTTCAAGGATTGGTCTAACATGAATCAAAAAGGGCTGTCTGCTTGCAAAGGCAGAGATGTAGTGGACTGTTAATAAAACTTTTTCTCATCTCTGCTGGTTGAACTCTCATTATTGAACATGTTCGTCATATCCTGTAGCGCCCCAAAGACCTTGGAAAAAAACATGTGACCCAGCTGCCAAAAAGGAAAAGTCAAAGGACTTTTCAAAGAGGAACTAAAAAGGCAGAGAGATACCCTCCCTGATAATATTTGAACTCTGCCCGAAGAACATCAATGGAAAAATTCTAATTTCATAATTTTACCTCAGGGTACCCAGTCCCTAGGCATTAGTGATTTTTGTAAAGAGAAGTATCTTAGTTGAATGAGTTGTGTAAAAGAAAACAAAGCCCATGAAATCATGTGTTATGGCAGTGCCAAGGCAACTGCAGGCAGGTCCTGAATTTCAATAAATCTAGATTTTAATGGTGAATTTCTTAAATCATTGACCAAATACAGAAGGCTAATTTTTAAGTTCATATTTTTATATAACCTGCAATTGATACATAAATATACAAATGACTTTGAAGGAAAAAAAAAATTCCCCACCCCTGGTGTAGAATATTTATCTTGCTCTGTCATTTCCCTTTCTCATTTTCTAGATGCAGAGAGTAATCTCCACTTGGTACTGGAAATTTTTGACAAGATCACATACAAACCAATATTTTAGGAAGGATGTTGAATTGAGTCAGTTTAGAAGGGAAGACCTGAGAAACCAGAGTACCTGAATTTGAACCCAATACTGAGCTTCGATGTGAAACTAAAACTTTGTTACATAACTGAACTAAACTATGAGCTTATTCCCCTTCCACTCAACCCTTCATTCATTTGCATTCATTTGTATATTTTGTATGTGTCCCTGCATAGGTATGCATACATATATAGAGGATGAAGTAGTAAAGAGATATGTTTGTATATTCACCATTATAACTCTTAGTAAAAGCAATCCAATTGCTAATGCTTAAGTAGAACTGTGGCACATGTGAACAAACCCATACTTCAATGAAAAAAATCAATGTGGGTTAGAGTCAAATGTACCAAAAATCTATATAGCTAAAATTCAATTAAATATTCAGGAGAACACTAAGACAGTCATGGAATGTTATATTTCTTGGCATTTTTTATCTTGGGTACTAGGAATATATGTTTCTATGAAGGCAAGTTTTAAGACTGGTTTTGAAATACACATAGAGTGATCTGCTTGATTAAGGCCATAGAAATGCAACCTGAGCATAATGAATAGATAAACAATAGAGTGCCAAACACCACTCAGACAAGTAGGAACAGCAAGTTACTTTTCTGTCCATTGACATTTGTACTGTAGTGTAAGGGTTTACAGATCATGACATATCAATCAAAGGTCATAGATTGCAGGATGAAAAACTCAACACCTCCCAGCAAGGGGAAAAAAGGAAATGATGCAGCAATTACTGTTTATTACAGAAAGATTTGTAATGTGAATATTTATTTCTTAACTGAATTAATGCAAAAAACTTTTTTAAAAAATAACACATGTAAATGTATGTGTTTTAGTTGAATAACATTACCAATTTTCTGGATGACACCTTTTTTCAAGACATTCTTAAGTTCTACAATTATCACTGTGTAAATAAGGGGTGAAATTACTGGAGATGGTCTTCCCTGAGGCAATTAATTCACTAATCAGTCTGGGAACTATGGTGGAAGGGAAGCATGGATCCATGAAGAATGCATGTCAAAGAAAGCATGGGTTGCTGTATCATATAGTTGAAAATAATGGTGATGAAGATAATGAAGCTCCCAGGAAGGAACAGGTCATGAAAATGACAAAATACACTATCTTCATTGCTTTCTTCAAGAGAAATCCCAAAATTATAAATCATTGATATTTTTTTTGGTTTTCCATGTATTGAGAGTTGAAAATATCCAGAACTTTCATTAATCTAAAATATAAATGGCATTATACAGCAATTACCATAAAATGAATAATTTTGTGCAGGTTTTATTACTGCAATTTACACAGTGTTCTTCAAATTGATATTAAAAAATTTTAAATGAGAGTATCAAAGATAGAACATTTTCTAAAATTCATTGTTCATCCAACAATTCCTTCTTTTCCATGAAAATGCACTAATATCTTTAGGTTCAAAACATAATATCAATTTTTCAAAGAAAGCAATATTCTTAGAGCATATATGTTGTATTTGGGATTAATAAGACTCTTTTCTTTGTCATCAGCATGTTGATCATGACAAAATTAAATGCAATATATTTGATTAAAAATAAAATTGAGCAATAAAGAAGATATATACATATTCCATTTTTAGGTGATAGAGATCCCTCTAAATTTGGTATTTTGTACAAGAAAAATATACAAATTAAATGACAACAGAAATATCTTAAATTATAAGGTAATGGAAGATAAATATGTAGGAGGGGAATCAAAAGCAAGAAAAATACAAATTTGTATCCCACAAACCTACAACTATTAAATTAAATTAAATTATTCCTGACTTTTAAAAAATCAAAAAATGGACATTTGTGAGAAGATGGGAGGAAATTTAGACATGCATTTGTGCACATGTACACAAGAACCTAGATGAGAGAGAATAAGAGAGAGAAAAAGAGAGACAGAGAAAGAGACAGAAAGAGAATACCATTTTATATGCTGACTAGAAATCAGATGGGTACAAATAGATTTTCTAGAAATATTTTAAACTGTTTAAAACCACAGAACTGCAACCTCAGATCGTAAGCAGATGTCACCTCCCAGGAAAAATCAGAATATTACATCTCAGCCTCTTGACAACTGGCATGTAGCACAGGGTTTACAGTTGGTGATGTAGCTCTCAAAGATCATGGAACCAGTATCAATAATTCGAAACCTTCCAATAAATGGGAAGTAAAGAATTGAGTCAAATCTCAATGTGACTGAGAGAGGACTATGGAATTGTCTCTGAGATTTCTGCCTTAGCAATGAGTGAGACAATAATACAGGTTCTTTGGTTTATTTGTTTTTTTTTTTAATAACTCAGGCATTTTGTTCCCTTTGAACCATTAACATATTAAACTCTGTATGTGGTTGGAGTTTAATAAATATTTGTATTTTCTCTGAACTGAGTTCTCTACTTATAGCAGGTGAGATACTAAAGTTGTAAGGCTTACTTGTGGAATTAACTGATTTATCATGGCAACCCAAATTTATTGAGGAACCCCATTCCATTTGGATGGCAGGATCTGGTTGTAGATAAGAGAAAACAAATTTATGAACATCTGCTGCCTGTTTGGAATGTATACCTAACATACCTTCTGCTTAAGTTCTGTTCAGAATTTCAATCCTCTTCCCAGTGTTCTGAGAAAATTCAACAAGATTCAAGTGTAGATTTACCTGGTTTGTCTTTCAAAGAATAATGTCAGCCCTGGCCATTGGTCTGGTTTATTGCAGATAGGCATAAACAGTGCATTCCTCATAATTCCAAAGTGGAATCCAGAAAATAAATAATCAAACACTGAGTATTTGCTTTACACGATTCCCAGATGTTTATCTTCTGTCTCTGTAGTACAGATGGCTGTAGTCTATTACAGCAGGATAGATTATATATTGAGTTTTAGAGCTGAAAGAGAACTTGGATGTGATCTACTCTAAATTCCACCCTTTATAGAGGATCACAATGGGAAGTGATTTGATAGACTCCCAGAAGTATTTTGAAGCAGACTATGAAAATGTAGGTTTATAGTATAGAGAAAAACTTGGGTGCAGGGGAATTCATTATTTTTCCTTTTATTTTTTTAGTTACACACAAGTGTGTTCACCATTTATCAGGTAAATGTTGCTGTCCAGTCCCATCCTTTCAAATCCCATGAGCATATAGCTATGAACTGCAGAGTCGCACTCCTACTTAGCATTTTAGAGCAACATCTGGGAGTTTCATATCACTACATGAGTCAATTAATTAGAGTGTACAGATAAAAGTGAAAACCATAAAAGACTTTCCTTTATTATTTTTCCCATATCTTAGTCCATCATGCTAATAGCAAGGGAGATGTGCATCTTATTAAAGAATTATATTTCTTATTTAATTCACTGGTGTATGATTATATACCCATTAGGTTTCACATTGTTCTTATGGGTATTGTCTAAGGTCTTTCTATTACCAAATAGTTTCCCTTTCTTCTGAGATACTGTAGTATTCGACAGTTTTTTTTCTCCTGGAAACAATGAAAGCCTTCCTTGAAGAAATGTAGTGAGAAGTGTTTCCCTTTTAATGACACAATAGCTTTCCCAAGGGACATATGAGGTGGGGTGGGGTGGGAAACAACCCTCACAATACATAGGGTCTTCCTTGCTTTACAGGGCATTTAACACTCTAGCTAGAATGCAATGGAGCTAGTCTTCAAACCTAGATGCTATGGATTCATGTTCAATGCCTCTCTCTCAATAGATTTCTCAGAGCTTCAAAGGGGGGGGGGGATAGAGTTATAGATGCAAGTGTCTCCTGTTAGAATATTTTAAAAGCTCACAATGAGAAACAACAGCAAAGCAATGCACATACAATTGAGAGCCTTCATTGTTTAAAATAGTTCTTTTTAAAACATCACTGTTTGTGAGAAAGGGAAAAAGAAAGATTAGAAGGAAAGGATGAGGTAGAGTCAAGATGGAGGAGAAAAACTAGAATTTCCTGTGCTCAGATGGATATCCCACAGAAACAATGCTAATCAAGCCTCTAAATAGATTCTGGAGAAATGGTACCCACAAAAGAACAGAGTGGAACATTTGTCAGAAAGTTCTATCTTAGGTGTTGCAGAAGTGTGCTCAAGCCACGGAACCGAAACCTACCCTGCAGGTAGAGAGTGAGACCATGACCACTCAGAGGTTCTCAATTACAGGAGAGATCTACAGCAGAGACTCTGGAAGGCCCAATCAAGTGAACAAGTCTCTAAAAGTTCTCAATAAGGGAAGGGTCCCACTCTAACACAATAGGCTTGAGATATCCATGAGGAATAAAACTCAGAATAAATAAGAAAGGCCAAAGTAATAATATGACTATAGAAAGATTCCTTAGAGATAAGGACAGGCAAAACAGGATCTCAGAAGAGGATGACAGTTCAAGTACTACAAGTGAAGCTGCAAAGTAGAATAGGAATTGGTCTCTAGTCCAAAAAATCTAGGAAGACCTCAAAGACGAATTTTTAAAATCAAGTACCAAAATTGGTGAAAGTGTTGAAAGGTAAACAACGCTTTCAAAAAGAAGCACAAAAATTGACTGAAGAAAACAAATCCTCTTTAAATAAACTGGATACATGCAAAAATGAATGGGAAAGGTAACAACTCATTTAAAAAATAAGTCATGAAATGGAAAAAAAGAAATTCAAAAGCTAACTGATGAAAAAAATTCTTGGAGAAAATGCTGGGAAAATAATTACCCTATGAAACTAAGAATCAGTCAAAAAAATTTTTTAAATAAGAAAATAGAATAAAATATAAAAAATTCCTCATTGGCAAAAACAACTGACTTGGAAAAGAGATCCAGAAGAGAAAATTTAAGAATTGTTAGAATATGATATAGTATTGACATCTGTCAATTCTATTGATATTCTTGCATTTTTTGTTTATCATTGTTTTCTTGCTGATTTTTTGATTGTGATTTTGTATAGAGAACTTCAATAGACAAAGTTCTTTTGGTAAGACAGATCAGCAATTATTTTGAGATTTATCAACATTATTTAATATTATATTTATTTTTTCAACCACAGGTAAAGATAGTTTGCAAGAACTTCTTTTTGTAAATGTATGAGTTTCACATTTTTTCTTTCTCCCTCTGTTCCCTCCCTTCTGCAGTGACAGTAAATACTTTAATATAGGTTATACATAAATACCTCTATAAAAATGTATCCATATTAATTATATTTTTAAAAGAGGAATCAAATTACAGAGAGAAAATAACAGATTTTTAAACATTGAAAATTGTAAGTTTTGATCTTACTTTAAACTCCATAGTTACTTCTTTGGGTATGAATAGCAATTTCCATCACAAACCTTCCAGAATTGTCCTTAAATATTATACTGTTGGAATGAGCAAGTTCATCATAGTTAATATAATATATATAATGTTGCTATTTGTCTGTATAATGTTCCTCCTATTCTGCTCACTTCACTCAGCATCAGTTCATATAAGACTTTCCATGCCATTCTGAAGTCTTGTCCCCCATGATTTCTTGTAGAGCAATAGTGTTTCATCATATTCATATATCACAATTTGCCCAGTCATTCCCTAATTGATGCACATCTCCTCAATGAAATTTGTCAATTTAAAATTGTCTAAGGTAGCTAGATCTTAAGTCATTTTGCTTTAGTTAGCCAGACAGTATATGTCAGTGGTTGGAATTTTCCTTAATCTATATGGATTGAATACACCTTATGACACCTTGTGCGATTCAGTCACTTAATAATTATATGCCACATTATTTTGCATAAAATGCTTACTTAGGAAGAGCATTATGGTGGTGCTGAAAGTTATAAAGCAATTACAAAGTTTAGCTAGAACAGTCTCCTTCCACTATTTAATCTTAAGTGATCCAATGCCCCAATTTTAATTAAACCAAGGTTAATTAATGACTTTCATTCACAATCAAGCTAATAACCTAGCATCAATTAAAAAATCTTTCCAAAACCCTGACTGATCCAATTCTTCACAAGGGTGGAGGCCATATACTGAAGTCTACACAAGGGATGTAATCCTCTGTTTATTCTAATTCCATGATGCACCCAATCCATGACTATATTTAAGAAAGGTTCAATAAATATATTAAAAAAATAGAAAATATTAAACATAGCAGAGGTAACCAGTCTCTCCTATAATGTACCAACCAATATAATATTGAAAACAGAGGAAAGTATATGTATGAACTTACATTTCTTCAGATGAAAAGGCTGATTCATTAATGATGCCCTCACATAAAAACGACAAAAGAAAACTAATCTTTGTTTCATGAAACCTATTCTGCTGCCTTTCTCATATTTCCTAATGGATACCCATTTAGCTGTCTCAAAGAGAGGATGTGTGTGGTGTATATGTATTTCATTCGAAGGTATTTTTTATCAACTGTAAGAGGTCTTATGCAGGGCAGTGCTCATTCCTTGGGTTGAGTTAAAGACATTTTCTGATTAAGAAATATTCCTTCTTCTATAAGATAAATGTGTAGAGGAGGACAAATAGGTGTCCAAAGTTCTGGATATCATATCAAGACTTTCAATGGAAGAGCATTCTCAGGATCTATTTTCTAGCATTTTCTGATTTTTAAAGTCATGTGTGAGATCACAGGATAGACTCCCAGAGGTATTTTGAAGCAGACTATGAAAATGTAGGTTTATAGTATAGAGAAAAACTTGGGTGCAGGGGAAGTCATTATTTTTCCTTTTATTTTTTTAGTTACACTCAAGTGTGTTCACCATTTATTAGGTAAATGTTGCTGTCCAGTCCCATCCTTTCAAATCCCATGAGCATATAGCTATGAACTGCAGAGTCGCACTCCTACTTAGCATTTTAGAGCAACATCTAGGAGTTTCATATCACTACATGAGTCAATCAATTAGAGTGTACAGATGAAAGTGAAAACTATAAAAGACTTTCCTTTATTATATTTCTCATATCTTAGTCCATCATGTTAATAGCAAGGGAGATGTTCATCTTATTAAAGAATTTTATTTCTTATTTAATTCACTGGTGTATGATTATATACCCATTAGGTTTCACATTGTTCTTATGAGTATTGTCTAAGGTCTTTCTATTACCAAATAGTTTCCCTTTCTTCTGAGATACTGTAGTATTCGACAGTTTTATTTTTCTCCTGGAAACAATGAAAGCCTTCCTTGAAGAAATGTAGTGAGAAGAGGCTACAAATGTTTATTTTGTTTCCCTTTTAATGACACAATAGCTTTCCCAAGGGACATATGAGGTGGGGTGGGAAACAACCCTCACAATACATAGGGTCTTCCTTGCTTTACATGGTATTTAAAAAACTTTTTGCTAAATAATACGCAATTATATTTTCACATGTTTCAACTAGATTTGGACATTGGGGGATATGAATGAAGTTGAAATTCAATCAGGTTAAGTGTAATTTTAACACTTAGGTTAAAAATATCAATATAATAAATATAAATCAAGCAATGCAGTCTTAGATCAGAGGGGTTTTATTAAAATTATTTTGGGATTTTTCTATCCCACAGGTTCAACATGGGTAATTTTTGATGTTCCATTCATAAGACTTCTATAATTTCAAACTGCATCAATAGAGATAGAGAAGGCAGGAATAGGGAGGTATTAATTTCAGTGTACCCTGCCTTCATCAGATCTCATCTACAATGTTTAAGTCTTTGCTCCAAATTTGAAAAAGGATATTACTCAAAAGAATAGTGAGAATAGTATAACCAATAAAGTGAAAAGTCTTTATTCTAAGTCACAAAAGGATCACAGAAAACAACAGGACCTGAATGACATGGGAAAGAAAGGACTCAAGGTGGGAGTGATAGCCTCAATTATATGAAGAGAAGATATATGTAAGAAATTTATAGTTCTGTGTTGATCAAATAAGAAGAGAATAAAGTACCGTGGGTAAAAGATTTATAGAAAAAAGTGGTGCCTTCTTATCAATAGGAAATACAATTCCAAATGAGTGAAGGGGGGGAAGGGGAGGAGAGAGAGATAGAGAGTTGTTCTTGAATATTTTCAAGGAGAGTCTGGATGACCAATTCTCAATTATTAAAGCTAATAATAACAGCTCCTCAGAGTTTGTGTAGTCCTTGAAAACTGTCATACTATTTTAAGATCATACAAAACTCCTGAGAGATTGGCACTGTTCTAGATGAGGAAATTAAGAGTGATGAACAATCAATGGCTTTCCCTGTATCCAAGAGTTTGTAAATATCTGAATCTATATTTAAACTGAAAATATTACAGTATAATGTATTAATCTCAAAATAAAATGTTAAACAAATAAATTCTTCCTTTATTTTTCCTATTTATTTCAAAAAATATATCACGGGCTATTGAGGTCTCTTCCAAATGTCAAATTTTATTACAAGGAATGCTGATTATCCTGCAGTGCTCAGTTGCCTTTACACGAGGATACTACTAAACCAGTATATACTTAATTTATACCAACTCCTACCATGCATGTGTTGTATAGCTTTCCTTTTAATTAGTTGTGGCTGTTGACTATTGCCTATGAATGCAGCAGTGGGGATTTATAAATTATCTTTTAAGTAGTGTTTCCTCAGAAAACACCTTGATGCCAAGGTCATCTTTCCTAGAGGTTCCTAATTCTTAAATGAAGGTGAAAGGAGGAATGCTATTAAAGATTCCCAGTATTATTCTTCACAATTTAAGTAATTAAAATATTCCATAATCTTCCTCCATTCTTAACTTTAAAACCAACTTTAAATCACAGGATGCCCTGCCACATAATTTATGTTCTAATCAAAGTGAGGAGCTCTCATAGTCACCATTTTACCTTATTTTCCAACATTTATTGAAAGCATTGTGAAACTGGAAAATACCCACTAATGATTTTTATAAAAGAAAATCATGATTTTCCTACAAATAACTTCTTTCACCCTTAAGGTAAGGCATACTTAGATATCCAGATATGAAATTCTCTTAATTTCTCTAGTTCTATCAAAGGATGTTATATCTCCATTTTGAGATTATAACCTTATGCGAAGTAGATATTTTTAGTTTGATTTCATAGTTCTCAAACTGTTAGAACTTCAGACCCCTTTTGAAAATACTTATATCCCCATATTGACATTATTTATGCATATTTAATAACATTTAAAATAAGGATGAAATTATTTGAAATGACAATAAGTTCAATATGTTTATTTAATATATTTTCTGAATGAACTGCATTTTCAAAATAAATAAAATTCATATAATGGCATGTAATAGAAATTTCTCAACCCTTGATAAAGTCCATTCAATTTGAGGAAATTATTCTTCCTCTTCACAAAAAGCTAAATTTGTCTTCCTCTGTCATCCATCCATTGTTTCTGGTTCTGTCATCTAAAAATAAACAGGAAAAAACCCACAAGTTTAAGCCTTTCTGTACGTAATGTTAGCTGCCATATATAATTGCCACATTCACTCCATTAAGCTGAAGTCTCAATAGGAACAATGTTAAGTAGATTTTTATATCTCACCTTTAATAATGTACTTTCATATTATATATTTTTGACAAAAAGACATTTTAAAAATTATAACTTTTTTATCCTATAAAAGATTCTGAACAAGGCATTATTTATTCTAAAACTGTTTTACTTTGGAAGGGATGCATATATACACATATATGTATGTATGAGTATATGGAAGTATAACACTGAAAATATTCAGAAGTAATGTATCATGAATTGAAAAGGGAATGAATTGATTAATGAAAAGAGGATGAAGTTCTTGCAATGCACAAAGCATCATGGTAAAGAATGGTGAGATGAATAAACAAATAGGGGCGGCTAGGTGGCAAAGTGGATAAAGCATGCACCTTGGAGTCAGGAAACCTGGGTTCAAATCCAGCCTCAGACACTTAATAATCACACAGCTATTGTGCCTTGAGCAAGCCACTTAGCCCCATTTGCCTTGCAAAAAAAGTGCTAAAATAAATCAATAAATCAATAAACAAATAATGTGCTTCCATTAAAAAACAGTCTGCATCCTCCAAGGATCTGAGAACACATTTTTAAGAAAGTGGTGCTTAAATAGATTTACAAATATTAGGGAACTTGTGATTGCAATACAAGTTGATAAAAAGGTTGCCTAATTGATATCAAAACCTTTAAAGCTTGAATCATTTTGAGATTTTTAGAGATAGAGAAAAGAATATCTAGGGAGAGTATCAGATCCGGCAAAAGTTGTACAGGTATTAAAGGTTGTACAACAATTTGAAACTCTTCTCAGTGACAGAATCTCTTACAAAAACATTCTCATCACAAGAATCACTCCACTACTGTCCTATAATAATTGTATTAATAAGAAAGGGAAAATTTTAAGAGTACAGATAATTTTATTATCTTATGTTTCTAAGTCCTAACAATTCATACAGTGCTTGACATGCAGAGTACTTGATAGATTTCAATCTCTCTCTCTCTGTCTTTCTGCCTTTATCTGTTCCTTGTCTCTTTTAATTCACAAAGTTAAATACACTTTCCCTAACACAATGCGACCTCTCTTAAAAAGCCAACTATGAGTCAACCAATAAGCAAGTACTGGAAAGGACCTAAGTAAGTATTGTGATAAATAGCGAGAATGAAAAGAAATATAAAAATCAAAAACACTCATCACACTCAAGGAAGTATTCATTTTAAGTAAGGGTATAAAATTTAAATTATTATTTATATAGATGATATATAAACTATTAAAATATGGTGTAAACAGAAATTAATCACAATGAACAGATACCCATGTAGTCTATTTGGAACCAGGAATGACTTCTAAGGAACATGGAATTTGAGCTTAATGTAGCAATGACCCAAGGAAGCTAAGGGAAAGAGATTAATGAAGAAAACAGTTCAGACATTGGAGATGAGCAATATAAAAACATGTATTAAGCATAAGGAATTTAGCTAATGGGGGAACCAAGTAGGCCAGGATACTGTATAGAATGCAATAAAATATAAATATAATGAAACTAAGAATATCAGAGAAGAAATGGGAGAGAATTGAAAAATAAGATAAAAATGATTATTTCACAGGTGTTCTATATGCAGATCTTTTCATGCTTCCTTAAACTGCATTACTATTCTTGACAGTCTCAAATATTTAGACAGTTATAATAATTTGTATAACCAAAGAACATTATAACAATGTATCCCTTACTTTAATTCATTCCCCCCACATATAACTGGAAATAATTTTTATTAGAGATGAGTAAAAATATTATACTAGACACCAATCCAGTTATAAAGGAACATAAATTAAGATTCCTACATTCAACCCATGACATTTTTGGCTTTTAAAATAATTATCCATATTCTCAAGGAAGAAAAAAACTTTATTTTTATTTATATTAATATTTCTTGTTTTTATTTATTTTGTAAATGGTTATTATGAAAAACTGTTTTGCATCAGTTCCCATATGTAATTTATATAGTTCTTCTCAATGAGTAACACAATTATGGATAAAGGAAGAAAATTTAGAAATTAAAAACAATTTTAATTATGTTGCAATTTAGAGGACAAAAAAGAGGGGGGAGAAAGAATATACTTGAAAAAAGAGAAATTTCTTCAAAAAGTCTTAAGTGAAAATTCAAAATGAAATAGTTTTATTTCAATATCAAAACGATTTTTGGTGCCCACACCTTCTTCATGGCATTCTTCATCTCTTTATTTCTCAATGTATAGATGAGAGGGTTCAGCATGGGTGCAATGATGGTGTAAAACATGGAGAACCCCTTATCATTTAGACTGGCACTAGGAGGTGAGAGATAAGTGGCAATACAGGGAACAAACAACAGAACAACAATCATGACATGGGAAGCACTGGTAGAGAGGGCTTTATGTCTAGCATCTGATGAATGGTTACTAAGGTTGTATAGTATTGACAATGTAAGATGCCACCAAAACAAGAAAGGTAGCCAAGACAAACATGCCAGAATTTGCAATGACTAAAATATTCTGGACGTATATGTCAGTATAGACAGGTTTTAAAAGAGCTTTCACATCACATAAATAGTGATCCACTTAATTAGGACCACAGAAAGGTGACCTAGCCACCATGAGTGCCTGAGGAATGGAATGGCAAAAGGCCACCATCCAAGCCACCAAGATCATTGTGTTACATCTCTGTTGATTCATTATGATATGTAGTGTCAGGGCTAACATATGGCAACACATCGATCAATCGCCATGGCCAGCAAGATTAACACCTCAATATCAGCCAGGAAGTGAGCAGCAAAGAGTTGAATCATACAACCATTAAACGACATATTTTTTTTTCTTTAGCAATTAAGTCCCTGATGAGCCTAGGGACTATGGTGGTTGAATATCAAGATCCATTATTGACAAGTGACACAGAAAATAGTACATTGGCTGTTGGATCAGATGGCTACAAATAATGGTGATGAAGATAATGAAGTTTCCCAGGAAAATGGCTAAATAACAGAACAAGAAGATTATAAAACACATCTTTTTGAGATCCTCATTTATAAAAAGTCCCAAGAGAACAAATTCTGTGACATTCTGATTTTCCATGTGTGTGAAATAGTTTATAAATGTCCAAGTCACCTGTCTGGTCAAATATGCAGGAAAATTCTAATTTATCTGAAATCAATCACAGTATCATAAATTATCACCAGTATCATGGCAGATCTAAAATTTATTCTCTGATTATTCAAATGTTCAATGCATTGGTACAGTGGATCTTGCTATGTCTTCAAATTTGGGAAGATCAAATTATGTATTTTTTACAGCTTGGTCTTAGAAATACAATGAAAATTAGGATCTTAATATTATTCTTGCATTTACTACTCGAATCCCTATCTTCATATGGTTTCATAAAGTGCTATATGTCTTTAAATGTTATGACAATTTTGAAAATGCCCAAGATTTCCATATTTCTCCATTAGTATGATAATTTAATAATAACATTGATTAAATTAATAGTAACATTGATTAAACATGACAAAGTAAAGATTAATACATTAATTTTGTTATGAAAACAATATGAACTATATCAGACATTTATTGTGATTATCAAATAGAAATGTGATAAAGAACTGTTTAAGGGAAAATGGAATAGTAAACTATTAAATATCAATAAGGTGAAAGATCTCCTTAAAAGGTTTTGAAAATGCCTTCTGGAAAACAAATATGAAGGGATGGAATATATTTTTAAAATATAAAAACAAATCTCCTGGACCTGGCTCCAACCCAAAACCAATTAACAGTCCTTTACACATGTAGCCAGTCAAAGCAAGAAACAATTAACACCAAGAAGAAGGAAGACAAAAAGGAAACAATAGAACTGACTACAAATTCAAGTATCCTGCCAAGTGGAAGTCATAAACTCAAATACTCAATTATATATATTGAAGGAATTTTGACAAGAGTCTAAGAAAATAATGTGTGAGCTTTGGTGTAAAGAGAATATTTTGGAATTTGATATTGGGTGGTGCAAACTTTGGATAATTGAACCTGAAGTACTGTTAAGGAAGTCCAATCAGACGAGATTTGTGGAGCAGAATAGAATGATATGCTGTCCCTTCCCTCTACACAAATTAAGACTTTTTCAGTCTTTATTAATCTCCTTTTTTTTTAGTTTTTTTTTTTTTTTGCAAGGCAAATGGGGTTAAGTGGCTTGCCCAAGGCCACACAGCTAGGTAATTATTAAGTGTCTGAGACCGGATTTGAACCACTCATGATCTAAATTCCCATAACTCAAATATAGAAAAGCAGAGGTTAAACTAGTTCCCTTGAATCCAATCCTACACTACTTATCATTTTGTATTAAAGGAAAAATAAACACACAGAGAAAGAGAAATAAATACAAGGAGAAAAAAGACATGGCGGGGGAAGACAGACAATAAAAGGGATCAGTAAAGACAGAAACAAAAAAAACAGAGTAATAAGACAAGGAGAAAGAAAGAAAGAAAGAAAGAAAGAAAGAAAGAAAGAAAGAAAGAAGGAAGGAAGGAAGGAAGGAAGGAAGGAAGGAAGGAAGGAAGGAAGGAAGGAAGGAAGGAAGGAAGGAAGGAAGGAAGGAAGGAAGGAAAGAAAGAAAGAAAG
Organism: Macrotis lagotis; assembly: GCF_037893015.1. NCBI lineage: Eukaryota > Metazoa > Chordata > Mammalia > Peramelemorphia > Peramelidae > Macrotis > Macrotis lagotis. The sequence goes on along the minus strand of NC_133660.1, from coordinate 301,018,452 downwards.
AAAGAAAGAAAGAAAGAAAGAAAGAAAGAAAGAAATAGGGAGTGAGAGACAGACAGAAAGACCAACTGACAGGCAGAGAGAGAGGTAGAGAGAGAAAAGAGAGACAGAAAGAAACAGAAACACAGTGAGAAAAATTAAATGAATTAAAAACAGAGAGAAAACATACACTTATGCAAGTTAGATCTCCCTAAAGGTTCTTCCTCCTCTGGCATTAAGTAAATTAATAAACTTATTTTTTTTTCTGGGTATGGTAGAATACCTGAGAGATTTATATAAATAAAGCATTTTCTCTTTAAAAAAAAAAAGAAAAATTTAAGGTCAAATAAGGTCGATTAAAATTGAACTACAGATAAAGGCCACATGGCAAAGATATTTGAACTGAATTAAAAATCTGTCTTCTACCTTTTCAAAAGGCATTGATATATCCCAACCCAAAGTACATCTAAGTGCATTCCCACTCTATCTAGTTATTTAATGATCATGTGCTTTGGGGGATGAGAAGAAACCTTATCAATAAATCATGATCCTTAGGGATTGTCCATTCCAAGAGATTTTAAAAGAAATAGAATCAAAGGAATAGATCATAAAATAAAAAGTATGTGTAAATTTGATATAATGCTAATTTATCTAAATTCTAATGATTTACATGCTTTTTTATCATTGGTGCTTTGCTGTTGTTTTGTCTGTGAATTAGTATAAAGAACTTCAGTAGAGCTAGGTGGCGTAGTGAATAAAGCACCGGCCTTGGAATCAGGAGTACCTGGGTTTAAATCCGGTCCCAGACACTTAATAATTACCTAGCTGTGTGGCCTTGGGCAAGCCACTTAACCTCATTTGCCTTGCAAAAACAAAAACAAAAACAAAAACAAAAAAAAAAAGAACTTCAGTAGAGAAAAATTATTTTGAAAAGCAGATTGGCAATTGTTCTGAAATTTAATATATTCTATTTCATTTTTGTTCATTTATTTTTTCCAACTATATGCAAAGACAGTGTGGAAAACTCAGTTTTTGAATTTTGACTTTTGAGTTTCACATTTATCTCACTCCCTCTCTTCCATACCGCCTTCCCCAGACAGAAAATCTAATACAGGCAAAACTATGTTAAGCATATATCCATATTAATCATGCTGTAAAAGAAGAATCATATCAAAAAGAGAAAATGAAACATTAGAGGAATAAAACCATACGTAAAACATCATTTTTTTAAAAAAATCAAGAATAGTAAACCTTGATTTGAATATAAATTCCATAATTCCTTCTTTACACATATCTTCCATCACAATGTTGGAATTGTCTTTGATTATTGTACTACTGAAATGAGCAGATGCAACATAGTTTATCATCACCCAGTATTGCTGTAAGCATGTAGAATGTTCTTCTGCTTCTCCTCACCTCACTTGGCATCAGTTCATGCTAGTTTTTCCAGGCTATTCTCAAGTCTCATCTTTCATGAATTCTTACAGAACAATAACACTTCATCATATTCATATACCACAATTTGCTTGGCCATTGCCTAACTGATGGGAATCTCCTCACTAAAATTTATCATTTTCAAGTTGCCTAAGGTTCCTATATTCTTAATGATTTAAGTTGGGTCAGTTAGACTGTATCTGTCAATGGTTATATTCAAATGTCTTTTTTCGTGATTCAATATGGTTTGAAATACACTTCTTAATACTTTGTTTAATTCATTTATTTAATAATTATATGGCACATTATTGATGCAAGAAATGCTTATTAGAGCGGAGTATTGGGATGCTGAATGTGATAATACAAATAATAACTTTAGAAAAAACTCCCTCCTTCCATTCTAATCTTAAATGGTTCAATGATCCAATTTTGATTGAGCCAAAATTAGTTAAGCATCTTTGTTTGCCTTCCAACTACAATTGCACCATCCATTAAGAAGTCTTTCTAAAACTCTGAAAAATATGGAAGCCACATAGTGAAGTCTACATGAATGTTTTAATCATTTGCTTGAACTAATTGCATGATGCACCTATATATATATATATATATATATATACATATATATGTATATATATATACATATACATCAATACATATACATATAAAATATAGATTAAAGTTTTAATAAATATATAAAAAATATAAAATATATCCTGAAGTAAGCAGCCTCATATATTGTGCACCAATCAATACTGAATGCAGTAGATGATTATATTTATCAGTTATCAGATAATTTTTGCTGTCAAGTACCACCCTTTCTAATCCCATGAAGGCATAGTTATGAACTGCGAAGTCATATTCCTATTTAGAATTTCAGAACAGCTTCAAGAACATATCAGCACATGAGTCTATTTCATAGATGACACAATTGAACAAACTCATATTTTTCCAGATGAAAAGGTGGATTCATGATGTCTTCTCATAAAACAAAAAGGAAAACAAATTTTGTGACATGAAGCCTCTTCTGCTGTCTCTCCCATATTTCCTAACAGTAACCTGTTAATAAATTTCAATAAGAGGAGGTGTATGATATATATGTACTTTATTTCAAGGTATTTCCAACAATTCTAAGAGTAATCGGTCTTCTTAAGCACAATGCTCATTGATTGAGTTGTGTCAATGGCATCTTTCTGGTCAGGAAATTTTCCAAGATAGGAGTCTAGAGAAGAGCAAACAGGTTTCCAGAGTTCTGGACAACATATGAAAATTGTCAATGAAAGACTCTTCTGGGATCTGTTTTCTAGCATTTTCTGATTTTTAAAGGTGTGAGATCAGGGAATAGATTCCCAGAAGGACCTCAAGGCAGTCTATGAAATTGTAGATTTGTAGTACAGTGATCAACTTTGGTGCAGGGGAAGTCATTTTAACTTTTCCTTTTTTGGGGGCGGGTCCAGTAAATTATATTCACCAGTTATCAGATATATTTTGCTGTCCAGTACAGCCCTCTCTACTCCCATGAATGCATAGTTATGAACTGCAAAGTCACATTCCTATTTACAATTTTAGAACAGCATTGAGAACATATCATCACATGAACATATTTGTAAGATAAGACAGTTGAAGAAAAAAATACAGAATATTCCTTTATCATTTTCTTCATATCTGAGTCAATCAAACCAATACCACCGGAGACACTTTATTTTTTAAGGAATAATTCATTTTGTTTACTCTACTGGCATATGATTATATTCTCCTTAGTTTAAATACCCCTTAGGTTTTATATTCTTATGAATATTGTCTAAAATGTTTGTGTCAGCACATACCTCACTTCTGAGGTACTGCAGTATTTAAATTTTTTGTTTTTCTGAAAACAATGAAAGGCTCTTCTGAAGAAAAGTGCTGGGGAGAATAGGCAACAAAAGTATATTCCATTTGCCTTTTAACCATACCATGGTATTCCCAAGGGCCATGTTGGGTGGGGTGGGGAATAGACCTCTCAAAAAATAGATTCTTGCTTTACATGAAATTATTAAATAATTTTCTTAAATATTATATATTTATATTTTAACATGCTTCAACTGGTTTTGGATATTGGGAAACATGAATAAGTTGAAATTCAAAAAAGTTAAATGGAAATTCTAGCACTTAATTGCAAAAATCAATTTTAGAATTATAAAACAAATGATGCATTTTCAGACTTCAGATATTTTAATAGAATAGACTGGGGATTTTTTTTTCTCACAGAATCAACATGGATAATTTTTGCTATGCCATTCTTAAAGTTTCTATAATTTTTAGGCTGCATCAGAGGTAAACCTGCTACAAACAGCAAGATATTAATTATATTGTACTTTCTCATTATCAGAACTTATCTTAAATATTTAAATCTTAGTTCCAAGATTTAAAATAAAAAGGTTTTGATAAGTTGAAGGATAGTGAGATTATGACAAACACTATCGTTAATAGCCCTCATTCTAAATTACCTAGGGATCACAAAATGTAAAAAGACCTAAGTGTCAAGGGAATGAAAAGACTCAAGGAAAGCATGATAATTTAAATTATATGAAGAGAAATGATATGGAAGAGATTTATAATGATGTGCAGAGTAAATAAATGCAGAATGAAAAGTAATAGGTAAATGAGTTAAAGAAGCAAATGGTGACTTGTAGTCAGAAGGAAAAACAAACTTTCTAAAAGTTAAAGTAATTCCAACTGAGATGGAAGAGTGAGACAGACAAAATCAAAACTACTTCCCATCATTCAATGCAGCCTCTCTTCAAGTGTTGAAAAAGTGTTTATCAATAAGTAAGTACTTGGGAGGAAGCAAGTAGAAAAAGGAACTATAAAAAATCAAAACATTCCTCCAACTCTCAAGGAAGCATATATTCCAACTAAGAATATAAATTATAAATTATTATAGATACAGATTATGTGCAAACTATTACAATATCATGTCAAAGGTAATGAGTAGGTGCCAATTCAGTTTATTGGGACCAGTAATGACTTTCTCCAGAGTATAGAAATTAACTTTCTTCAGAATACAGAAATATGGAAAACAAGAAGTCTAAACACGGAAGCAAAGAGGTGGAGATTGGGAAAAGAAACAGTCCAGACACTGGTGATGGGCAATGCAAATGGACTTAACGTAAGAAATTATTGGGGAAAAAGAAGTCGACAGGATACTGTGTGGAGGGAAATAAAGAATAAGAATATTGAAGCTAAGAATAGTAGAGAAGAAATGCAATTAGAAAAAGTAAGATAAAATTCATAACGTTACAGCTATTCTAGAGACTCTCCTTTAAATGTTTCCTTAAGGTTTATTACAATTTTTGAAAGTGTCAAATATTTAAGCAGTTTTAAAAATTGTATAACAAAAGAACATTAAATTATTGTTTTTTTAATCCTTTCAATTACATAAAATTTCAGCATATTAATAAATTACAAATGTGGAAAAATATTGTACTAGTCACCAATTCAGTAATAAAGGTATATAAACTGTGGTTCTTGCATTTCATCATTGTCATTTTTAGCTTTTAAAATAATCAACATATTCTCAATGAAGATTTATAGCTTTGTATTTATTTTTCTTCATATTATATTATTTTCTTATTGATTTATTTTTAAAAATGGATAATTTCAAAACCTGTTTATCTTCATTTTCTATTTGTAATTGAAAAAGGTTTTGTCTTGGCAAAGGATAAAGGAATAGTGAGATAAAGGAAAAGCATTATGAAATTAAAATAATTTTAATGCTGTTGCAAATGAAGAAAGAGAAAAATAAAGATCATATGTGAAAAAGATGAAATTGTCGCATGTCATCATTTCTTCAGAAAGTCAAATGAAAAATCAAAATAAAATTGTTTTATTTGAATATCAAAAATGTTTTTGTTAACCATACCTTCCTCATGGCATTCTTCCTTTCTGTATTTCTCAGTGTATAGATGAGAGGATTTAGCATGGGTGCTATGACTGTGTAAAACATGGAGAACTCCTTGTCATTTTGGCTGGCACTGGGAGGTGAAATATAGGTGGCAATACAGGGAACAAAGAACAAAACAACAACCATGATGTGGGAAGCACAGGTAGAGAGGGCTTTATGTCTAGCATCGGATGAATGGTTCCTAAGGTTGTATAATATAACAATATAAGATGCTACCAGAGCAAGAAAGGTGACCAAGGCAACCATCCCAGAATTTGCAATGACCAACATATTAGGGATGTACGTGTCACTACAGACAAGTTTTAAGAGGGCTTTCACATCACATATATAGTGATCTACTTGATTAGGACCGCAGAAAGGTAATCTAGCAACCATGAGCGTCAGATGAATAGAATGCCCAAAGGCCACCATCCAAGCCACCAACACCATTGCGTTACATTTCTGTTGATTCACTATGATCATGTAGTGTAAGGGTTTACAAATAGCAATATAGCGATCAAATGCCATGGATACCAAGATAAACATCTCAACAGCAGCCAAAAAGTGAGCAGTAAAGAGCTGAGTCATACAACTATTGAATGACAATGTTTTTTCCTTAGCAATTAAGTCCCTTATGAATCTAGGGACTATGGTGGTTGTATATGCCAGATCCATTATTGACAAGTGACACAGAAAATAGTACATTGGCTGTTGAATCAGATGGCTACATATGATGGTGATGAAGATAATGAAGTTTCCTAGGAAAATGGCTAAATAACAGATCAAAAAGATTATAAAACACAGCCCTTTGAGGTCCTTATTCACGAAAAGTCCCAAGAGAACAAATTCTGTGATGTTCTGATTTTCCATATGTTTCAAATACTTTAGAAATATCCAGGCCACATTTCTGGTCAAATATGCAGGAAAATTTTAATTCATCTGAAATCACATAGAGTATCATAAATTATCACCAGCATCATGGTATATGAGTGTACAGTGCATTATTAGAGTTCATCCTGTTATATTTTTACATTTGAGAAGATGAAGGTGTTTTTTTTTGACTGGGTCTTAGAAATTCATTGAAAATTAGGAGCTCAACAGTTTTTTTGCTCCTACTACTAAAATCCTTTTCTGCACATAGTTGCATATGGGTTCATATGTCTTTAAGAATTATAACAATTTTGAAAAAAATCCCTAAGGATTACATATTTTTCCTTTGGGGCAATAATTTAATAATAAAATTTAATCACTATATAGATTTTTTAGTTGATTTTTCTTTTGCAAGGCAATGGGATTAAGTGGCTTGCCCAAGGTCACACAGCTTGATAATTATTAAGTGTCTGAGGAACACAGGTCCTCCTGATCCAGGGCTGGTCCTCTATACACAGCACCACCCAGCTGCCCAACTATACAGACTTAAACATGACAGAAACAAAGATTGATATATATTGATTCAGAAATGAAAACAATATGGAAATATAACATTAATTGTGATTATCAAATAGTTGTATGACAAAATAAAGAAATGTTTAGGGATAAAGAGAATACTAAGCTATTATATATCAATAAGATTTAAGATCTCCCAAAATGATTTGCAAATGCCTTTCAGAATCAAATATAAAAGGAAGGAAAATATTTTTAAAATATAAAAATAAATAATTTTATCCTCTACCTGGCTTACACCCAAAGTCAATTAACAGTCTTTTACTCATTTTAGGTAGCCAACACATGAACCAATTAACACAAGGAAGAAGGAAGACATAAAAAGAAAACCATAGAACTAGCCCCCAAATTCAAATGTCCTACCAAGTGAAAGTCACAAACTCAAATGCTCAATTATATCTTAAAGAGATTTTAACATGGATCCACAAAAAACAATGTGGGGGTTTTGCTGTAGAGAGAAGATTTTGGAATTTGATATTGAGATTTAGAAAATTTGGGCAATTGAAACTGATGCATTTGTAAGGGAATTTGATCAGTCTCGATTTGGGGAGTCAGATGAAATGATGTGCTGTCCCTTCCCTCTCTGGCAGTCAAGACCTTTCCAATCTTTATGAATCTTCTTTTTATGTATGCTGGATGTATCAATATTACTCTTATTCTCCTCCAGGTAAAGGATTTTCCAGCTCCCTTTCCTCCTTTTTATTCTCTTTTATTTGTCTCTCTCTCCCTTCAATTCTTATGTCAGTTGTTCCTTAGATAAATGATTTATCAGGTTATTTCATTCCATGCACTGAAATTTCAAGATTTTAACCTCCTATTGCATGATCTTCTATTATCCTACTTTAGTCATAAAATTGAAGCTCCTTTTTCAAATTTTTTTTTGGTGGGGGAGAAAATCTGTGAAGATCTTTCTAACAAACAATTTCACAATCAAAATTTGGAAGCACATAGCAGAGAATAACATCTTAGTAGGCTAAGAGAACCACATTTCAATTGCTAAGCACTATATATTGTAGAAGATTCCCGAAACCTGAATCTGATTCTGAGGAGTGTACTTACAATACTTTTAGCTTTCTTGATTCAGACAATTTGAGATATTGAATCTAGGTCAATCTTGTACATTTTTCTTATTATATCTTAGCACTTACCTTTGGGTGGATACAGTCAAGGCAGCCATAAAGTAAGAGGTGAGTAAATAAAGAATTATAACTAATTTTGGGGAAAGAGATGAAGGAACCTATGTTGGAAGGAACCATAAAGTAAATCGTTAACAATTTCCTTCATTTTGTCTTAAAGCGAAAGTTGAGACTACAAATCAGGAAACATTGTATAAATTCCCACAACAATGAAGCAGAAAGGCAAAATTTAAACTAGTGTCCTAGAGTCCAAGCCTACCCTGTCTACCATTTTGTATTAAAGAAACAGATACAATCAGAGAAAGAGCAACAAAGACAAAGAAAAAAAAAAGAGATAAGAGATAGAGACAGATAAGGAAGGTGAAAGACAAACAGAATAAGGGAGAACCAAAGGCAAAAACTGAGAATGGAGAGTAATAGGAAGAGGGAAGCAGGAAAGAGAATGTGATAATAAAGATCAAGAGACACAGAGGTCAAGGTAAAGAGTCAGAGAGACAGAGAAAAAAGAGACAGAAGCAGCAACTGACAGAGGGAGACTGATAAAGCACAATAAAGTCAGAGAGAAAGACATATACATTTATGCATGTTATATCTTCTTAAAGGCCCTTCCTACTCTGTCATTCAGTGAGTAATTAATCTTACTTTTTTTCCTTGCTATGGGAGAATTATCAAGAGATTTAGATAAATATGATATTTTCACTGACAAGAAGGGAAAAAAAGACCAAATTATTTCTTGGAAAAAAGGCAGATAAAAAGTTGAGCTAAAAGAAATGACCATTTGGCAAATATAATAAATCAAATTGTAAATATATTTTCTTCATTTAGGAGAGATATTAATATTTCCTGACATAATTTACATCTACTTGCATTCCCACTCAACCTAGTTAATTAATATGCTTTGGGAACAAAGAGAAAGCTTATCACTAAGACATGCCTTTTAGAGACTGACTGAATATTTTAGGAGTAGGACTTTAAAAGAAAGAGAAAGGAATAGATCATAAATTAATAATTATTCATTGAAATGACATAATATTTACTTCTCTCAATTCCATTGATTTACTTGAATTTTTTTTTATAATTGCTGCTGTGGTGTTTTTCCTGGGTTTTTGAATAGAGAACTTAAATGAAGAAAAGTCCTTTTGCTAAGACAGAGTGACATTTGTTGTGAAATTTATCATCTTTTTAAATATTTTTTATTTATTTTCCCAATTATATTCAAAGATAACTTCAACTATAATTTTGGTAGGGTTGTGCATTTCACATTTTTCTCCCTCCTCTTTCCTCCTCTCCAGCCCAAGAGAAAACAGTCTAATATAAGTTATATATGTATATCCTATGTTAAACATATAGCCATATTAATCATGCTATAAAAGAAAAATCAAATCAAAAAGAGAAAATAAAGCATTAGAGGTAAAAAAAATTCATTAGATTACTTTGAAAAATTTAAGATGATAAACTCTGGCCTGAATTTAACACTATTATTCCTTTTCTGAACATGAATGATATTTTCTATCACAAGTCTTTTATAATTGTCTTTTATCACTGTACTGCTGAATTGAGCAAGTTCATCTTAGCTGATCAGCATATAATGTTGCTGTTTGTGTGTAAAAGGTTTTGATTCTACTCACTATAATCAGCATCAGTTCATGCATTTCTTTCCAGGTTATTCAGAAGTTCCATCCTCATTATTTCTTATAAAATAGTAATTCATCACATTCAAAAACTCCAATTTGCTCAGCCATTCCCTAAATGGTGGACATCACCTCAATGAAATTTATAATTTTAAAGTTGCCTAAGGTACAAAGATCTTAAAAACTTTAGCTTAGGTTATCCAGACAAAATCTGTCAGTAGTTACAATTAATTTTTTTTTCCCCTGAATCTACACTTTCTGAAACCTTGTGTTATTCAGTCATTTAATAATTGTTTGCCACATTATTGCTGCATTAAAAATGCTTACTTGGGCAAAGCATTATGGTGGTTCTGAGTGATATAAAACATTTTGTTTAAACTCCTTCCTTCCATACTTTAATCTTAAATGATTCAATTCCCCAATTTTGCTTCAACTAAGGTTACTTAATGACCTTTTTTCACATTCAAGCTAAATTTGTACCACCCATTAAGAAACCTTGACAAATTCCTGACTGATCTGAGTCTCCGTAAGAGTAGAGTCCATAAAGTGAAGTCTACACAACAATTTTAATCCTTTGAACTAATTCCATGATATACCCAATCCATGACTATATTAAAGGATATTTCAACAAACATATATAAAAATAGTAAATTATATGCTAAGGTAAGCAATTTCACATAGTGCACCAGGCAATACAGTATTAAAAGTAATGAATTGCAAAAGTACATAGATAGGAACTTACATTTTTCTCATTGAAAAGACTGATTCATTCATGATTTCCTCTCATAAAAGAAACAGAAAAGAAAATCAAACTTTGAATTATAAAAACTATTTTGCTGATTCTCCCATATTTCCTAACAGATACCTTTTTAGATGTCTCAAAAAGAGGAGGTGTGTGATACATAGATATTTCATTTAAAAGAATTTTCATCAACTGTTAGAGGAATAGGTCTTCTTCAGAGCAGTGCTCATTCACTGGGGTTGTGTTAAAGGCATCTTCTTGTCAAGAAATATTCCTTTTTCTCCAAGATAAGTGTCTAGAAGAAGACACACAGATGTCCAAACTTCTAGACAACTCATCAAAACTTTCAATAAAAGAAACATCTAGGGATCTGTTTTCTAGCATTCTCTGATGTTTAAGGTATTTGTGTGATCAGGGGATAGACTCCCCGAGGTATTTCAAAGCAACCTGCTAAACTGTAGATTTGTAGTACAGTGATAAACTTTGGTGAAGGGGAAGTCATTATTTTTTCCTTGTCTTTTTTGGATCCAATCAGGTATGTTCACTAGTTATCAGACAAATTTTGGCATCTAGTTCCATTCCTTCCAATCCCATGGATAAATACACAGGCACTCCTAAGACACATTACTACTTAGAATATTAGAATATCATATGTGTTTGTTGTTTAGATGGTGCAATTGAAGATAGAAACAGAGGCCTTTTCTTTATTCTTTAACTCATATCTAAGTCAAGTCAATACCTTTGGAGGCATGGCAACCTTTTATAGAATCATTTGCTTTTTGATTTTTATTTTCTTTTGTTTAAAATCTTATAAGATTCCATATTGCTTTTTTGAATATTAACTAAGGAGTAGGGCTCACCCAATAGGTTTCCTCATACCTACAGTTCTATAGTATTTGACAGTTGTTTCCTCTGCTTGGCAGCAATGAAAATCTCCATTAAAAAGATATTGAGGGAAAAAAGATATTGGATAAATGGACTAGAAAAGTGTATTCTGTTTCCCTTTGTACCACATAATGGCATCACCACGGGATATGGGGGGGGCAAGGAATAGCTGTTCTAATTAATACTTAGGGATTTCCTGTACTTTGCTTTCATTTTGTCAATTAATTGTCAATTACAATTTTTTAATTTTTTAAAAAATTATTTATTTAAGAAAATGGGATCAAATGACTGGCTCAAAAACAAATAGCTAGGCAATTATTAAGTGTCAGAGTACAAATCTGAACTCAGGTTGTCCTGATTCCACAGTCATGTTCTGTCCACTGCACCACTCAGCTGCCCCTCAATTCCATTTTCAAATGATTCATTTGAATTTGGACATTGGGCTACATTGACTACATAGAAATTCAATAAGAATAAATGTAATTTTAAGTACTTTGTTCAAAAAAATAAATAAATCCAAAACAAAGGATGCATATTTAGACCAGAATTGTTTTAATAATATAGTTTGGTTCTTCTTCAGAGCAGTGTTCATTCACTGGAATGTGTCAAAGAGAACTTTTGGTCAAGCTCAACATGGGCCATTTTTATAAAACTTCTGTGATTTTAGTTGTATGTAGAGTAGCCAGGTACAAGAAGCTATTAAGTCTAGTGTATCATGGTTTGTCAAGATTTATCTAATGTGTTCAAGTCTTAGTTCCAAAGTTTAAAAAGGATATAGATAAGCTAAAAGATGGTGATACCAGGGCAGCTAAGCATGATGAATAGACCTTATTCTAAGTCACTGAGGACCACATAAAGCAACTGGATAACAAAGATCTGGGAAATAAAAGACTCAAGATGTGCATAAAAATTTCAAATATATGGAGTGATGTCATATGAAAAAAGAGCATATATAATCTATGTAACTTCTCTATATTCATCTATCTACTTATCTAAGTGAATTTGTCATATGGAAGATATATATGAATATATTACATATATACATACACACAAATACATATACATTAATATTTATATATGCACACAAATATATTGCTATGTAGCTCAAAACTGTTCTCCAGGGCAGCTAGGTGGTGCAGTGGATAGAGCACCAGCCCTGGAGTCAGGAGTACCTGAGTTCAAATCTGACCTCAAACACAATAATTACCTAGCTGTGTGGCCTAGGGCAAACCACTTCACCCTGTTTGCCTTGCAAAAACCTAAAAACAAAAACAAAAACAAAAAAAAAAACTTCACCAGAAAGTTTGGTTCAGTTTACATTTACACCAACAGAGTATTAATGTACCAGTTTTGCCTCATTGTCATCAACTCTGATCAATTTTTTTCTCATATTAACTAATCTGATAGGTGTGAGTTTATAACTCAAAATTGTTTTAATTTGCATTTGTCTAATCAATAATGATTTAATCATTTCATATTCCTAAGATAGCTTTAATTTCTTCATCTGAAAATTGCCTAATCATATCCATTGGGGAATTCTTATAAATTTGTCTTTGTTCTCTATATATTTGAGAAACAAGCCCTTTATCAAGGACACTAAATGTCAAAATTTTGTCCTACCTTATTGTATTCCTTTTAATCTTGGTTCATTGGTTTTGTCTGTATAAAAATTTTTCAAGTTAACATAATAAAAATTATCCATTTTGCATTTTATAATGGTTTCTTATCTTTTGTTTAGCCATAAATGCCTCCAATTTCCACAGATCTGACAGATAAACTATGCATGGTTCTCCTTACTGCCTTATGGTATCACTCTTTTTGTTAGGTTTTTTTGTTTTTGGTTATTACAAGGCAATGTGGTTAAGGGACTTGCCAAGGGGCACAGAACTGGATAATTATTATGTGTCTGAGACTGGATATGAACTCAGGTCCTCCTGACTTCAGGGCCCATGCTCTGTGCACTGCACCACCTAGCTTCCCTGTATCACTCTTTATGTGTAAAGGCCACACTAATTTCAAACTTAGGCTGGAATAAAGTGTGAGATGTGGTTCTATGCCTAATTCTAACAGTTAACAAAGAGTGAAGTGTTATCCCAGAAGCTGGAGTCTTTGAATTTATCAAATAATAGAAAACTATAGTCATTCAGTACTACTTCTTTTGTACCTAATCTATTTCACTGATCCACCAAACTATTTCTTAACCAGTCAGAAACCATGGATGACAATGCCTTCATAATATAATTTTAGGTGTGGTACAGGTCAGTTATCTTACTTTTCATTTTTTTCTTGATATTTTTGACATTTTTTCCTCCAGAAGAATTTTGCTAAGTTTTTCCTAGCTCACTAAAATAGTGTTTTGGTAGTTTGATTGGTATGGCACTGACTAAACAATTTAATTTAGGTAGAATTAGCATTTTTATTACATTACCTAGGCAAATTAATGAACAACTGATACTTTTTCTTATTATTTAGATACGATTTTATTTGTGTGAAAACTCTTTTATAGTTATTTTCATATATTCTCATTTTGTCTTGGTAGTATTCTTCCAAGTATTTTATATAGTCCATAGATACTTTAAATGAATTTTTCTAACTCTTGCTGCTGGGCAGTCTATGAAATTAATAAAAATAAAGCGAATGTATGTGAGTTTATTTTCTATCCTGTAGCATTATTAAAGTTGATAATTGTTTCAAGTAATTTTTTTAGCAGATTTCCTAGGATTCTCTAAGTATGTCATCTGCAAACAGAGTTTTGTTTCCTCATTGCCTATTGTAATTCCTATCATTTCTTTTTGTTTCCCCTTTTATAGCTAAAGTTAACATTTTTAATGCTGTACAGAGTTGGAGTGGAGATGATGGGCATCCTTGTTCACCCCTAATCTTTTTGAGAAAGTTTTTAGCTTATCTCTACAACATATAATGCTTACTGATTAGGGCAGCTAGGTAATATTGTGAACAGAGCACTGGTTTTAGAATCAGGAGGATGGGAATTCAAATCAATTGACACTTACTAACTGTGTGACTTTGGACAACTCACATCCAGGGGCTGATTGCCTTGCATCCAGGGTCATCTCCAGTAGTCCTGATTCATATCTGGCTACTGAACTCAGATGACTCAGGAGGAAAAAGTGAAACAGGTGACCTTGCAAAGTAACCCCTTACTCAAATACTCTTCATGAGTTTGTCACTATATAACCTCCCTGATGTGGTCTTCTATGAGAATGAAGGAAAAATATTATTATTATTATTATTATTATTATTATTATTTTTATTTTTATTTTTATTACTACTAATAATAATTTTATTATTATTAAAATGTCCTGATAATTTTAAGTAGATACTGTATATCATTTTAAGGAAAAACTCCATTTATTCCTTTGCTCTCTCATGATTTTAATAGGAATAGATCCTGCATTTAAAAAAAAAAACCTTTTCTATCAACTAATTAAATAATAATATCTTTTGGATAGTTTTGTTAAGGAGCTGTAATGTCTTTGCTAAATGTAATTTTAAAAGTTTGTATCAATAATCATTCAGGAAATTGATCTATTAATTTTCTTTTTTTGTTTTGATTCTTTCTGATTTACATATCAGCAATCCAGGATCAGGGTGAGTAATCATTGGCAGCAGTGGAAGTTTACAGATCTCATACAGATATTTTTTACTTTGCATTTTCCTAATCAATACTGTTTAATTTTTTTTTTTAATTTGAGTAGAGACAGCTTTAATTTCTTCATCTGAAAATGTTCATATTGGTTTTCCACTTATAAATTGGTGAATGAGTGGTCTTCTTATAAATTTGATTCCCTTCTCTTTTTATTCATAAAGGAGAGCTTTATCATAAACACTGGCTATAAAAATTGTTTCCCAGTTTTCTGCTTTCCTTCTCATCTTGTTGCCATTGTTTTGCTTGACTGATATCATTTTAGTTTTATAATAAAATTATCGTCTTGTCCTTCATAACGGTGTCTATCTCGTTTGTTAGCAAATTCTATACTTTACCATATATCTGACAGGAAATCTAGTCCCTTCTCCCCTAATTTACTTATGGCATCACCCTTTATGTCTAAGTTATGTATCCATGTTTGCTTTAACATGGCAAATAGTCTGATAATATTATTAATTTTTGCTATCCTTTGCCATAATACTACCTCTATTTACTACTGTGTTTAGCATACCTAATCTATTATCTTGATGTACGAAATATTTATGATGATTGATAGTTTTTTAAATTTAGTTCTATAGCTGGTAATACTGTGCCGCATTCCTTGGCAATCTGCTAATTAATTCTCTTGATATTAGCGACCTTTTGTTCTTCTAGAAAAATTTTATTTGTCCTATTTCTTTTTTTCTTTTTTTTTTAGGTTTTTGCTAGGCAATGGGGTTAAGTGGCTTGCCCAAGGCCACACAGCTAGGTAATTATTAAGTGTCTGAGGCCAGATTTGAACTCAGGTACTCCTGACTTCAGGGCCAGTGGTCTATCCACTGCACCACCTAGCTGCCCCTATTTTTCCTATTTCTATAATGGATTTTGAGAAACTTGATTGCCAAGACATGGATAAATAAATTTAGCTGGGTACAATTTTCACTTTTATTACAATAGCTTGAAAAATCCATGAACAATTAATATTTTTTCCAATTATTTACATATTAGAAAGCATTACTTAATACACATATTTTAAACTTTAGTCAAAACATTTAGAATTAAGGAAATGAACAGAAGTTTCAAAAAATACAAATATGGAATTCTGTTAAAGGAAGAAATCCTTATTGCAAATAGCTAACCAAAGGTTGAATGAAGTAGTTTGTATGAATACTTTCTATATTGTGACTTCTTTCTACTTTCAAAAAGGACTTTAAATAAGGCTAAGCACCTCATTCTCATGAATATTGTGGAGACTATGGTGCTTCAGGTATGATTTAAATTAGATTGTCCTTTGTATTCTGTCCTTATCTGTATTTCTGTGAAGCCATTCACCAAGATTCATTGATATAGCATAAGTATTTACCAATATCTTTGTCTTTACCAATAATCCAATCAATATTCAGATTGAACTCTAGGTCATATCTTGCCCTAAGTAATTCTTGAAACCTAGTGTTTTCTTCCTCATTCCTCAATGAGTCCCTTCCATAGAGTTCCAGATATAATGCCAAGCCTCATTTAGGCACAGAAAACTAGCCATCTTGCTACAGGAAAATTCCCTATAAAGAAAACTTGAACCTGACCCACAGTTTTCAATAGCTGTTTCAGTATTGGCGAAAAGCCATACATTAACCCTCATATTTGTCATTGCACAATTTTAATTTGATGTCTTTATGTTAAAGTTTTCTTTAGGTTTAGTCTCCCTAAATGCCTCTCCCTTCTCATCAGCATAGCAAGTTGAGGAGAAGTCTGTCTTGTGTCTAGCTTGTGAATGGATGAACATTCCTCTTTCCCTTTTACCTGGAACTCAACTCTCACTTGTAACTCCAAAAACATGTAGCGTAAAGAGCTGCCCTGTCCCAGTCAAGTTCTCTTGGTAAGTTCAACTAAATTGAGAGTACCAGGTACCATAAACTTTTGGGTGAGTTGAGGGAGGTGTATGTCTACTCCAGGCTTGAGAAGACTTCCCTCAGAATGGGCTGATAAGAATATTTGTTTCCCAAATCATGAGGAGCACAGCTGTAACAGGTGCTGTGGAAGACTATAAACCATAGTCAAATATCATAGATGCACAAGTCTTTCATTGCATTCTTAGAGATCAACATGCATTTTGGTTTTGGATTTGCCTCTGGGTTTTTGATGACTCTGGAAGAGAGTGAGGTTCATGTTTTTGTGACAGGCAGCCTCTCTCCCTCCCCATCATCTCCCTTATTGCTACTTCCTTTCCAAAACCATCCCATGCTTTGTAGCGCTGTACTTATTCATTATTTGTCTCTCTATTCAGTACTCAAAGAATCAGATGTGCTTGCCCCAATTTTATAATTTAATAATTTTATGAATTAATTATCAATTCAATTTAAGGCCTGAAAGTTTTCACATGGAATAAGGAAATATATTTCATTTTTTTGTCATTATTGCAATTCTGAGATATTATCTTATTCAAAAAATATTTAATTAGTATAAATTCTCTCTATATATTTTTAAATGTATATATGTATGTATGTGTGTTTGTTTATAGCAATCTCAAAGCCTAACCTAAGCTGTTCAAAAGGAGACCATTCAGAGGACAATATACTATTCCCCCCATTACAAAAATTAGAAAATAAAGATACTGGGAGGATCCTGGACTAGACACAGAGGATAAGGAGCATAAAAAGGCTTTGTAAGCAATACCCTCAGACCCTGGTTCTTGCCCTCCTGCCAGGTTTTTTATCTTGCTTCTCATCCAGAGGGCAAGAGATGAACTCCCTTCCCCTATACTGACCCAGAATTAGGTAAAGGGTAAAGCCTAAGGAGATCAGGATTCAAATTTTACATTAAACAATGAATCATTGGTAATAGGGATCTTCAACCAATTTGAGCAGATTACAAATTGTTTCTGTTAAAGTCATAATTATCTACTTCCAGTCAAGTTACATCTCAAGAGGGAGTAAGCTATAGTCAATTTACATCTCCACCCAATTTCCACATTCACAATTCTCTTCCTCTTTCCCCTGCATCATTCCCCCCTCAAAATTATTCATGACCCTGATTTTTCTGGGCCTTTCTGAGTCCATTTGGAGATGAAAGTATTACAGTGAGGGCTTCATTAAGACAGGGTCCAGAGAATGATTGACTAGCACAGCTGATTGACAACCTGCAGAAGCTGGTCCTGGAACTATACAGCAAAGAGAAACAAAACTCAAGGGAAAAAATTAAGCAACCAAAAACCAGATATCCTGTAACAGAAAAGGCTATTTAACAGAGGTCCAATAATTAGGAAGAAACTAGAAGGTCTATAGGGAGTAAGAATTATATTTTATGTTTCCTAAGCCAGTATCAAAATACCTTTTATAAGAACATGGGTTCCAATAACTCAGATTTATTGATGGATGCCACATAATTATGTAAACAAAAGCTCAAAAATAGTATAAGCAAATGTACTAAAAAGGCATTTTAAAAAAACTGCACATGTCCTGAAAGGAACTGGTCACAAAATTTTCAATATTACCTTTAGCCATATTTAGAATAGACAAAAATTCTAGTTGAAGAATGGATCTCTCTTTAAAGCAGTTAAAAGGTAAATGAGTCAACATTATCCTGATGCACTGGTTCAGTCTCATACTTAATTATTATGCACCTGGAATGATCATGGCAATTTGCTATTACAGAGCAGAGAGGGACATGTTCCCTTTCAAAGACATACAATCCTTTTCAATGAGTCAGGTGAAGAATACCTTAAGAGAATCTTACCCCAGTTGAGGCTAGGGCCATTATTTCAAAGGTCACTTAATCTGTCTGCAGTATTTACCATCAAACCCCATAGTGTTAAACGGCCTCATTGGCATATTTTCTTTCTATTTTAACATACTTGATATCAGGCAGATCGATTATTAATATGTTGTAATATAGCAATTACCTGTAACCACAGTTTCAGGTGGCTTGAGCACTAAAGAGAAACAAGAGTGAGTCAGGCTGTAATTTAATATGAGAAAATTATATTTCAATTCTTGCTCAAACTAAGTACAGTGTTGTAAATTAAATACAATAAACATATTTAGAGATGGCAATATAATCTTGACTCATATGTATGTATGCATTTACATATAATATATATATATATATATATATAAAATAAAAATCAACTTTTCACAATGAACCCATTAGTTATTAACTATGTTTAAAATAAGTGAGCAACTCCTTCTGGCTAAAAGGTTGTCCATCATCTCCATACTTCTCACATAACAATTGGCTAGAGATTGCCACAGAGAAATCTTAAATCATCATCATTAGCATATATATACATGTAAACTGGGACTAAAGTGTGGTTATTGGCTTTGAGGGAAAAGTACTTATGTAACATGAGGAAGACATGTGTGTGTGTATATATATATATATATATATGTATATATATATATATAGGTAGAAACGTCTATACTTAAACTTTTAACTACTAACTATCTTCAAAAATACAAATTAGTACAATCAGAATTCTTAAAAAACAATTAGAATACATTAGTAACCTTAAATTTCTAACATGTTAGAAATTAGAGTCCAATACAATAAAACAATATTAAAAACACCCAGCCATTCAAGTCAATTGACACCATGAGTTCTTATGCATAAATCCACAGATTTATCACAGATGGGGGTTTTAATTTGTAATATTTTCTTCAACTCCCTTTCAGAGCAATCACAAATTAATTACAGGCTTTGACATTATGGTATTCAAATAGCTAAAATGTTCACAAACAGTTAATATTTCTTTGAAGTTACAAAAGAATATCACATAAATGATAAATCTATATATATACATATATATTCCCTTCCATAAACATGTGATGATGAATGATAAGAGACAAAGATTACAAGCTTACTTCTTTTACCAAAAGACCTTGTGGAATTGTTCACAATGTATAGCGATTTAACATTAAAAAAGATCAGGTTACAAAATTTAGTACAATATTTCTCTTTCCCAAAAGAAATTTTTAAATATATAAGATTTAATATTCCTCAATTCCTTGACATACAATTACATTTTCCTTCTTAACAATACATATACATTCTCAAGACTTGTTACAAAATTTTCAAAGGTGAACAAATTAGTCTCATTTATCTCTAATAGTTTTTTTTTTCTTTTTTACACACACAAGGCTATGACCTTTCCTATCAAAGGCCTTCCCATGCTCTTTTCATAGCCTCTTGAGGGCAGGAAGGCTACCCAAAATTTGCCAACATATAGGCTCAGATCCCAACCTAATTACTTAAAATTAGAACCTTTCAAGCAATTAAATTAGAAACCAAACTAAAAGGAGTAACATTTAACTCAGGTAACCATTTCAGATCTAAATTACATCACACAGACACAGGATTTTAGACACAGACCTAACTCTTTTGTATCAAATTTACCAAGGTGAGATTGATATCCTGGACAGCACCACATCTCAGAATGTAGAAACATTTTCCTACCTCCAGGTGAGTGGAGATATGCAAAAACGTCCCAATAATGTTTAAATACACACACACAAATATTTATATATTTGTGAATGTACCAATTAAGACGAGTCAAAAAAGCAACTTTTAGAATCAATCAGAATTTTTTGAGCAAACTCCTATATATACATATATGTATATATGTACATTAAGAATTTGAAGGAACCAAACAATAGTTCAAATAGAATGCATTCTTAAGTAACTCTTTAAAGTTCAAACCCAGTTACTCTATTACAGTAATATTAGTTATTAACTTAGCTTAATTAAAAAATGAATCTAAATTTCCTAGTACCAGAAAAACTTATCTTCCCCCTTTTTTTTCTTAACTAATTCACCAAGAGGCTTCTCAGTCAATCTGCCCATTTCCCCTTCCCCCTCCTGAGGGTGAGGCTTTCTCAGCCCAGCAACAGTCTTTAGGGAATGGGGCTTGGAATTGAAAACAAGGTCTTTGCCCAACTTCCCTCCCCTCCCCAAAGCAGGAAGAAGGCATGGGGGTCCCCTGTTTTCTAAAACAACATTTTGGGGGTCTTACCCTTCCTGCAGAGAAGCATGCATTCCATCAGAGACATGGGTATGAGTTTCAAGGATCTACAAAGGAAAATTTTCCTTCTCCTTCCCTGCCTCTCTGGCCTGAGGGTAGGGGCAGCAGAGAATGAGAGGGAGTATTTCAAAGAGAAAGAGAGTTCCACCCAAAAGATAATTTCTAGGAACTCTGGTGTTTTGCTTTCCCAAATCTAATTCCTACAAAGGAGCAAGCATACAGTTGGGGTGGGGGTGGGGGTGGGGGTGGGGAATTTTTCTCCATCAATTTATAGGTATGCCAAATATCCTTCCTTACTTCAGATCTATCTTCTCTGGTAATTCTGAACAACAGGGCAGGCCTACATAAGGGCAGCCTGAAAATGACACAGGGCAGGTCCATACCAGGGGTATTGTGAAACACCACATGGAATCAGCTTAGCTGACTCCCCACAAAAGTCAACCTTTTTCCATTTTCCCAGAAAAGAGAAACACACTGTATCCAATTTTCCATGTCTGGGAAGAGAATTTTTTTCCTACCCAGCTCTCCATTATGTAGCTGCTGGCTACTTGTGTTCAGTTCTACCTATGAGGAATCATTATTCAGACAAAAGAATTGAAGGGTTGAAATAAAACAAAGATTTATTAACAAGTTATAACACAAAGGAAGGGATAGAAGGAGAGGGAGAGAGAGAGAGAGAGAGAGAGAGAGAGAGAGAGAGAGAGAGAGAGAGAGAACAACCAAGCAGGGTTGGCTGGGTCATGGTCACAGAAGAGTGCAGCCCTGAACTGGAGTACAACCCAAGTTTTTATGTCTTCCCTCTCATCCAGAGGGCAAAAGATAAACTTCTTTCCCCCATACTGGACTCAGAATTTGGTTGAGGGTAAATCCTAAGGAGATCAGGATACAAATTTTACATTAAACAGTGAATCAATGGTAATGGGGATCTCTACCCAATTTGAACAACATACAACTTGTTTCTATTACAATCACAATTCTCTATTTCTAGTCAATTTATATCTCGAGTAGTTTGTAGTTAAATTATAGCTGCACCCAATTTCTATATTCACAATTCTCTTCAGATTTCGCCTGAATCAATATTTTCATTTCTTTCTTTATTTTTTAAATCAATTTTATTACTATATTTTAAGATTTTATTTTGAGTTTTAAAATTTTTAAAAATTTTCCCCCCATTCTTGCTTCCCTTCCCTCACCCCCACAGAAAGCATTCTGTTAGTCTTTACATTGAACTCAGTTGAATGTGATGAGAGAAAAATAATGTCCTTAAGGAAGAAAAATGTAGTATGAAATAGAAAATTACATAAGAAGATATTTTTTTTTTCTAAATTGAAGGTAGTAGTCTTTGGTCGTTGTTCAAACTCCACAATTCTTTACCTGGATACAGATAATATTCTCCATTACAGATAGCTCAAAATTGTCCCTCAAGGTTGATCATCACCCCCATGTGGCTGTTAGGTTGTACAGTGTTTTTCTGGTTCTGCTCATCTTGCTGAGCATCAGTTCATGCAAATCCTTCCAGGCTTACCTAAATTCCCATTCCTCCTGGTTTCTAATATAACAATAGTGTTCTATTACATACATATACCACGATTTATTAAGCCATTCCCCTATTGATGGACATTCACTCAATTTCCAATTCTTTGCCACCACAAACAGAGCTGCTATGAATATTTTTTACAAGTCATGTTTTTACCATTTTTCATGATCGCATCAGGGTATAGCCCAAGTAGTGGCATTGCTGGATCAAAGGGTATGGACATTTTTGTTGCCCTTTGGGCATAATTGAAAATTGCTCTCCAGAAATGTTGGATGAGTTCACAGTTTCTCCAACAATGTGTTAGTGTACAGATTTCCAGCATTGCTTCCAAAATTGATCATTATCCTTTTTGATCATATTGACCAGTTTGAGAGGTGTGAGGTGGTACCATAGAGATGTTTTAATTTATATTTCTCTAATAAGTAATGATTTGGAGCAATTTTTCACATGACTATGAACTGCTTTGATTTCCTCAGTTGTAAATTGCCTTTGCATATCCTTTGATCATTTGTCAATTGTTGAATGGCTTGTTTATTTTTTTGAAAATTTGACTCAGTTCTCTTTATATTTAAGAAATGAGTCCTTTGTCAAAAATACTAGTTGAAAAAAATTGTTTCCCAATTTACATTTCTTTTGACCTTAGTTGCAGTGGTTTTGTCTGTGCAAAAGTTTTTAACTTAATATGGTTGAAATTGTCTAGTCTATATTTAATGATGTTCTCCATCACTTCCTTTGTCATAAACTGCTTCCCTTTCCATGGATCTGACAGGTAAACCACTCCTTTATCTTCTAGTTTGACTATAAGATTGTTTTGTATATCTAAATCCTGTATACATTTGGTTCTTATTTTAGTATATGGTGTGAGGTATTGGTCTAATCTCAGTTTCTTCTGTACTAACTTGTACTACCTTCCAATTTTCCCAAAAGATTTTATTGAAGAGAGAGTTTTTATCCAAACTGTACTTTTGGGGGCTATCAAACAGCAGATTACTATCATCATTTCCTGCTATTGTGCCTAGTCTATTGCATGGATCCATCACTATTTCATAGACAATACAGACACTTTTGATGACAAAAGCTTCATAATATAATTTTAGATATCAAGAGGCTAAACCACTTTCTTTTGGACTTTTTTTCATTGAATCCCGGGAAATTCTTGACTTTTTATTCTCCCATATATATTTACTTACAACTTTTTCTAACTCATTAAAGTAATTTTTTTGGAATTTTGATTGGTAAGGCACTAAACAAGTGATTTAGTTTTGGTAGAATTGTCACTGTAATTATATTAACTCTACCTATCCATGAACAGTTGATGTATGCCCAATTACTTAAATCTCATTAAATTTGCGTGACAAATGTTTTGCAATTATTTTCAAAAAGTTTGAGAGTCTGAACTGGCAGGTAGACTCCCAGGTATTTTATATTGTCTGAAGTTATTTTGAATTTGGTTTCTCTTTCTATCTCTTTCTGCTGTATCTTGCTAGTCATATATAGAAATGCTGAGAATTTACGAGGATTTGTTTTATATCCTGATACTTTGCTAAATTTGTTAATTATTTCTAGTACCTTTTTAGATGAATTTTTGTGATTCTCTAGGTATATACCATCATGTCATTTGCAAGAGTGGAAGTTTTGTCTCTTCCTTCCCAATTCTAATTCCTTCAATTTCTTTTTCTTTTCTAATTGATGAAGCTAACATTTCCAATAGAATATTGAATAGTAATGGTGATAATGGGCACCCTTGTTTCACCCCTGATCTTATTGGGAATGGCTCTAGCCTCTCCCCATTGAATATAATGCTTGTTGATGGTTTCAATAAGATACTGCTAAACATTCTGAGGAACAATCCACCTATTCCTATACTCTCTCGAGTTTTTAGTAGGAATGGGTGCTGTATTATATCAAGTTTTTCAGCATCTATTGATATGATGTTAAGATTTCTGATAGGTATGTTATTGATACAATTAATATTGAGCCAACCCTGAATTCTTGGAATAAATCTTACTTGATCATAATGTATTATCCAAGTGATAAGTTGTTGTAATCATTTTGCTAAGATTTTATTTAAGATTTTTGCCTTTATATTCATCATAGAGATAGATCTATAACTTTATTTCTCTATTTTAACTTTTTCTGGTTTAGTTATCAACACCATATTGCTATCAGAGAAGGAATTAGGTAGAGTTCTGTCTTCACTATTTTTCCAAAAATTTATAGAGAATTGGAACCAATTGTTCCTTAAATGTTTGATAGAATTCACTTGTGAATCCATCTGGCCCCGGAGATTTTGTCTTAGGGAGTTCAATAATGGTTTGTTGAATTTCTTTTTCTGAGATAGGGTTATTTAGTTTTTAATTTCCTCTTCATTTAATCTGGGCAACTTATAATTTTGTAAATATTCATCCATTTCACTTAGATTGTCAATTTAATGGCATATAGTTGGGCAAAATGATTATGATTTATAATTTTAATTTCCTCCTTATAGGTGGTGAGTTCAATTTTTCCATTTATGGTACTAGCAATTTGTTGTTTTTCTTACATTTTTTTGTCAAATTGACCAGAGATTTATCATTTTTATTGTTTATTTTTTAAAAAACCAGCTCTTGATTTTGTTTATTAGTTCAAAAGTTCTCTTGATTTAGATTTTATTAATTTCTCCTTAAATTTTTAGAATTTCTAATTTGGTAATTAGTTGGGGGGGTTAATTTGTTATTTTTCTAATTTTTTAGTTCCATATTTAGTTCATTGATTTCTTCTTTCTCTAATTTATTCATGTAAACATAAAAAGAAATAATATATTCCCTGACATCTCTCTTGTGTATATCACATACGTTTTGGTATGTTGTTTCATTGTTGTCATCGTCTTGGATGAAAAAATTAATTCTTTCTATCATTTGTTGCTTGATCCATTCATTCTTCAAAACAGAATAGTATTTCGTCCTAATCACACACACTGCAATTTGTTTAGTTATTTCCATTTTTAGTTATTAGTTATTAGTTTTAGTTATTTCCATATCACCTAAAAAGGAATAAATACACTTATTTATATAAGGGTAAATGGTATGTATATATGTATATATACGTATATATATATATATATATATATATATATATATATATATATATATATATATTTATAGGTCCTTTTCCTTCCTGTTTTTTTTTGTTTTGTTTTTGTTTTTTTTAGATTTTTGCAAGGCAAATGGGGTTAAGTGGCTTGTCCAAGGCCACACAGCTAGGTAATTATTAAGTGTCTGAGAGCAGATTTGAACCCAGGTACTCCTGACTCCGAGGCTGGTGCTTTATCCACTATGCCACCTAGCCACCCCTCCGTCCTGTTTTTCATCTCTTCTGTAACAAAGATTTGGTAGAGACATTGCTAAGTAAAAGGGTAGGCATGGTTTTATAGATTGTCAGGCATATTTTCAAAATGCTCTACAGAATTGTTGAATCCTTTCATAACTCCTCCAACAGTACATGAATACTTCATTTTTCCCACAACTCCAACATTTGTCATTTTTTCTATCTGTCTTCCTGGGTAACCCAAGTTAGTACCTCAAAATTGTTCCAACCTACATATCTCTTACTAATAGTGAGTTTAGATCTTTGATTGATTTAAATAGATAGCATTCATAACCTCATCGGAAAAGTTCATATATTTTTAACATTAATCAATTGGGGAATGACAATTATGAGGGCTTTTTTTCCCGAGAAACCTGTTTCAATATTTTTTCCCACCTTACTATTGCTAACTGTATTTTCTTTTAATCCTATTATCCCCAATCCATTTATTTTCTTCTCTCTCTCCTTTTATCCAACCTTTCTCAAAAGTGTTAGGCATCTGACTACTCCTTCCTGCAATCTTCCTTCCCTTATATCACCTACCTGGGCCTTCCACCCTATTTCTCCCATTCTTTTCCTCTGAAACTTTCCTCTAGGGAAAGAGACTTCTCTACCCAATAGAGAAGGCATTTTATTCCCTTTCTGAGTCAATTCCAAAGAGTATAAGGATCACTTACTTCCCCTCATCTCCCCTTCTTCCAATCCACTACAAAAACTTGCTTCTTTTCTGGGAGATGACTATCATTTGCTCTTTGTTCGAATATGTGAAAGTACAAAGTAAATGTTACAATTGAAAATGTATTTCATTCATCTGGATATCTCTTTTTCATGGAGGTCTAGTTGAGTTTTTAAAGTATACGGAATCCTTGCAACTTTTTGAAAAAAACCTAACATGGAAAGCATTATTTCTCTGCATTCCAATTTCACATGTTTGAGAGTTCCTTCCATTGATAGGCTGCAACGTTACAGAAGACTTCATCTTCAAAACTGGGGAACTGAAATAGTCATCTTCCTTTTCCAATTCCTCATTCTAGAGATGGTAAAGGCTAACCTCAGGTATCAAGAATCAAATGAATGATTGATTCATGAAAGACCTTTGACTTATCCTATTCTCAAATTTGTTCCCTGAATCTGAGAAATGGGTTGTGTATTTGTCTTATTCTTTTTATTTTTTAACCTTTGATTTTAAATACACATGAAGTAAACACCATGGGAAATGGTAGCTTTAGCCGTAGGACATATATAACAAGGTTGTAAGTAGAATTTTGCACTGATCCAACTCATTATTGAAAACTTGAGAAAAGAGGTCGTCAGGTACTTTAGTTCAATAGGAACACTGGATTTGAAACTAGGGCTATGCTATACAATTCAATGAAAGTATAAGACTAATACCATTCTCTTTTTCAGAAAATGAAGTAGTAAAAAGAAGTGTTTATTAAAAGCCATCTAATAATTAATGTTTAAATAGAAATGAAGTAAAAAGGAACAGAACAACATTTTAGTGAAAGTAATCAATAGAGGTTGGAGACAAAGACTCCTGAAAGTCAAGAAAGTTCAAATTCCATTAAGGTTTCTGGAGAACCTGGAAGAGTCAGGAAATGTAACATGGAGAGTTAGTACTAATGGATTTTTTTTTCATGAATGTGTAGTGATGCAAATATTTATTTCTTACCTGGAGGGTTGTTAAAGAAAAAAAATCACACATTGAAATTCATCTGCTTTATTTTAATAAGAATTTCAGGTTTGTACACCACACCTTCCTCATGGCATTCTTCATTTCTGTATTTCTCAGTGTGTAGATGAGAGGGTTCAACATAGGTGCAATCACAGTGTAAAACACTGCAAACTCTTTGTCATTCACAGTATCAGAAGGAGGGAGATAGGTGGTGATACAAGGAACAAAGAAGAAAAGAACAACCATGACATGGGAAGCAGAAGTGGAGAGGGCTTTACGCCGACTTTCAGATGAATGCTTCCTAAGATGATATAATATGATGATGTAAGATGCCACTAAGACCAGAAAGGTTAGCAAAGAAAACATTCCAGTGTTAGCAATGACTAAAATACTAGCAACATGTGTATCTGTACAGACAAGCTTTAAGAGGGGTTTTGACTCACACATATAGTGATCTATTTCATTAGGTCCACAGAAAGGTAACCTGAGGATCATGAAAAGCTGACCAACAGAGTGCCAAGATCCCACCACCCAGGCAGTCAGGATCAGCATGTTGCATCTCTGTCTGTTGACAATTGTCATATAGTGTAAGGGTTTACAGATGGCAACATAGCGATCAAAAGCCATGGAGGCCAAGATGAAAATCTCCACACCTCCCAATAAATGAAAAAAGAAGAGTTGAGTCATACAGCAATTGTAAGAGATTGTCTTCCTAGAGGAAATTAGGTCACTAATCATCCTGGGAACCGTAGATGAAGTGAAGCATAGATCAGAGAAGGACAAATGTAAAAGAAAGTAATACATGGGTTGCTGCATCAGATGGCTGTATGTGATGGTGATGAAGATAATGAAGTTCCCCAGGAAGATTGCTAAATAAAAGATTGTGAAAAGGACAAAACAAATGGCCTTCATTTCTTTCTTCATCAAAAGTCCCCGGAGAATAAATTCAGTGACATTGTTATGGTTTTCCATGAATTGAAAGTAGAGATGACTATCCACCAGTGAACCCTGAAAATACAGAGGGAATGATAAAACCTAGCTAGTGTCAAATGTATAATTCTATGTGAGCAAAATCAAATTCCACATCATTATAGCAACACACCTGGTATTTTTTAATCTGCTACCATTAATTTTTAGCATTTTTAAATGAGAGGCTCAAAGATAGCCTTAAATTATGTTTCTCATTCAAAAGTTTCTAATATTTATTATTGGTCCAACAATGCTTTCTACGCCAAGAAAATAAACAGATATCTTCAGGTTCAAATTATAGCACAATCGGAAAGAGATTTCAATAGCCAAAGAATATAAGGGCTGCATTTTGAAATTGAAGGAAGTCATTTCTTAAGTCTAATCGACATGCAGAATTGGTGTAAATACAGTTTAATATATATATATTATATATATATATATAAAACATAAATGCAATATAATTAGAATATATTTGATTAAAAAGAAAATTGAATAATAAAGAAGACTTATAAATTTCACTTTTTAAAGATAGGGATTCTATCTAAATTTGGTCTATTTATAAGGAATAAAACTTAAGGTGTAACTGTAAGTAGCAATGTGCACCTTTTAATATTATTTTTATATTTATAATTTTTATTTATATATAATATTATATATGTCACATATATAATATTTATAATATTATAGGAAAGGTAGAATTAACATTGAGGGGATATAAAAAACAACAGATTCACAGGCCACCCCCTACAAATAGAAGTTAATTACTAGATTAAATTAAATTATCTCCATATTTTAATTGATTAAATAATAGTCTTCAAGGGACTAGCACACACCCATATTATGTGTTGACTAGAAATCTGATGAATAAATATAAAATTTCTAGAAATACATTAGAAATTCTTAGAAAACAGTGAAAAGAACGACAAACAGAACCTAGGTAAAACTCATATTGGTAGAACCTACATACCATGTGCTATTTAATCATACATTTTTAACTCAAAGTAATGTCCCACTATAATCAAGTCAAGACTACAATCTCAACTATTAAATGAGTGCTAGTTCTTGGATCCAGGTATCTACTCATACATTTCCCAGAGCCCTTCAATCACTAGGGAACCAAATATCCAACAGACTTTATCCACTTTTCAATAATATTTAGAAATATTTTTAGTTCTTCTATTGAAAGTAAATCTACTTCTTTGCAACTTATATCCAGTACTTCTTGCTTGATCTCAAAAGACATATAATTATTTTTTGTCAATTAATTCCTTTATGTAACTGAAAATGGTTATGACATCTGGTTTGCCTTATTGAAATATATCCATTAATTTCAATAGAGGCTCATGCTATGATGATAATATACTCTACCATACTGATTGCCTGTGGGTACACAGGCTATTCTAACAGCCATGACACAAGTCATCTCCAAGTAATCTACTACCTGGACAGTCTCAGGAGCTGGTTTGCCCCCCTGAGAGATAAGGTGAGCTGGAGTCCTTGGGAGCCAGAGTCCTTGGAAGCTGGACATTCCACCCCACTGACCAAGGGCACTAGACACAGCTGTGCCTTATCATCTCCTCCCTAATGTACCCTCCATCCTGTAATGCAAGACGCTGCAAATACACACCACTTGCTCCCCCCACAATTACCTCATTATTCTTTGTTCTACCCTGGAAGACCTAACAGTATATATGTAATATCTAAGCAATAATAAAATTGAGCTGGAGGCATAAGGCAGTAGTGGCCTGACTCCTTATTCTCAGCTCCCCTCCTGGAGGGAGGTCGCCGCTGTGGGCCCCGAGGAAGCAAGCCACAACAATTGCCCTCTTCTGATAATTATATATCTTTGCAGTGTCGTTTGCCAAATATAAAACTAAAGTTAACATATATTCCAGATTCCAAAATTCCAAGAACAGAAGTGTCTATGTAGGCAAAATGTAAGTGATTTTTAAATTGCATAAAGGGAATGATTTGATCAGGGACATGAAAATATAGCTTCCTTCTTTTCTTTCTGTATTTTTCTCTCCCTCCCTTTCTTTTTTGTACCTTTCTTTCTTCCTTTCTTTTCTTCTCTAACAATTAAAAACATATATGAAGTGTAATATAACATTATTTCTTTTGAAGTGATAAAGTATCTCAGAGTTAAATAAAAAGAGAGTAAAGAGTATTTATTAGATTTTCTCCTATACATACTTAGTTGTTTGGAAAGAAGCCAAAGAACAATCCTCATTAAAAATATGGGATTCCTTGTGAACACTTTAGGATGAATACAATTCTTTCTACTGCCAGTGACTGCTAAGAGTAAGATAGAATACCATAGAAGCAGGAATAGTCTGTAATATGGTGATATTAAGTTGATAATACTGGCTTCACTTTACTTTAAAAAAAGAAATTTATAATTATAATAGAGATAACTCTACACCTCATATGTACCTGGTGACAGACCAGATAGTCATATATATTTTTCACCCTCCCTTAGTGAGGATAGGGAAGTTGGAAATGACTTGGTGGGAATTAGAGAAAGGTAGTTTTGGGGAAAATGACAGATTGAAGAATAGAGACTGTGATTGTATAGAGATGACCCAGATGATATCATCCATATTTATGAGCTAAACAGACCTCTCCCAATACCATTAAAATTTTTAATTATTTAATATATTAAGATTATGATTTTAGTGCAAATGCATATAAATCAACAGAAACACATATCAAATTGGAGATTTCTGATATTAAGATAATGATATAAGATAAAAGAAGGTATATTAACCTGGGAACCTTGGATGAATATCAGAATAACTGTGATGTTGTTTAGAAAAAAAATTTCTCCTTTTTAAAATAGATTTGGTTCCTACTGTAATCCTAAGAAATTGTGGTATTTTTGCATTTAACAACATTATTCTCAGCTATCCATAAGATTATTCTGACAGTTAAAGGCTATCCAGGACAAAAAAGATGGTTAAAAATACCTCACTGCCTAAGGAAAATCCAGTATTCAAGGCAATGAAAGCAAATTCAATCCAGAAAACAACAGAACAAAAAAAAGTCCACAACTCAATTATGCCATATTATAAGAGGTCAAACTTATCACCTGAAAAATTAAACTGATACCTGAGGGAAGAAATGTTGATAAATATTGATCTGAGTACTCCAATACAATGATTGAAATTATCTTCCAAATGCTTTTCCACAACTTGAACAAAGTTGTGTTTTTCATGGTGACATTAACTCATTAGGATAGAAAGCAAGGCACATGATGGCTCCTTTCCATCTGAACCAGTGAAGAAAAATAGCAATCAATCAATCAAGCCTGAAAGTCTCTAACTCCTTGGTAAACCTTGCCAGAGCAGAACCTTTCAGGGAAGACTGAGCATTGCCTGTACTTAAAGATGTGTTAGAGTGAAGGAAGATGGGTTCCCACAGGATTTTCAAAGCAGTCCAGCACGTGGACATTACTAACAAGGAGCAACCTTTACTGCTTGGGGACATCTCATTAGGCTTTTACTTTTTAGTGGTGATGAGGCTGCATTATTACTACCTATTTTGGAAAGCAGAAAGTCTCCTTCCATTCAGCTCCCTTCTGGGCCCTTTCTGTTGAGAATGTCACAAGGACTGTAGAGCACTGGGTCTGGCAAAAGAAAGGCTTTAACTGGATATTGCAAATTCACAAAACTGATGTTTCCAATATCTGAATGTATCCAAAAAGTATTCATGGCACATAAGAAAACAATATGGACCTCTCTGTAGAACATTAATTATTATTAATTATTAATAACCTTTATTAAATGCTCTCCCCTTTCTTTCATTGTTCCTTTCTTCTTTATCTTCTTGTTCCCCCCTTTCCTGTTTCTTCTTTTTCCTCATTCTCCTGGGTTTCCTGATATTCTTCCTGAATCTTTCTTTCTTTCTTTCTTTCTTTCCTTGTTTCTCTCTCATTCTCTCTCTCTCTCTCTGTCTATCTCTCTTTGTGCCTCTGTCTCTGTCTCTTTCTCTATCTGCTTCTCTCTGCATCTCTCTCTGTCTCTTTGTCTTTGTGTCTCTTAGCCACTGTCTCTGCGTCTGTCTCTGTCTGGCTGTCTCTGTCTCTGTCAGTCTCTGTCTCTCTATCTCTCTTTCTCTCTCTGCCTCACTCTGTCACTCTCTCTTGACATGATGCTATTGCATTTCTCTTCCTGCCTCTTGCCGGATCTAAACACATTTGCTTGGAAAACTTGTCATCAATCACATGATTTCTCCGAGTGTATATTTACATGTTCCCTCTTTAGAAGGAACATTTTATGTATCTATACTTCATCACTTAATAATTTTCTAGTACCTTAAATAGAGTTAACTGTCTGATACAAATTCCTTCCCAATATGCAAATGCATTGCATAATGTTCCTCATCTCAAATGCTTTATTTCTTACTGTGTGTTGGATACCACAATCTGAATGTTCCTAAGATATCTCAAACACAAAATGCCCTGCTAAATTCCTATTTTTTCTCCTAAATTATTTTTTTTTGCAAGGCAATGGGGTTACGTGACTTTCCCAAGGCCACACAGCTAGGTAATTATTAAGTGTCTGAGGCTGGATTTGAACTCAGGTACTCCTGACTCCAGGGCTGGTGCTCTATCCACTGAACCACCTAGCTTCCTCCTAACTATTTTTTTCTTAATGTCACTATTCCCAAAATCATTTTCCTGAATACTAAGATATTTTGGTAACATTTCTCTTCTTATTATTTACTCTTTTTGATTGACCTTATCTAATAATCTGCCAAAACTTGCCAATTTTATCTCTGATTCATCCCTTCTTCAGTATAACTTTCTTCAGAATGACCCTTTATCATCTCTTGCCTTAAATAATACAATGACTACAAAATGATCCACTTGACTACTGTCTCCAGTCTATAATCCACCCTTCAACCAGCTGTCAAAGTGCTTTTTCAAAGAAGAATTCTCTGTAAAGGGCCAGCCACAGGGCGTGATATTCACATATCCTTGGTGAACTTCTTCATCAAAGGCATGTATGGATTATTGCTCATTGTATGGTTCTGTTGGCTCAACAGTGAACCCTCACCTAGGATAAACTGTGGCTCCAGGATGTTTGCAAAGGTTTCTTTGATAGAAGTATGCATTCTTCTATGAACAAATATTGTAAATTTACCCAGGAACTTGTAAAACTGGGTCTCTTTTAACCTGTCATTCCTGAGATAATTTCTGCTATAAAAAGTCTGAGTTTCCAAAAATAAAATTGGTAGATTTTCACTTCCCAACTTCTTCTGTTTGGTTGTGTTCTCTACCTGACCTGACTCTTGTATATTCATGTCCAGACATGCACCAGAGCTATTGAAGGTGATAATTCTCAGTTTAATAACATTCTGAGCAAAAAAAAAAAAAAATTAGTCAGATCTTAGTAGTCTGAAAAAACTGAAAATTAGAATACAAAATTTGTCTATTTGATATTTAAAGACTTCACAGCTTGGTTCGTTACTTTCCAGTCTGAATATGTATTAATTTTGATCTTCTTTCTCTATTACATCACTTAGTGGATCTAATAATCTATTTTGTTCCCCATTAAGATATTATTTTTTTTCCCGGGAATAAACTGTTCTAGACCTCTATTATCATACTTTTACCACACAAATGGAACTGAATTTTCTCCAGACATCACCACATATGCAAAAATAAACTCATCTTCTTCCTCAAACTCTACCTTTACCCTAAGTTCCCTATTACTGACAAATATATTAACAGTCTCTCAAACACTAGACATTAATCCAGCTGTGCTCCTGACTTCTCTTTCATTCTAGTTGTTCACCTCTGCCTCCACCAATATCCAATCAATTCTTAAGTGTTACCTTTTTTATCTCCCTTAAATCACCTGTATATGTGATCTATTAACCTCTTATATCACAGATACTTGGTTCTGGTGTTCATCAATTCATGCCTAGATGATTGTAATAGTATTTTGCTGTGCTTCCTCATATAATTCTTATTCTACTCCAATTCACGCTATTTTCACCTGCACACTGATTTTTCTAAAACACATATGATCATAGCACCTCCCCATTCAACAATTTTAAATTGACTCTTTTTTGTTAATCTATTGGAAAATACAAAATTACCTTTTTCATTTTTATACACTCTCTCTTTTTGCAAGGCAATGGGGTTAAGAGACTTGCTGAAGGTTACACAACTTAGTAATAATTGTCTAAGGATGAATTTGAACTCATATCCTATTAATTCTAGGCTTTGTGCTTTATCCACTGTGCCACATAGCTTTCTAATATCTCCCAAGTCTTCTTGGAGGTTTTGAAAGCAGTAACTTCTATTATTTTGTCTTCTTCTGATTATATATATTTTGATTTTCTGTAGGACCATAATAAATGTCTATGATCAGAATTATTTCTTCTATCAGTTGCTCATTTCACCAGCATATGAATTGATTTTTAACTCTTTGCTAAGGTGAGGCTCTGCTTCCAGAAAGGAGGATGCACTGTTCTAAGCATTGGGGAATTTTTGCAGCTGTTTCAAACTTTTCCTCAAGCCAATTTGGGATTTTGTGAATCCTAGTGTAATAAAATATAAACGTTTATTTCGATGATACCTCATTTTAAAATTTACGAAGGCGTTATATCCTTAAGCAAAGTAAACTGATTTGTGCTTCCTGCTTTGTTCAGACTGTACATAACAATGTTGATGCACATGAACAATACCTTGTGAACCATTGCTTTGCATAAGTTAGCTCCTGGCAGAATTCTCAACTCCCTGATTCTGGATTGTTTAATATTACTAATATAGCATGCATTGCAATTAACCTTTAAAGAGGCATTTTTGAAATGTTTAATCATATTGAGATAGAATTATATTAAAACCACAATTTTTGTTCTCTTCAATGTTGCTTTACCATGTAGAGTCAAAGATCCATTGGAGACTAGTGCAACTGCTATTAGAATGTCAGAAATACTAACCATACCATATATCCATATTTTTATTGGGACATCAAAGACAGTCTTTCATACCTTAAGGCTATAGTTCTCTGTATCCTGTGTTAGACTACCTTCACAGAGTTAATAATAATTATGGTAATGTAGATACAGTTCCTTCCTATGACAAAGTTTTCTTTACGATGGCAGGTCAACACCTTCTCTACTACTTATTTTCATTTCCTAATGTGTATTTGGGGGTGGCTAGGTTGCCCAGTTGATATAGTATTCCTTATGAATTCAGGAAGACAATTCATTAAATACAGCTACAGACACTCACTACCTAAGTGATACTGAGAAATACTTAATCCTGTTTGCCCTAATTTCCTCATTTGTCAAATGAGCTGGAGAAGAAAATGGCAAACCAAGTATTTTTGCCAAGAAAACCTCAAATGGAATAAGGAAGACACAACTGAAGCACCTCAACAAGAACAAAAGAATATATTACCTAGAAGTCTATGCGTCTGAATAATATATCAATAATTACACAAAATGTTTACATCAGATGAGGGGCTTGAGCAGAGATATTACTGCAGGAGGAGACTAGTCTTTGAAACACTCCATTAAATTAGTGGGCAGCAAACTTCCTAATGACTGTTCCTTGAACCTTTCTGAAGTCACATTGGTTTTCAGAGAGGTGACCTTCCAGGTGAAAAATCAGACTACTGGGAAGGACTCTGGAAAGAAGCTTAACAGTAATGATTAAAGAGAACACACCTGTGATTTTCAGAAGAAATTCTAATCCCTTTACCTTTACAGAGTTGGACAAGGGCAGCATTCTTGAATTCCTAAGGGAAAACTCCTTCATGTCATATAATCTGAAAAATTTCAATCAGTATTTGGATGACCAATGCTGCCCCCCCACACACACACACAGACCTACACCTTGTAAATCTCATTTGGAATCTCTATTCCATAATGAACATCAGGTGTTTTGACAAAGGAAAGGAAGGCAATGGCATTAGAAACCTCTCCTTCAGTTGGAACTTCAGTGAAGGATGGATTGACTTCAATTTGAGATAGTCAATGTTTTCTCCATTGATGGATAATGATCTGTAAGAACACTATGGAAGTATTCAGTCCATCTTTCTAGAATCATGTCTCTATCACTAATCAATGTTACTCCATTAGCACTTAGTAGTTGAGATGTTTCATACTTCTTTGACCAATAAATAGCCTTCAGGGCACAAAAGTACTTTGGAATGTTTTTATAGGCTTTAAGTTGAATTTCATCTGCCTTCTTACTGATCTGAGTCCTTCAACTCTCTGAGCTTCCATTGTACTTTATTTTTCATGGAATTAATTGATATCTTCATAGAAATAGATGAACTATCCAACTGATAAAAATTGTGGATTTCTCATTTTTTTATTTAGTAACTTCTGTATTTTCCCCATCATTTCCATCAAATCAGTTATTTTGGTTGCTTGCGTTCTGACCCAGATGGACAAATGCAGTTCTACATGCCAAATCTCTGAAAGCTGCCACCTCTTTTTCTGCTCCACTGTTGCCTATTCTGTGTTAGTTCAAATTTCCCTCCAAGTTAATACAAAATTATTCCTCTCACTCTAATCTCTTGTCATTAATTCTTCTAGTAGTCATTTTGCCTTGGGACTTCCACTTAGGTTGAAGTGAATTCTGAGTTTGGAAAGGATGAGACTGTGATCGAACCAGTACTCTGTATAACACATTACCTTTGCTACTCTCACATCCTCTCTGTTTCTTCTCCATGCAATCACATAGATGCCACTGTTTTCTCCAAGAGTGGATCTAGGAAGTTCTCTTGTGTTTTGGTATATGGGATGAGGTCATGTATTGTACAATTCTGCAGTAGTTTGTGACAATTGCTGTTGCTGTTTTCAACTCCATTCTTCCCTAGAACTCCTTGTCTTCTTTGATAATCTGAGTGTCCTCTAGCATTAAGGTCACCCCGAATTATAAGCTTGTCCTCTTTTGGTACATTGATGATAGGGGTCTCCAGGTCTTCATAAATTTTTCCTTTGACTTGATCAGGGTTTCTCATGGTGAGATCATGGGCACTGATGATGGTAACATGGCGTTTTCCTGCAAGTGACAATCTCATTGTAATGAACCTGTTGCTCACTCCTTTTGGCAGACATTCAATTTCGGTGACTTAAGTGATTTTTTTTGAGTGATACCTTCTGGAACTCTTAGGCTGTTGTAACTTAAATATAGCATTTTTGCCAGTTATCAAACATTTATTAGCATACTCTTATGTGTATTTTTTAACATTTGTCATTTTATTTATTTTCCAATCATACACCATAGTAACATGTATCCATCATTTTTCACAAGGCTCTGAATTCTTCAATTTCCCTACTCCTCCCTTCCCTCCACCCCCCAAGGCTGTTTAATAGTCTCTACATTGTTTCCATGCCATATATTGATGTAAATTGAATGTGTTATAAGTGTAAACATAAGAGTAAACATAAACCCCTGCCCCCCCCAAGAAGATGAGAAATTTCACTAATAGAAAAAGAGAAAAAACATGAACTTCAGTCTATGTTCCAATTTCAATTGCTCTGTCTCTGGAATGAGTTACTTTCTTTATCATAAGTCCACCAGGGAAGTTGCTTCAATATTTTTCCCACAGTTTCCATTAGTAGCTGTACCTTCACTCTATTTCTCCCCAATCTCATTTATTCTATTCTCTCTCTTCTTTCATCCTGGCCCTGTCCAAAAGTGTGTTGAATCTGAGTAACCTCTCCCCCGATCTTACCTCTCTTCTATCACCTATTCCTCCCCTTCCCTACCCCATTCCCACTTTTCCCATCCCGTTCTTCTTATTTTTCTCTAGGGTAAAATAGATTTACTCACCCTATTAAGTGTGTTTGCCATTTTCTTTCTGAGCCATTTCTGATGAGAATGAAGTCTCACTCATTCCCCCCTTGCCTTCCCCTTTTCTACTCCATTGAAAAAGTTTTTTTCTTGACTTTTATGTGAAATTTCTTAGCTTCTTCTTCTTCTTCATCTCCTTTTCCTTTCTCCCAGTACTTTCCTTCATCACCCATTGATTCCATCTATTGACTATATTATAACATTATATTCTGCTCC
Organism: Macrotis lagotis; assembly: GCF_037893015.1. Taxonomy (NCBI): domain Eukaryota; kingdom Metazoa; phylum Chordata; class Mammalia; order Peramelemorphia; family Peramelidae; genus Macrotis; species Macrotis lagotis. The sequence goes on along the minus strand of NC_133660.1, from coordinate 300,980,065 downwards.
TTCCTATGTCCTGTCTATTTATACTACTTCTAACTGCTCTTATAAATTAGAAAGTTCGTCTGAGTTATCAATATCTTCTTCCCATGAAGGAAGACAAACAGTTCGATATCATAAAGTTCCTCATAGTTAGTCCTTCCCGTCCACACCTTCTATGGTTCACCAGAGTCCTGTACTTGGAGATCACACTTTCTGTTCAGCTCTGGTTCTTTCAATAGGAAAATTTGTAAATCCCCTGTTTCACTGAAAGTCTATCTTTTCCTCTGAAACAGGATGTTCAATTTTGCTGGGTAGTAGATTGTCGGTTGTAAACCAAGATCTTTTGAGATCTGGTATATCATATTCCAATCCATACATAGATGCCGCCAGATCCTGTGTAATCCTGACTATGGAGCCTTGGTAGTTCAATTGTTTGTTTCTGGCAGCTTTTAGAATTTTCTCTTTGATTTGGGAGTTTTTGAATTTGGCTATAATATTTCTTTTGGGATTTCTTTTAGGAGGTGACCAATTAATTCTCTTGATTTCTATTTTACCATTTGCTTCTAAGATCTCAGGGCAATTTTGCTGTATTATTTCTTGAAAAAAGAAGTCTAGGCTCTTCTTGTCATCGCTTTCAGATAGCCCAATAATTTTTAAATTATTTCTCTGGATCTGTTTTCAAGGTTGGTTATTTTTCCAATGAGATATTTCACATTTTCTTCTAATTTTTTGCTTTTTTGGAAGAGTTTTATTTCTTCCTGATTTCTTACAAAGTCATCAGTTTCTGTTAATTCCATTCTGAATTTGAAGGAGTTATTTTCTTCAGAGAGATTTTTTTTATTTCCTTTTGCAGATGGCCAATTCTACCTTTTAAGGCATTCTTCTCCTCATTTGACTTTTGTTTTGCTTTTTCCATTAGGCCTAAACTGTTTTTTTAACATTATTTTTTTCAGTGTATTTTTTATATCTTTCACCAAGCTTTTGATTTGGTTTTCATGATTTTTTCTACATGGCTCTCATTTCTCCTCCCAAGGTTTTCTCCATTTCCCTTAATTGCTTTTCAAAGTCTTATTTTGAGTTCGTCCATAGTCTGAGCCCATTTTCTATTTCTCTTGGAGGTTTTGGATATGGAAGCTTCAATTTTGTCATCATCTCAGTATGTGTTTTGTTCTTCCATGGGGCTAAATTAATTCTCTATGGTCAGATTCTTCTTTTTTCTGTTGTTTACTCATTTCATCAGCCCAAGACATCACTTCCAAGGCTTTGGGTTGTTGGTTCTTTTTGGGGGGCACACCACGACTTGCACCTTTATTCCTCCAAGGTCTTATGTCCTCTTGAGTATACTTTGATATGTAGATGGACCCCAGTACTTGCCTCTGCCCTGGGGCTATAAGGAGGGATCCTGCCATCTTAGTATGGAAGTCCAAACTGCAATATCTGAGTGTAGGCAAACAGCAGACTCCTACCATGAGGGACAGCAGAGAAATATCTGCAGACTTCCCTTACTGTCTCTGGGGGTAGAGGCTGCTTTTGCCAGATTCTCACTGAAGATGCTGTAGTCAGTGCTCCTCATTTCACACTCATTCTGGTGTAGCAGAGTTCTCTCACTGACCCTTCAAGCTGTTGCTGGTAATCTCTGGGCTGGACTGGGTTGAGCTGCAGCCGTGGCTTTTTTCCCAATCCACAGTATTGGTGAAACACACCTTTCTGGCAGGACTTCTAAGTTATCCTGGACTGGGAAAATATATCACTCAGTCTGTCTGTGGGTTCTGCCCCTCTAAATTTTGGCTAGAGTCATCATTTGCTTGTTTGTTTGTTTTTAATTTAGGGGTAAGGACTTCCTGGGAAATGCTGCCTTCATGCAGTCATCACCCCCTAAATTCAGCATTTTAATATGTTTCCATCTATTTGTAAGCCATGTTTTTGGTATGACCAACCCCCATTTTACAGTTCAGAACTTTGAGGTGACTTGTTCAGTAACATTGTTCATTGTTCAGAGGAAGAAATATTGGGCATGGAAAAAAAGACTTTTCTCTTCATGGGACCATCCTTTGGCCAAAAAGAACATAGAGAAAGGAGCTCATTTTATACTGCTTGCTTCTTAGTCTTTTTTAAATTGATTAATACTACCAGAGATTTAATGTAAAAGTAAACATCATTCCACCACTCCCAATAAAGACAGAGAAATCTCCTGAAAAATAAAGTGAGGGAAAAAGAAAAACAAAGTACTTCAATCTTTGTTCAGATACCACCAGCTCTGCCTTTGAAATGGATAACTTTTATCATAAGCCCTTCAGAACAGTTGCTTCAATATTATTCCTTGCAGTTGCCATTGCTAATCATTTTTCTTTCATCCATTCCTCCACACTACCATTCATTCTATTCTTACTCTCCTTTCACTTTGACTCTCTGCAAATGGGTGTTGTGGGGAAGCAAAGGGATGCAGTGGACAGAGCACAGGCCCTGGAGCTAGGAGGACTGCAATCCAAATATGTCCACAGACATCTAAAAAACACACTTGCTGTGTGACTCAGCAAAGTCACCCAATAGCACTTCCTTGTGAAAAAAATTGTGCTCTATCTGGTGACCCTCTTCCATGAATTTCTTTCTAATCTATCACCTATATCTGCTATTCTCTTTCCCATCCCCTTTCTGCCACTCCTTTCCTCTCCATTTTTCCACTAGGGCAAAATGGATTTCTACTTTCTATAGAATCTTTATATTGTTTCCTTTCTAAGCGACTTCTAATAAGAATAAAGGCTCAGTAATTCCCCCTCATATCCCCTCCCCAATTTTATTCCATTAAGAACCTTTTGAATATCCATAATTTTGCCTGAAAGAGGATGATCAGTTTTGTTGGGTAATTCATTCCTGGTTGTAATTCAAACTCTTTTACCTCCAAGAATATTGTATTTTAAGCTCTATGAGCCCTCAACATAGGTGCTACGTCCTCTGTAATAATGACAGTAGTGACATGGAAATTGAATTGTTTCTTTCTGGATGCTTGTAATATTTTATCTTTAACTTGGAAGTTCTCCAATTTGACTTTAAAACGCTGTAGAGTCTTTTTGGAAGGGAACTTTTTCAGGAGGTGATTGGTTGATTCCCTCAATTTTTACTTTACCATCTGCTTCCATGATATCAGGGAAATTTTCCTAGAGAAATTCTTTTAAAATGAAGCTTAGACTATTTCCCTGGTCATTACATTCAGGTAGTTCAATAATTTTAAAATTATCTCTCTTGGATTTGTTTTGGAGATTGTTTGTTTTTCCGATGAGATATTCCACATTTTCTTCTTGTTTTTTATTTTTTTGGTTTTGTTTTATTGATTCTTGATTTCTCACAAAGCCAATCAGCTTCCCTTAGATCAATTCTACATTTGAAGTCATTGTCAGTTCTGCTTTTTTTTTTGTCATAGACTGAGCCCAATTTCTATTTTTCTTGGAGTCTTCAGATGCAGGAATTTGTACTTCCTCATTCTCTGATTGAGTATTTTGATCCTTCTTGGGATCATAGACAAGGTATTTCTCAATAGTATTTCTCTTTTTTCTTGGTTTACTCATTTCTCCAACCTGCGCCTGGTTTTGGGGTGCCTTCCTGAGCTTTTGATATTATTGGGACACCCCCTCACAGGGATCTAAGTGTGTGAAGCTCTGACTTCCCTCCTGGTGTGTGAATAACCACAAGCACACTCCTCTGCCATGGGGCCTAGATTGAGATCAGGATCTGAATGTGGTCAGATCCCCAGAGTCCTGTTCCAGGCACAGAGGACAGACCTCAGAAGTCTCCCCTACTTTCAATATGCTTCAGTTGCCTGGAGACTCCTGCTTGCCCACTTCACACGTTCTTCCAAGTCCTGGTTCTGCTGGTGCTACCAGGGATGCCAGTGTTTGCTACCTCTGCCCCAACCATGCTGAATGCTGCAACCGCTCTTAGGGCCTGGGCTTCAAGCACTTGCTCTGGCAGAGGTCCCTCCCACTGATCCTTCAATTTGTGCCTGGTATTCCTCAGGCTGTATGTCAGGAAACCGCCCCTGCTGCCATGAGCCATGGCTTCCAGGCAGCCTGAGGCTGCCTCTAGGAGGCTGAAGTTTCTTCACTCTGGTGGGCCTCTCCTCTAACCCCATGGAGTGGAGACTTTCCACTATTTTCGAGGTTACCCTGCTCTGGAGAATTGCCTCACTGGGTCTTTCTGTGGGCTCTATCTTTTGAAAATGTAGTTAGAGTCATAATTTTAAGAATTGTGAAATATTATGGAAAGACTATATAGGCAAGAATCTTCTCCTGTCACCATGTTGGCTCCACTCCCCTAAAGCTAACATTTTAAATGCTGTATTGAATTAGAGTGGAGATAATGGGCATCCTTATTCACCCCTTATCTTTTGGAGAATGTTTCTTGCTTATCTCTACTACATATAATGCTCCCTGATAAGGGCAGTTAGGTAGTTCAGTGAATAAAGCACTGGTTTTGGAATCAGGAGGAAGGGAGTTCCAATCACTTGACACTTACCAACTGTGTGACCTTGGACAACTCACATCCAGGGGCTGATTGCCTCACATCCAGGGTCATCTCCAGAAGTCCTGGTTCATATCTGGATACTGAACTCAGATGACTCAGGAGGAAAAAGTGAAACAGGTGACTTTGCACAGCAAAGTCAAATACACTTCATGTGTTTGTCATGACATCACCTCCCTGATGTTGTGGTCTTCTATGAGAATGAAGGACAAACATTATTATGATTATGGTTATTACTATTATTATTATTTTATTATTAATATTAATGTGTCCTGATAATTTTAAATAGATCCTGCTTATCATTTTAAGTAAAACTCCATTTATTCCTTTGGCCACTCATGGTTTTAATAAGAATACATGCTGCATTTAAAAAAAAACTTCTCCATCAATTATTGAAATAATCATACCTTTCAGATAGTTTTGTTAAGTAGCTGTAATGTCTTTGCTAAAATTTAATTTCAAAATTTTGCATCAATATTCATTCAGGAAAGTGATCTATAATTTGTTTTTTACATTGTTTTTTTAATGTAATTTTAGATCTCATAAGGCTAAGCCACCTTCTTTTGAACTTTTTTTCATTGAATCCCTGGATTTTCTTGACTTTTTATTCCTCCATGTAAATTTACTTACAACTGTTTCTAACTCATTAAAGTAAGTTTTTTTGAATTTTGATTGGTAAGGCTTACTAAACAAGTAGTTTAGTTGTGGTAGTATTGTCATTTTTATGATATTATTTCAACCTATCCATGCACAGTTGATGTTTACCCAGTTACTTAAATCTGATTTTACTTGCGTGAGAAGTATTTTGTAATTGTTTTCAAAAATTTTTGAGTCTGCCTTGGCCGGTAGACTTCCAGGTATTTTATATTGTCTGAGGTTCCTTTGAATGGAATTTCTCTTTCTAGCTCTTTCTGCTGTAGCTTGCTAATCGTATATAGAAATGTTGACGATTTATGAGGGTTTATTTTTATATCCTAGTACTCTGCAAAAATTACTAATTATTTCTCAAAGTTTTTTAGATGATTTCTTGGGATTCTCTAGGTATATACCATCATGTCATCTGAAAGAGTGAGTGTTTTGTCTCTTTCTTCCCAATTCTAATTCCTTCAATTTCTTTTTCTTCTCTTATTGCTGAACCTAAGATTTCAAATACAATATGGAATACCAGTGGTGATAATGGGCATCCTTGTTTCACCCCTGATCTTATTGGGAATGCCTCTAGCCTATCACCATTGCATATAATGCTAGTGGATGTTTTCAGATAGATACTGCTTATTATTCTGAAGAACAATCCATTTATTCCTATGCTCTCTAGAATTATTAGAAGGAATGGGTACTGTATTTTGTCAAAGGTGTTTTTGACATCTATTGATATGATCACCTGAATTCTGATAGGTATGTTCTTGATATTAAGTATACTAACAGTTTTCCTAATATTGAACCAACCCTGTATTCCTGGGATAAATTCCACTTGATCATAATGTATTATCCTAGTAATAACTTGTTGTCATTTTACTAATATTTTATTTTAGATTTTTGCATCTATATTGATCAGGGAGATAGGTCTAGAATTTTCCTTCTCTTGTTTAACTCTTCCTGGTTTAGTTATAAGCACCATATTGGTATCATAGAGTTAGGCAGAGTTCCATCTTCACCTATTTTTCCAAAGATTTTATATAGAATTGTTTGATAGAATTCATTTGTGAATCCATTTGACCCTGGAGAATTTTTCCTCCGGGATTTCAATAATGGCTTGTTGGATTTCTTTTTCTGCAATAGAGTTATTTAGGTTTTTAATTTCTTCTTCAGTTAATTTAGACAATATATATATATATATATATATATATATATATATATATACATACATGTAAATATTCATCCATTTCACTTAGATTGTCAAATTTATTGATATAGAGTTGGGCAAAGCAATTTTGAATTATTACTCTAATTTCCTCCTCAGAGGTGATGAGTTCACCTTTTTTTGTTCATGATACTAGTAATTTGGTTTCCTTCTTTCATTTTTTTTAAAATCAAATTGACCAGAGATTTATCAGTTTTATTTTTTTTCTAAAACACAGCTCTTGGTTTTGTTTATTAGTTCAATAGTTTTCTTGATTTTGATTTTATTAATTTCTCCTTTAATTATCAGAATTTTTAATTTTGTATTAAGTTGGGGGGTTTAATTTGTTCTTTCTCTAATTTTTTAGTTGCATATTTAGTTTATGGATTTCTTCTTTCTCTAATTTTTTCATGTAAGCATTTAAAGATATCATATGTCTCTTCACATCTGTCTTGAGTGTATTCCATAGGTTTTGGTATGTTGTGTCATTATCTGGGATGAAATAATTAATTCTTTCTATAATTTTTGCTTGATCCATTCATTCTTCAAAATAGAATAGTATTTCATCTTAATCACACACCACAATTTGTTTAGCTATTCCAAAATTGGTGGGCATTCCCTCAAATTCCAATTTCTTGTCACCAGAAGAGCAATAAATATACTTTTTTGTATAAGAATAAATAACATATCTATATCTATATATCTATATATATATCAATTTCTTTATCTCTATCTATCTATCTATCTATCTATCTATCTATCTATCTATCTATATTTATAGGTCCTTTTCCTTCCTGTTTTTCATCTATTCTGTAATAAAGACTTGGTAGAGACATTGCTACGTAAAAGGGTAGGATTGGGTTTTATAGATTGTCAGGCATATTTTCAAATTGCTCTGCAGAATTGTTGAATCTCCTCATAAAACTTCCAACAGTGCATGTATGCTTCAGTTTTCCTTCATCTTCTCCAACATTTATCATTTTTTCTACTGGCCCTCTTAGCCAACCCAATAGGTATAAGTTAGTATGTCGGAATTATTCCAACCCACATATCTATTACTAATAGTGAGTTTGGATCTTTTTTTAAGTGATTTAAATAGACAGTATTCATAACATCATCTGAAAAGTTTATATTTTGTGAACATTAATTGAGGAATGACTATTTTTTTTGTTTGACTCAGTAATCTATATTTGAGAAATGAGGTCTTTTACAGAGAAACCTGTTTTAATATTTTTCCCACCTTACCATTGCTAACTGTATTTCTCCTTTTCTCTCTTTATCCTATTATCCCCATTCATTTACTCTCTTCTCTCTCTCCTTTTACCCAACCCTACTCAAAAGTGTTTTGCATCTGACTACTCCCTCCCACAATCTTCCCTCCCTTCTATCACCTACCTGGGCCCCCCCACTCTCTTTCTCCCATTCTTTTCATCTCCTACTTTCCTCTTGGGAAAGAGATTTCTCTACCCAATTGAGAAGTCATTTTATTCCCTTTCTGACTCAATTCCAAGGAGTGTAAGGATCACTCAATTCCCCTCACCTCTCCTTCTTCTAATCCACTACAAAAACTTATTACTTGCTTCTTTTCTGGGAGATGACTTGCCCTATTCTTTGGTCTTTCATTCTTTTCTTTTTAGTTTTTTATTTACTGAAAGCAATTGGGTTTGAGTGATTTGCCCAAGGTCACACAGTTAAGCAATTATTAAGTGTCTTCACCATATTTGAGCTCAGGTTCTCCTGACTCCAGGGCCAGTGCTCTATCCTCTGTGCCACCTAGCAACCTTGTCATGCATACTTGAAAAAGATATTGTCATCAGAGAGACAATGCCATGACAAGTGAATGGGATTTGAGTGAGGGGTTGCTGTGCTAAATCACCAGCTGTATTTATAGTTCAGAGCCATATGGGTCCATTGTTCCAATGTGAATAAGGAGGATTGTATGTGAGGCAATCAAAGAAGCTAGGGAGCATAGTGGATAAGGTACTATCCCTAGAGGCAGGGGAACCTGAGTTCAAAGTTTACCTTGTGCATTTTACACTAATTAGCTGTGTTTTTATGATTGTGTATGTTTACATATATGTGTATGCTTCTGTATACATGCAGATTCTTGTGCATGGATACATATATGCATATTTAACTATATCTAATTTTCTACTGATAGGTAATGGAAAGATAGATAGATAGATAGATAGATGATAGGTAGATAAGTAGTGTCAAAGTGTAATGATTCTCAAAACTATAATTGTTTTGGCTTCTTTAGAGAGTACTCAACCTTCCTGTTTTAGTCACCTTTGCCAATAGGTAAGAAGAGAGGATCCATGAATATCTTCCTCCTTTGTCAATTACAAAATCAGGAAGATAAATAATTAGAAAGTTGTAAAATTTGTCCTACCCTCATGATGTTTAAAGTTCAGGAAAAGAAAATATTCTGTAAAGATGACAATCTTTGAGGGCAACAGACAACTTATTAACGTGCAATGTCCACTGTCAGCCCTCCATAAAGATTAATGATTTTGTACAATCTTGGTTTTTGATAAATAAACCATTCTTTCTATGTTTGGGTGGACCTTTACCAGAATGACTTCCACCTATATGTTAAAGGTAAATCCTAGAGAATAAAACATTACGTCTGATCAACATTTTCTGACATTTTATGTTAACCCTATATCTTTAATGTTTATGATGGGCTAGATTGATAGACAGACATACAGTTAGATGGACAGACAGAGAGACAGATAGACAGACAGAGTAATGAAATTAAGAAAAAACCCACAGCTTGAACTCCTTGTGTGTCCTAGAAGGGCCAGGGAAGCAGAATAAGAAATAGTAGGAGGGAGGGATATTCAGGGAAGGAACAGCCTAAGGAGTCTGTTACATAAATTCTTTAGCATAACAACCAAAAATACTTTGAGAAGACTGGGAAGGGTGGAAAGTACTAATATCTGATGAAAACAGTAGTTTTCAGATGCAACAACCATGGAATAACAAAAGATCAATGCTCCCTTGCATTGACATGTATCAAGCATAGCATAAGTGTCCTGTAGCACCTCTGATGGCTGCATTCAGATAGAGAGACAGAAAGTGATACAATGTAAGAATGAGAAATGTTTGGGTTAGGGTCAGCATATATTGCTTTGAATTGCTTCCCTTTGTTCCAGTCTTCTTTCCCTCCTTCTTTCTTCCCCCACCCCCGAAACCCTCTTTTTAGTCTTCTTGGACCTTACTCATTGTCACTTTTCTATCCATTGACATTGAACTCCATTAAATTCTACAAAGAAGACACTCTAAATCTCACCTCTGGACATTTTCTCCAACTGTCCCCCATGCCTTATATGTTCTGCCTCTTCATATTTACCTTTTCACTATCTAGGATTTCTTCTAATCATAATTAAATCCCCTTCTTTTACATGAAGTCTTTCCCAATCCATTTTATTGATTATTGATATCAATGACTTCTTTCTCTTATTGACTTATTTATCTTGTGTGAGCTTGTTTGCATAGGTGTCTGATTACTGTCTCCTCCATTAAAATGGGAGCTCTTTTACCTCCTTTTGAATCCTCAGTGCAGATTACAATGCTTAGACTAGAGTAGAAGCTACTACATGTTTATTGACAAATATTTTTTTTTCCTTTCTTAAGACATCTCTTGGGAAGTATAAGAAACAGTTTATGATCCCTTTATCCTTCTCCTACCTTTAGCCTATCTAGAAAAAGAAAATGCTTGTTTTTTCCCAGATATTCAAAAAGAAATAATTTAGAAAAGGATGCTTAATCTTAAAATATTAATAGCATTATAGGTAGCCTTTCTGTTAATTGAGGCTATGGATTTTCCCTTGGTTCAGATGGGTATCAGATGTTGGCAGATAGTGACTTTTTTTAAGGACCTTAAAATCTGGGTGAATGCATTATAACAAGATTTCCTGGAAGATATTCGACAGAAAGAATAGGAATAGACACATCAGTTAAAGTAACATTGTTGTGAAGAGGAGCCAAAAAGACAAGGAGATGTTAAGATAGTGGAAGCTCACTGAACGTCAAAGGGAAAAATTGATAATTTCAAAGTTTTACCCAAGGTTGACCCTTTAGTATAGACATAACTGACCTTTGCAAGGAGAAGGCTCTTAGCTATGGAAGAATGACTTCTGTATAGAAAATCAAAAAGAGAGATTGTCATTCCCTTTCAAACCCTGAAAATTTATTGAATGATAATTAAATTTTGAGTATGTGAAATTACAATGTAAATATTACAAATGGCAATCTACTTCATTCATCTGGATATCTATTTTTCATTGAGGCCTGGTTGAATTTTTAAAATAAAAGGAACCTTGCAGCTTGATGAAAGAGCCTATCATGGAAAGCATTATTTCTCTTTGTTCCCATTTCATATGTTCAAGAGTTTCTCCCCTTGATAGGCTACAACATTACAAAAGGCTTCATCTTTAAAACTGGGGGACTGAAATAGTCATCCTCTCTTTCCTATTCCTCATTCTAGAGATGGTAAGGGCTAACTCCAAGTATAGCTACAAAGAACCAAATGAATGATTGATTCATGAAAACTTTTGACTTATCCTGCTCTTAATGTTGTTCTGTGATTCTGAGAAATGTGTCAACAGTATTTGTCTTATTCTTTTTATTTACCCTTCTCATTTTCAATAGTCATGAAGGAAACACCATGGGACATGGAAGCTTTAGCCATGATGACATATATAACATGAATGTAAGTCAAATTTTGCAATGATCCAGTTCATTATTGAAGACTTGAGAAAACAGGTTGTCAGGTACTTTAGCTTAATAGGAACACTAGATTTGAAACTAGGGCAATACAATACAATTCAATGAAACTATAAGACTAATACCCTCTCTTTATGAGAGAATAAAGTGGTAAAAAGAAATATTTATGAAAAGCAATCTACTGATTAATGTTTAAGTAGAAAGTAGTGAAAGCAATCAATGGAGATTGGAGACAAAGACTTTTGAAAGCCAAGACAGCTAAAATTCAAGCCAGGATTCAGTAGCGCCCGGGAATAGTCAGGAAATGAAACATGAATACTCAGTACTAATGTATTATTTTCATGAATGTTGTAATGCAAATACTTATTTCTTACCTGGAGGACTGTTAAAGAAAAAAAAATCACACATTGAAATTAATCTGCTTTATTTTAGTAAGAATTTCAGTTTGCTACACCACACCTTCCTCATGGCATTCTTCATTTCTGTATTTCTCAGTGTGTAGATGAGAGGGTTCAACATAGGTGCAATCACAGTGTAAAACACTGCAAACTCTTTGTCATTCACAGTATCAGAAGGAGGGAGATAGGTGGTGATACAAGGAACAAAGAAGAAAAGAACAACCATGACATGGGAAGCACAAGTGGAGAGGGCTTTACGCCGATTTTCAGACGAATGCTTCCTAAGATGATATAATATGATGACATAAGATGCCACTAAGACCAGAAAGGTTAGCAAAGAAAACATTCCAGTGTTAGCAATGAGTAAAATGCTAGCAACATAGGTATCTGTACAGACAAGCTTTAAGAGGGGTTTTGACTCACACATATAATGATCTACTTCATTAGGTCCACAGAAAGGTAACCTGAGGATCATGAAAAGCTGGCCAACAGAGTGCCAAGATCCCACCACCCAGGCAGTCAGGATCAGCATGTTGCATCTCTGTCTGTTGACAATTGTCATATAGTGTAAGGGTTTACAGATGGCAACATAGCGATCAAAAGCCATGGAGGCCAAGATGAAAATCTCCACACCTCCCAGTAAGTGAAAAAAAAAGAGTTGAGTCATGCAGCAATTGTAAGAGATTGTGTTCCTCAAGGAAATTAAATCACTAATCATCCTGGGAACCATGGTGGAAGTGAAGCATAGATCAACGAAGGACAAATGTAAAAGAAAGTAATACATGGGTTGTTGCATCAGATGGCTGTGTGTGATGGTGATGAAGATAATGAAGTTCCCCAGGAAGATTGCTAAATAAAAGATTGTGAAAATGACAAAACAAACTGTCTTCATTTCTTTCTTCATGGAAAGTCCCAGGAGAATAAATTCAGTGACATTGTTATGGTTTTCCATGAATTGAAAGTAGAAATGACTATCCTCAAGTGAAACCTGAAATTACAGAGGGCATGATAAAACCTAGCTAGTGTCAAATGGATAATTCTATGTGAGCAAAATCAAATTCCACATCATTATAGCAATACACATAGTATTTTTTTTAATTTGATGTCATTTTTTAGCATTTATAAAAGACAGGATCAAAGAAAGCCTTAAATTATGTTTCTCATTCAAAAGTTTCTAATATTAATTGTTCATCCTACAATGCTTTCTTTGCCAATAAAATAAACAGGTTCAATCAGGTTCAAATTAGAGCATAATCTGAAAGAGATGTCAATAGCCAAAGAATATAAGGGCTGTATTTTGAAACTGAAGGAGGTCCTTTTTTTGAGTCTAATCAACATGCAGAACTGCTATAATTAGTTTAATATATATATATATATATATATGTATATATAACATAAATGCAATATAATTAAATTTAATATATTTGATTAAAAAGAAAATTGAAAAATGATGAAGACCTAAAACTCCCTTTTTAAACAAAGGGATTCTATCTAAATTTGGTCTTTTCATAAGAAAAAAAAAACTTAAGGCTAAACATTAAGTAATAATGCAAATATTTTAATATTACTCAAGAAAGTAAGGATTAATATTGAGGAGGATACCAAAACCAATAGATTCACAGCCCCCCCAATATAAGTTAATTACTAGATTAAGTTAAATTTCCCCTGGATTTTAATTTACTAAATGATAATCATGTCAGGAGACTAGTACACACCCATATTATGTGTTGACTAGAAATCTGATGAGTAAATATAAAATTTCTAGAAATACATTAGAAATTCTCAGAAAACTGGTGACAAGCATGACAAATATAGCCTAGGTAAAACTAATATTGGTAGAGTCTATGTGCCATGTGCTATTTAATCAGACTTTTGTAACTCAAAATTATTTCCCACTATAATCAATCAGGACTCCAACCTCAAATATTAAATGACTGCTAGTTCTTGCCTACTGGTATCTACCCATACATTTCCTGGAGCCCTTCAATCACCAGGGAACAAAGTACCATCCAACAGACTTTATACTCTTTTGAATAATATTTAGAAATTTCTTTTGTTATTGTATTGAAATTAGATCTACTTCTTTGCAACTTATATCCAGTACTTCTTGTTCCACCTCAAAAGACATATAATTAGTTTTTGCGAAGTAATTCCTTTATGTAATTGAAAATGGTCATGACAGCTTGTTTGTCTTATTTAAATATATCCATTCATTTCAATAGCAGTTCATGTCATGATGTTTATGTACTCTACCATACAGATTGCTATCTTCTGATAATTATGTATCTTTACAGTGTCATTTGTCAAATATCAAGCCTAACTTAAAATATATTCCTGATTCCAAAATTTAAACAACATAAGTGTCTATGCAGGCAAATTTTAAGTGATTTTTGAGTTACACATAGGGAATGATTTGATCAGTCGCACAAAAAGATAACTTCCTTCTTTTCTTTCTGTATTTTTCTCTCCCTTTCTTTTTGTATTTCTTTCTTCCTTCCTTTGTTTTCTTCTCTAAAAATTAAAAACATATTAAATGTGATATAACATTATTTCTTTTGAAGTGATAAAGTGTCTCAAAATTAAATAAAAAAGACTAAATAGTATTTAGTAGATTTTCCCTGTATATACTTAGTTGTTCAGAAAGAACCCAAAGAACAATCCTCATTAAAAATATGGGATTTCCTGTAAATGCTTTCTTTCTCTACTGCCAGTGACTGAAACCTGCACAAGTGGGAACGTGTTATGGAATGATATCAAGTTTATAATCTTAGTTTCACTTTACTTAAAAAAATTATAAGAGATTACACTAAACCCCATAGATATCTGGTGATATACCAGATAATAATGGATAATGAATTTTGAAATACATTAAACACTTTGTCACTGTAAGGATCGGTGTGATTCGCTGATACAATGTCTGCTCCAGTGCCTCCTTTCCTGCCTCAAACATGTATTAGAGAGAAGCAAATCAGTGCTTAAAAAATATAATTATAAATGCATAACACCTAACATTATTAGATTGCATGTTTTTATTGTCTTTTAATCATATATTTTTTCACTCTCCCTTAGTGAGAATAGGGAAGTTAGAAATGAGTTTGTGACATGCAATCCAAATGGGAATTCGAGAAAGGTACTTTTGGGGAGAATGACAGATTGAAGAATAGAGACTGTCTTTGTATAGATATGATCAAGATGATATCATCCATGTTTACGAGCTAAACAGACCTCTCCCAATGCCATTAAAGATTTTTAATTACTTAATCTTTGAAGATTATTATTGTACTGAAAATGCATAAAAATGTACAGAAACATAACAAATTAGAAATTTCTGATATTAAGATATTTATGTAATATAAAGGAATGGTATATTAAAATATAAAAGGAAGGGTATATTTAAATATAAAAAAAGAGAACCTTGGATGCATATCAGGGTGTCTGTGATATTGTTTGGAAAAAAAAATCATCTTTTTAAAATAAATTTGGGTGCTGTTGTAATCCCAAGAAATAGTGGTATTTTTTTCATTTAACAACATTATTCTCAGCTATCCATAAGATTATTCTGACAGTCAAAGGCTATCCAGGACAAAAAAGATGGTAAAACATCTCTGTCTGGGGGGGAGAATGCAGGATTCAAGGCAATGAAAGCAAATTCAATCCAGAAAACAAAAGAACAAAAAAAGGCCACAACTCAATTATGCCATATTATAAGAGCTCCAATATATCATCTGAAAAATTAAATTGATACCTGAGGAAGAAATGTTGATAAATATTGATCTGTGTAGTCCAATGCAATGATTGAAATTATCTTCCAAATGCTTTTCCACAACTTGAACAAAGTTGTGTTTTTCATGGTGACATTAACTCATTAGGATAGAAAGCAAGGCACATGACAGCTCCTCTCCAACTGCACCAGTCAAGAAAAAATAGGAGTTAATCAATCAGGCCTGAAAGTCTCTAACTCCTTGGTAAACCTTGCCAGAGTAGAACTTTTCAGGGAAGACTGAGCATTGCCTGTACTTAAAGATGTGTTGGAGTGAAGGAAGATGGATTCCCACATGATTTTAAAAGCAGTCCAGCATGTGGACATTACTAACAAGGAACGAACTTTCCTGCTCAGGGAAATCTCATTAAGCTTTTACTTTTTAGTGGTGATTAAGTTGCATCATTAATAGGTATTCTGGAAAGCAGAAAGTGCCCTTTTCCATTCAGCTCCCTTCTGGGCCCTTTCTGTTGAGAATGTCACAAGGACTGTAGACCATTGGGTCTGGCAAATGAAAGGTTTTGACTGGATATTGAAAATTCACAAAACTGATGTTTCCCATATCTGAGGGCATCCAAAAAGTATACGTGACACATAAGAAAACATTATGGACCTTTCTGTAGAATGTGCACTATTAATAACATTTATTACATGTTCTCCCTTTCCTTCCTTCTCCCTTTCTTCTTCCTCTTCTTGTTCCCCACCCTCTCCTGTTTCTTCCTTTTCCTCTTTCTCCTGGGCCTCCTGATATTCTTCCAGAATCTTTTTTTCTATCCCTCTGTCCTTGTTTCTTTTTCTCTTATTCTTTCTTTCTTTCCTTGTTTCTTTTCTCTCTTTTTCTTTTTCTTTCTTTCTCTTTCTTTCTTTCTTTCTTTCTTTCTTTCTTTCTTTCCTTCTTTCTTCATTCTTTCTTTCCTCCTTTTTCTTCTTCATCTTCTAATCCTCCTCCTTCTCCATTCTCTCTGTCTTTCTCTCTTTGTCTCTTCTCTCTCTCTCTCTCTCTCTCTCTCTCTCTCTCTCTCTCTCTCTCTCTCAACATGATGCTGTTGTATTTCTCTTCCTTCCTCTTGACCAGATCTAAACAGATTTGCTTGGAAAAACTTGTCATTAATTACATAATTTCTCCAAGTGTATATTTACATATTCCTAAGATATCTCAAACACAAAATGCCCTGCTAAGTTCCTATTTTTTTCTCTTAAACTATTTTTTCTCAATATCACTATTCCTAAAATAATTTTCCTGGTTAACAGGAATTTTTTGTAACATTTCTATTTTTTACTATTCTCTCTTTTTGATCATCCTCATCTAGTGATCTGCCAAAACTTGTCAATTTTATCTCCTATTCTACCTGTGATATAATTATTGTGAACCATTTCTTTGCATAAGTTGATTCCTGGCAGAATTCTCATCTCTTGCCTTTATCATCTCTTGCCTTAAATTCCTGGCAGAATTCTCAACTCCCTGATTCCAGATTGTTTAATATTATTAATATAGCATTCATTGCAATTAACCTTTAAAGAGGCATTTTTGAACTGTTTAATCATATAGAGATGAAGTCTATTAATACCACAATTTATTTTCCTTTTCAATGTTGCTTTACCATGTAGAATCAAAGATCCCTGGGAGACTCGTCCAACTGCTATTAGAAATCCTGAAATACTAACCATACTACATATCCATATTTTTACCTGGACATAAAAAATTCTTTCATAACCTTAAGGTTATAGTTCTCTCCATCATGTGTTAGACTACCTTAACAGAGTTAATACTAATTATGCTTATGTTGCTAAAGCTTTCTTTACAAAGCCAGGCCAACATCTTCTCTACTACTTATTTGTGTTTCCTAATGTATATTTTGACATAGCTAGGTGGCCCAGTGGATATGCCATACTTTATGAGTCAGGAAAACTATTCTTTAAATAAAGCTACAGACACTCAGGACCTAAGTGATACTGGGAAATATTTAATCCTCTTTGCCCGAATTTCGTCATTTGTCAAATGAGCTGGAGAAGAAAATGGCAAACCAAGTACATTTGCCAAGAAAACCTCAAATGGAATTAGGAAGACACAACAGAAACAACTCAACAATAACAAAAGAATATATTACCTAGAAATCTATGAGACTGAATATTATATCAGTCATTACACAAATAGTTTACATCACATGAGGGACCTGAGCAGACATAATACTGCAGGATGAGACTAGTCTTTTAGACATTCTGTCAAGTAAATGGGCAGCAAACTTCCTAGTGACTGTTCCTTGAACATTTCTGAAGTCACACTGATTCTCAAAGTGGTGACCTTCCAAGTGAAGGATCAGACTACTATGGAAAGGATCTTAACAGTAATGACTAAAACAGAAACACACCTGTGATTGTCACATTAAATCCTAATTCCTTTACCTTTATAGAGTTGGACAAGGGCAGCATACTTGAATTCCTTGGAGAAAACCTCTTCATGTCATACAGTCTGAATAATTTCAATCAGCTTTTGGATGAGCAATGCAGCCCCCACCCAGACCTACACCTTGTAAATCTTATTCAGAATTTCTATCCCATAATGAACATCCCATGTTTTGACAAAGGAAAGGTAAATAATGACATTAGAAACCTCTCCTTCAGTTGGAACTTCAGTGAAGGATGGATTGACTTTAACTTGAGGCAAATAGTCAATGTTTTCTGCATGGATGGATGATGATCTGTAAGACCACTATGGAGGTATTCAGTCCATTTCTCTCTAGAATCATGTCTCTATCATTAACCAATGTGGCTCCATCAGCACTTAGTAGCTGAGATGCTCCATACATCTTTGACCAATAAATAGCCTTCGGGGCATAAAAGTACTTTGGAATGTTTTTATATGTTTTAAACTGAATTTCATCTTCCTTCTTACTGATCTGAGTCCTTCATCTCTCTGAGCTTCCCTTGTACTTTATTTTTCATGGAATTAATTTATGTCATCATAGAAATAGATAAATTGTCCTATACTGATAAACATTGTGGATTTCTCTTTTTATTTAGTAACTTCTGTATTTTCCCATCATTTCCATCAAATTAGGGTTTTTTTTTTTTGGTTTGCTTGTGAATTTTCTGACCCAGATGGACAAATGCAGTTTTACATGCCAAATCTCTGAAAGCTGCCAACACTTATTCTGATCTACTGTTGCCTATGGTGTGGTGGTTGAACTTTCCCTCCTAGTTAATATAAACTGATTCCTCTCACTCTAATCTCTTTTCATTAATTCTTCAAGTGGTCATTTAACTTTGGGGCTGCCACTTAGGTTGAATGTGAATTTTTAGCTTGGAAAGGATGAGACTGTGGTCAATCCAGTATTCTGTATAACACTTTACTTTTGCCACTCTCATATCCTCTCTGTTTCTTCTCCATACAATCACATAGTCTATTAGATGCTACTGTTTGCTCCAAGGGTGGATATAGGAAATTCTATTGTGTTTAGGTATATGGCATGAGCTCATGTAATGTACAAGTCTTTAGTAGTTGGTGACAATTGCTGTTGATGTTTTCAACTCGATTGTTCCCAAGAACTCCTTGCTATGTTTGATAATCTGAGTCTCCTCTAGCATTAAGGTCACCCAGAATTATAAGCTTGCCCTCTTTTGGTACATTGATGAGAGGGGGCTCGCCAGGTCTTCATAAATGTTTCCTTTGACTTGATCAGTGTTTCGCATGCTGAGAACATAGGCACTGATGATGGTAACATGGCATTTTCCTGTAAGTGATAATTGTCATGAGCCTGTTGTTCATTCCTTTTGGTAGGCATACAATTTTGGTGGCTAGATGATTATTTTTGAGTGATACCTTCTGGAATTTATTAGGTTGTGGTAACTTAAATACAGTGTTGGGTATGACCAACTCCCATTTTACAGTCCAGAAGATTGAAGTGACATGTTCAGGGGCAATGCTCACTGCTCAGAGGAGAAGACATTGGACACAGATAAAGGCTTCTTTCTTTATGGGACTATCCTGAGGCCAAGAAACTAGAGAAAGGAGCTCATTTTATACTGCTTGCTCCTGAGTTTTTAATTAATACTACAATAGTCTTATTGTAAAAGTAAACATCATTCCATCACTCCCAATAAATATAGAGAAATGTCATGAAAAATAAAGTGAGAGAAAAGAAAAACAATGTACTTCAGTCTGTGTTTAGATACCATCAGCGCTGCTTCTAGAATGGGGAACATTCTTTATCATAAGCCCTTCAGAAAAGTTGCCTCAATATTTTTTCCTACAGTTGCCATTGCTAATCATTTTTTCTTCATCTATTCTTTTGCACTCCCATTTAGCCTATTCTTTCTCTCCTTTAACTTTGACCCTCTGCAAATGGGTTTTGTGGGGAAGCCAAGGAATGCAGTGGACAGAACACAGGCCCTGGAGCTAGGAGGACTGCAATCCAATCTGTCCACAGACACCCAAAAAAAACACTTGCTGTGTGACTCAGGGAAGTCACCAAACCCCACTTACTTGTGGTGATCCTCTTCCTTCATCTTCCTTCTACTCTATCATCTATATCCACCCTTCCCTCTCCCATGCCCTGCCTGCCATTCCTTTCCTCTCCTTTTGCCTCAGGGATAAAATACATTTCTATTTTCAGTAGAATCTTTATCTTGTTTCCTCTCTAAGCCACTTTCAATAATAATAAAGGCTCACTAATTCCCCCTCATCTCCCCCCTACTTTGATTCCATTACAAAACATTTTTCATTGAATGTCCATATTTTTATCTGAAAGAGGATGTTCAGTTTTGTTGGATAATTGATTCTTGTTTATAAATCAAACTCTTTTGCCTTCCAGAATATCATATTGTAAGCCCTATGAGTTCTCAATGTAGGTGCTGCTAAGTTCTCTGTGATCCTGAAAGTAGTGACATGGAAATTGTAATTTTTTTTTCTGGATGTTTGTAATATTTTCTCTTTGACTTGGAAGTTCTGGAATTTGACTTTAAATTTCATCAGAGTCTTTTTTGAAGGGGAATTTTTTCAGAAGGTGATTGGTTGATTCCCTGAATTTCTATTTTATCATCTGCTTCAGGATATCAGGGCATTTTTCCTAGAGAAATTCTTTTAAAATGAAGCTTAGTAAAATTACAGAATAATATAATGCTTTTTTTTTTCTAATTTGATGGTAATAGTCTTTGGTCTTTGTTCAAAGTCCCTAATTTTTTCTCTGGTAACAGATGGTATTCTCCATTGCAGATAGCCCAAAATTGTCCCTGGTTGTTACACTGAAGGGATGAGTAAGTCTACAGGGTTGACCATCACCCCCAAGTTGTTGTTAGGGTGTACATATTTTTCTGGTTCTGCTCATCTTGCTCAGCATCAATTCATGCAAATCTTTAAAGGATTCCCTGAATTCCCATCTTTTCTGCTTTCTAATCGAATAATAGTGTTTCATGACATACATATATCACCATTTATTAAGACATTCTTCAAATGAAGCACATTCACTTAATTTCCAATTTTTTGCTACCACAAACAGGGCTGCTATGAATGTTTGTGTGCAAGTGATGGTTTTACCCTTTTTTTTGTCATCTCTTCAGGGTATAGACCCAATAGTGGTATTTCTGGGACAAACAGTACACACATTTTTGTTGTCCTTTGAGTATAATGCAAAATTTGCTCTCCTGAGAGATTGAATGAGTTCACAGCTCCACCAACAATGTATTACTGTCCTCTATTTCCTGCATCCCTTCCAACATTGATCTTTGTCCTTTCTGGTCATATTGGCCAGTCTGAGAGGTGTGAAGTGGTATCTCAGAGATATTTTATTTTTCTTCCTTAAGGATATGATTTCTATGTCATCACATTTAACTGAGATCAATGTGTAATATGGAAGCAATGTAAACAAGTAACAGAATGCCTTCTGTGGGGGTGGAAGTGGGATGCAAAAATGAGGGAAAAATTATAAAACTCAAAATAAATAAAATCTTTCTTTAAAGTAAAATAAAATAAAATGAAGCTTAAGCTATTTCCTAGGTCATTATTTTAGGGAGCCAAATAATTTTAAAATTATGTCACTCTTTTGGAGGTCAGTTGTTTTACTGATGAGATATTTCACAATTTTTATACTATTTCTTTTTTTTTTTTGGTTTTGTTTTATTGATTCTTGATTTCTCACAATGCCAGCCAGCTTCCCTTAGCTGCAATATACATTTGAAAGCATTCTTTCTTCAGATCGCTTTCTTATCTCCTTTTCCATCTGGTCAATTCTGCTTTTTAAAGTAATTTTCTCATCTTTGACCTTATGAATTACTTTTTCCATTTGAGTTAAGCTGGCTTTTGACCTGTTGTTTTACTTTGATATTTTTTTGTATCTCCTCCACCAAGCTTCTGAGTGGGTCATGATGATTTTCCTGTGTTACTCTCATTTCTGTTCCCAAATTTTCCTTTGCCTCCCTTACTTGATTTTCAAAACCTTTTTTTGAACTATTTCACATCCTGAGACCAATTCCTATTTTTCATGGAGGCTTTGGATACAGAAGCTTTGACTTTGACATCTTCTAAGTGTGTGTTTTGATCCTCCAGGCAAACAAATTATTTATGCATTGTCAAATTGTTTTTTTCCTGTTTTCTCATTTCCCCAACCTATGACCTGGTTTTAATATGCTTTCCAACTTTTGAATATATTTGGGACACCACCGCCCAGATCTCAATTCCTTCAAGTTGTATGAGAGTCTCTTACTGCTCCTTTGTTCAGTGGATGATCACAAGCACTTCCGTTTTCCCTGTAACTGTGAGGAGGGTGCCTATTCTGCTATGGATAGGGACCCAGACTGTGACCAGAATCTAAATATGGAAAAAGCAATGGAGTCCTGTCCCCTTACCATCACATCAATAGGCAAAGCACTTTGGAAGCAGCTGCAGGTGGCTCCTTGCTGGGTGGCTCCGCAGGCTTGCTTAAGTGTCCCAAAGTCTGTGCTAAGGCCTGATCTCCATTGGTCTCCTTGCTTACTCTGGCAGTTTTCTCTGTTCTTTGGACTTTTGATGGGTATAACCTGGGTTGGGGGGTCCTGAAAACTGTTCCTGCTGGCATGAAGCTAGGCAACCCAGGTATTCTGGTATCCTGCAGTCTATTCCTGAAGACTGGAGCTCTTTTACTCTGGCGCAGGGCAGCCTTGGCTACATTGTTGCTCCTTCCAACCCCAGTGGAATAGAAACTTCATGCAGATCTTTCAAGTTGCCTTGGGGTGGATAATTGTTTCACTCTGTCTTTCTACCACTATAGAATTTGGAAAGAATCAAAATTTTAAGTGATTTAGAACATTCTGGATGAGAGCTTCTGGGAATTCTTGCCTCCATGCTGCCTTCTTGTCTTCCTGCCTGAATCTTCATTTGAATAAGTTTTTGTATGTTAATTTTTTTGTTTCTATAACAGAGTAGGATCCAATCTACCATGGTAATGAGACCAGGAACGGGTGAGTAGACAATTTGGGGGCATCCTTTGTGGCCCCTTCCTTCCCACTAAGAGGCGAGCAGTGTGATCATTAAAAGTGGTGTCCATACCAGGAGAACAATGTACACATTAACAACAACATTACTTTTCCTGTACATTGCTTTCATTTTCTGTTCTTACTTATATCTCAATGTCATTTAAAAGTTTTTTTATCATTTTTATTTATTTAAGTCAATGGGGTCAAGTGACAGACTCAAAATCACACAGTTAGGCAATTATTAAGTGTCTGAGTAGGAATTTGAACTCAGGTCCTCCTGATTCCAGGGACATACTCTATCCATGAACCACCTAAATGTCCCTCAGTTTCATTTTAATATGCTTCAATTGAATTTGGATTTTGGGCTACATTGACTACATTGAAATTCAATAAGGATAAATACAATTTGAAGTATTTTGTAGAAAAATACTAATAAATCCAAAACAAAGGATGCATATTTAGACCAGAATTGTTTTAATAAAACAGTTCGGTTCTTCTTCACAGCAGTTTTCATTCACTGGAATGTGTCAAAGACAACTCTTGGCCAAGCTCAACATGGGTCATTTTTATAAAACTTCTGTGATTTTAGATGTATCACTAGAGTAGCCAGGTACAAGAAGCTATTAATTCCAGTGTATCATGTTTTGTCAGGAGTCATCTAATGTGTTCAAGTCTTGGTTCCAAAGTTTAAAAAGAATATAGATAAGCTAAAAGATGGTGAGACCAGGGCAGCCAAGCATGATGAATAGACCTTATTCTAAGTCACTGAGGACCACATAAAACAATTGGATAACAAAGATATGGGAAATAAAAGACTCAAGATGTGCATAAAAATTTTAAGTATATGGAGTGTTGTCATATGAAAGAGAGCATATATAGTCTATGTAACTTATCTATTTACTTATCTATGTGCATTTTGTCATATGGAAGATATATATGTAATATATTTATACACACAAATATATGTACATATATATTTATATACACACACACAGATATATTGCTATGTAGTTCGAAACTGCTCTTCAGAAAGTTTGGATCAGTTGACAATTATACCAAGAGAGTAGTAGTTAATTAATTAATTATCCCACATTATCATCAACTCTGATAATTTGTGTTTTTCTCATATTGACTAATCTAATAGGTGTGAGTTTATAACTCAAAATTGTTTTAAATTGCATTTCTCTAATCTATAATGATTTAGCCATTTCATATTCCTAAGATAACTTTAATCATAACAATTGGGGAATTCTTATAAATTTGTCTTTGTTCTCTATATATTTGAGAAACAAGCCCTTTATCAAGAAAATTAGATGTCAGAATTGTGTCCTACCTTATTGTATTCCTTTTGAGCTGGGTTCATTGGTTTTGCTTCTGTAAACCTTTTCATGTTAATGTAATAAAAATTATCCATTTTGCATTTTAGAATGGTCTCTATCATTTATTTGTCCATAAGTATCTCCAATTCCCATGGATCTGAAAGATACACTATGCTTTGCTATCAATCTTTATGTTAGGGTTGTTTGTTTGGTTTTTTTTTTTTTTTTTTTTTTGGTTTTTGCAAGTCAACAGGGTTAAGGGACTTGCCAAAAGTCACACAGCTAAGTAAGTATTATGTGTCTGAGGCTGCATATGAAGTCAGGTCCTCCTGACTTCAGGGCCCATGCTCTCCACACTGCATCACCTAACTGCCCTGTTTCACTCTATATGTTTAAATCCTACACCAATTTCAAACTTAGTTTGTTTTAAAGTGTGAGATGTTGTTCTATGCCTAATTGCAACACTTACCAAAGAGTATGCTGTTATCCCAGAAGCTGGAGTCTTTGAGTTTATCAAATAATAGAAAACTATAGTCATTTCAGTACTATTTCTTTTGTACCTAAACTATTCTATTGATGCATCACTCTATTTCTTAACCAGTCTGAAACAGTTTGGATGAAAATGGCTTAATAATAAAATTTTAGATATGGTACAGGTCAGCTATCTTCCTTCTCATTTTTTCTTGATATTCTTGACTATTTTTCCTCCAGAAGAATTTTGCTATGTTTTTTCAAGCTTATTAAAATAGTTTTTGGGTAGTTTGATTGGTATGGCACTGAATAAGCAATTTAATTTAGGTAGAATTATCATTTTTATTATATTACCTCAGACAAATTAATGAACAACTGATACTTTTTCTTATTATTTAGATATGATTTTATCTCTTTGAAAACTGTTTTGTAATTGTTTTCAAATATTCTCATTTTGTCTTGGTAGGTATTCTCCCAAGTATTTTATGTGGTCTATAGTTATTTTAAATGAATTTTTCTATCTCTTGCTCCTGGGAATTCTTTGTAAATGATGAGAACCTATGTAAGTTTACTTTCTGTTCTGCAGCATTATTAAACTTCATAACTGTTTCAAGTAGTTTTTTAATTGTTTTCTTAGGATTCTCTAAGTCTGCCATTATGTCATCTGCAAAGAGTTATTTTTGTTTCCTCATTGCCTGTTCTAATTCCTATCATTTCTGTTTTTCCCCTTTTATAGCTAAAGCTAACATTTTTCATGCTGTATTGAATTGGAGTGGAGATGATGGGCATCCTTGTTCACCCTTAATCTTTTTGAGACTGTTTTTAGCTTATCTCTACTACTTGTAATGCTTACTGATTAGGGCAGCTAGGTAGTACTGTGAACAGAGCACTGGTTTTGAAATCAGAAGGATGGGAGTTCAAATCAATTGACACTTACTAACTGTGTGACCTTGGACAACTCACATCCAGGGGCTGGTTGCCTCATATCCAGGGTCATCTCCAGCAGTCCTAATTCATATCTGGCTACTGAACTCAGATGACTCAGGAGGAAAAAGTGAAACAGGCGACCTTGCACAGCAAAGTCAAATACTCTTCATGTATTTTTCATGACAACACCTTCTGGATGCTGTGGTCTTCTATGAGAATGAAGGACAAACATTCTTATGATTATTATTACTTTTATTATTATTGTTGTTGTTGTTTTTGTTCTTAATGTGTCCTGATAATTTTAAATTGATCCTGCTCATCATTTTAAGGAAAACTTCATTTATTCCTTTCTCTCTCATGCTTTTAATGGAAACAGATGCTGCATTTAAAAAAAATTCCATCAACTATTAAGATAATCATTTCTTTTAGATAGTTTTGTTAAGTAGCTGCATAAATCTAATTTAATAAATAAATAATTTGAATAATAAAATATAAATAAAATAATTTAATAAAATGATAAGAGTTAATTTAAAAAATTTGCATCAATATTCATTCAGGAAATTGATCTATAACTTTCTTTTTGTTCTTTGATTCTTTATGATTTATGTATCAGCAATCCAGGATCAGGGTGAGTGAATCATTGGCAGCAGTGGACGTTTGTAGACCTCAAACAGATTTTTTTTACTTTGCGTTTTCCTAATCAATAAACAAATAATCATTTGAGTAGAGATAGCTTTAATTTCCTCATCTGAAAACTTTCATATTTTTTCCATTTATAAATTGGTGAATGAGTGTTCTTCTTAACAATTTGATTTGTTTCTCTTTTTATTCATAAAGGAGACCTTTATCATAAACATCGACTATAAAAATTGTTTCCCAGTTTTCTGCTTTGCTTCTCATCTTGATGCCATTGTTTTTGCTTGAGTGATACCATTTTAATTATATAATAAAATTATCATCTTGTCATTGATAATGGTGTCTTTCCCTTGTTTCTTAGCAAATTCTTCAGGTTGTCATATTTCTGACAGGAAAT
The DNA here is from genome assembly GCF_037893015.1 of Macrotis lagotis. NCBI lineage: Eukaryota > Metazoa > Chordata > Mammalia > Peramelemorphia > Peramelidae > Macrotis > Macrotis lagotis. Next base: position 300,953,649 of record NC_133660.1, on the reverse strand, counting down.
CTCATCCCTTCTCCACTAATTTACTTACGGCATCACCCTTTATGTCTTAGCTATGTATCCATATTTGCTTTAGCTTGGCAAATGGCCTGCTAATAGTATTAGTTTTTGCTATCCTTTGCCATAATACCACCTTTATTTACTACTATGCTTTGCATACCTAGTCTATTCTATTGACGTACCAAATATTTATGATGATTGATAGTTTTTTAAAATTAGTTCTATATGTGGTAATACCGTGCTGCATTGCTTGGCAATCTGGTAATTAATACTCATGATATTCTTTAACTTTTGTTCTTCTAGAAAAATTTTCTGGTTATTTGTCCTATTTCCATAAAATATATTTTGGGAAATTTGATTGCCAAAACATCAATGAATAAATTAAGCTTGCTACAATTTTCACTTATTAAAATAGCTTGACAAATCCATGAGCAATTAATATTTTTCCAATTATTTAGATATTTGAAAGCATTTCTTGATGCAAATATTTTAAACTTTAGTCAAAACATTTAGAATTAAGGAAATGAACAGATGTTTCAAAAAAATACAAATATAGAATTTTGTCAAAGGAAGAATTCTTATTGCAAATAGCTAACCAAAGGTTGAATGAAGTAGTTAGTGTGATTTTTCTTTCTATATTGTGACTTCTTTCTACCCGCAAAAAGGATTTTAAATGAGGCTTAACACCTCATTCTCATGAATACTGTGGAGACTATGCTGCATCAGATTTAATTTGAAGTAGATTGTCCTTTGAGTTCTATTCTTTATCTGTATTTCTGTGATACCATTCACCAAGATTCATTGATATAGTATATTTACCAATATCCTTGTTTTACCAATAATCCAATCAATATTCAGATTGAACTCTAGGTCATATCTTGCCCTAAGTAATTCTTGAAACCTAGTATTTTCTTCCTCATTCCTCAATGAGTCCCTTCCATAGAGTTCCAGATATAATGCCAAGTCTCATTTAGGCACAAAAAAACAGCCATCTTGCTATGGGAAATTTCCCTATAAACAAAACTTGAAACTGACTCAGGTTTCAATAGAAGCTTCAGTACTAGTCAAAGGACATACATTAACCCTCATATTAGTCATTGCATTATTTTAATTTGATATCTTTATGTTAAAATTATCTTTAGTTTTAGTCTCCCTAAATACCTCTGCCTTCTCATCAGCATAGCAAGCTGAGGAGAATTCTGTCTTGTGTCTAGCTTGTAAACGGCTGCGCATTTCCCTTTGCTTTCTACCTGGAACTTAACTCTCACTTGTAGTTCTTTATGTAGCATAAAGAGTCACCCTGTCCCAGTCAAGTTCTCTAGGTAGGTTCAACTAAATTGAGAGTACCTGGCGCCATAAATTTTTGGGTGAGTTGAAGGAGGTGTATGTCTACTCCAGCAGAAGAAGACTTCCCCTCAGAATGGGCTGATTGGAATATCTGTTTACCATATCATAAGGAGCACAGATGAAACAGTTGCTGTGGAAGACTTTAAAATGTAGTCAAACATGACAGATGCACAAGTCATTCATTGCATTCTTAGACATCAACATCCTTGATCTTCTAGTTCTTCTAATCTATTTATTCCTATACTCTCTTGTGTTTTTATTAGGAATGGGTGCTGTATTTTGTCAAAAGTGTTTTCATCATCTATTGATATGATCATATGATTTCTGATAGGTATCTTATTGATATAAAAATTATACTAACAGTTTTCCTAATTTTGAACCAACCCTGCATTCCTGGGATAAATCCAACTTATTATCCTAGTGATAACTTGTGGTAGTCATTTTGCTAATATTTTATTTTAGAGTTTTGCATCTGTATTCATCAGGGAGATAGCTCTATAATTTTTCTTTCTGTGTTTTAACTCTTCCTGGTTTCGGTATCAGCACCATATTGGTGTCATAGAAACAGGGGGAGTTCCATCTTCACCTATTTTTCCAAACTGTCTATATAGAATTGGAATCAAATTTTCCCTAAATGTTCAATACAATTGCCTTGTGAATCTATTTAGCATTGGGCATTTTTTCTTTGGAAGTTCAATAATGGCTTGTTGAAGTTCTTTTTCTGAGATAGGTTTATTTAGCTTTTTAATTTCCTCTTCATTTAATCTGAGATATTTATAGTTTTATAAATATTCATCCATTTCACTTAGATTATCAAATTTATTGGTATAGAGTTGGCCAAAATAATTCCAATTTATGACTTTAATTTCTTCCTCATTGGTGGTGAGTTCACCTTTTTTTTGTTTATGATACTAGCAATTCGGTTTTCTTCTTTTTTTAATCAAATTGACTAGAGTTTTATCAATTTTATTGTTTTTTTTTTCATAAAAACAGCTCTTGGGGTGGGTAGGTGGTGCAGTGGATAGAGCACCGGCCCTGGAGTCAGGAGTACTTGAGTTCAAATCAGGCCTCAGCCAGTTAATAATTATCTAGCTGTGTGGCCTTGGGCAAGCCACTTGACCCCATTGCCTTGCAAAAAAAAATCAAACTTGAAAAAACAAAAAAAGTTCTTGGTTTTACTTATTAGTTCAATAGTTTTCTTGATTTTGACTTTTTTAATTTCTCTTTTAATTTTTAGAATTTCGAATTTGATATTTAGTTGGGGGGTTTATTTATCCTTTCAGTAATTTTTTAAATTGCATATTTACTTCATTGATTTCTTCTTTCTCTAATTCAATAACATAAGCATTTAAACATATCACATATCCCCTGACAGCTGCCTTGAATGTATCCCATAGGTTTTGGAATGTTGTTTCATTATTGTCATTATCTAGGAAATAATTAATTCTTTTTATCACAGAATAGTATTTCATCTTAATCACACCACAATTTGTTTAGCTATTCCCAGTTTGGTGGGTATTCCCTCAATTTCCAAGTTCTCATCACCAGAAATGGAATAAATACTCTTATTTATATAAGGATGAATAACATATATACATATATATATATATAAATTTATATGTATGTATTTATTTATTGGTCCTTTTCCTTCCTGTTTTTCATCTCTTCTGTAAGAAAGATTTGGTAGAGATATTGCTAGGTAAAAGGGTAGGCATGGTTTTATAGATTGTCAGGCATATTTTCAAATTGCTCTGCAGAATTGCTGAATCCTTTCAAAACTCCTCAAACAGTACATGAATGTTTCATTTTTCACGCAAATTCTTCAACACTTTTCATTTTTTCTTTCTTCTTAGACAATCCAAGTTAGTACCTCAGAATTATCCCAACCCACATATCTCTTACTAATAATGAATTTAGATCTTTTTTAATTGATTTAAATAGTTCATAACTTCATCTGAAAAGTTCATATGTTTTTATCATTAATCAATTGGGGAATGACTATTTTTATGTTTAACTCAGTTATCTATATTTGAGAAATGAGGTCTTTTACAGTGAAACCTGTTTCAATATTTTCCCACCTTACTATTGCTAACTGTATTTCTCCTTTTCTCTCTTTATCCTATTATCCCCATCCATTTACTCTCTTCTCTCTCTCCTTTTACCCAACCCTCCTCAAAAGTGTTTTGCATCTGACTACTCCCTCCCACAATCTTCCCTCCCCTCTATCCCCTACCTGGGACTCCCACTCTCTTTCTCCCATTCTATTCCTGTCCTATTACCTTCTAGGGAAAGATAGATTTCTTTACCCAACTGAGTAGGCATTTTATTCCCTTTCTGAGTCAATTCCAAGGAATATAAGGTTTACTCACTTCCCCTCACCTCCCCTTCTTCCAGTACACTACAAAAACTTATTACTTGTTTCTTTTCTGGGAGATGACTTGCCCTATTCTTTGGTCTTTAATTCTTTTTTTTTAAGTTTTTTTATTTATTGAAGTCAATGGTGTTTGAGTGACTTGCCCAGGGTCACACAGTTAGACAATTATTAAGTATCTGAGGCCATATTTGGGCTCAGGTTCTCCTGAGTCCAGGGCCAGTGCTCTATCCTCTGTGCCACCTAGCTGCTCCATTGTCATTCATACTTGAAAAAAGATCTTGTCTTCAGGTAGATAATGCCATGACAAGTGAATTGGATTTGAGTGAGAGGTTACTGTGCTAAGTCACTAGCCTTACTTTCTCCTCCAGAGCCATCTGGGTCCATTGTCCCAATATGAATAAGGAGGAATGGATGTGAGGCAATCAAGGAAGCTAGGGAGCCCACTGGATAGGGCACCATCCCTGGAGGTATGAGCACCTGAGTTTACCTCGGGCACACTACACTAATTAGCTGTGTTTTTATGAATGTGTATGTTTACATATATGTTCATGCTTCAGTCTATATGTAGATTCTTGCATGTGGATACATATGTGCGTATATGACTATGTCCATGTTTCTCCTGAGAGATAGTAGATAGAAAGATAAATGGGTACATAGATATATAGATAGATGCATAGATAGAAACATAGATAGAGTAACATAGACAGACACATAGATAGTAGATAGATAGTAGATAGATAGATAAATAGATGATAGATAGATAGATGAGTAGTGTCAAAGTATAATGCTTCTCAAATCTAAATTCCTTTTGACTACTTTAGAGAGTACTCAGCCTTCCGGTTTCAGTCATCTTTGCCAAGAAGTAAGAAGAGAGGATCCATAAATATCCCCCCCGTGTTAATGACAAAATCAGGAAGAGAATGATTAGAAAGCTGGAAAACTTGTCCCACCCTCATGATATTTTAAGTCCAGGAAAAGAAAATATTCTATAAAAATGACAATCAGGGCGGCTAGGTGGCGTAGTGGATAAAGCACCAGCCCTGGAGTCAGGAGTACCTGGGTTCAAATCCGGTCTCAGACACTTAATAATTACCTAGCTGTGTGGCCTTGGGCAAGCCACTTAACCCTATTTGCCTTGCAAAAAAAAAAACACCTAAAATAATAGATGACAATCATTGAGGGGCAAAAGACAACAATAATGTGCAACATTCACTGTCAGCCCTCCAAGCAGATTAATGATTTTGCACATCCTTGGTTTTTGATAAATAAACCATTCTTTCTAAGTTGGGCTGTTCATTACCATAATGATTTCCACCTTTATATTAAAGGTACATCCTAGAAAATAAAACATAATGTCTGATCAATATTTTCTGACATTTTTTTTTAATCCTAGAAAGACAGGCAGACAGAAAGACAGACAGAAAGATAGAGTAAAGAAATTAAGGAAAAACCCCAGAGTTTGAAGCCCTTGAGTGTCCTAGCAGGGCAGGAGAAGCAGAATAAGAAATAGTAGCAGGGAGGGAGATTCAGGGAAGGAACACCCTAAGGAGTCTGTTACATAAGTTCTTTTGTATAATAACCAAAAATCCTTTGGAAAGGCTGGGAAGCTGGGGAGTAGTAACATATGATTAGAACAGTAGATTTCAGATGCAGCAACCTTAGAATAACAAGAGATCAGTGCTCTCTTGTTTGGACATGCATCAAACATTGGGTAAGGGTCAGGTAGCCGCTCTGATGAATGCTTTCAGATAGACAGAAAGTGATACATTCAAAGTAAGAATGATAAATGTTTGGGTTAAGGTCAACATGTATTTGCTTTAATTTATTGTGTATAATTATAAAAGAAATCTTTCCTCCCTTCCTTTTTTCCCCCATCTTCTTTCCCTGCTTCTTTCATCCGCTCCACCAAACCCTCTTTCTAGTCTTCTTGCACCTTACTCCCTTCACTTTTCTATCCTGTGACTTTGAACTTCATGAAATTCTACAAAGAAGACACTCTATATCTCATCTCTTAACATTTTATCCAACTATCCCCCCAAGACTCATACATTCTGCGTTCTCATCTTTTCTTTTTAACTTTCTAGGATTCCTTATAATCTTCATTAAATTCCCTTCTTTTACATGAAGCCTTTCCCAATCCATTTTAGTGATTATTTATATCACTGACTTCTTTCTCTTAATGACTTATTATTTATCTTGTATGAGCTTGTTTGCATAGGTGTCTGGTTACTGTCTCCTCAATTAAAATGGGAGCTCTCTTGCCTCTTTTTGAATCCTCAGTGTATATTACAAGGCTTAGAATATCACAGAAGCTTCTACATATTTGTTGACAACTATTTTTTTTCCTTTCTTAACGCATCGCTTGTCTGGGAAGTATAAGAAGCAATTTATGAGCCCTTTTTACTTCTCCCACCTTTAGTCTACCTTATACAAATAAAATGCTTGTTTTTCCAGATATTCAAAAATAAATAATATAGAAAAGGATGCTTAATCCTGAGATAAATTAATAGCATTATAGATAGCCTTTCTGTTAATTGAGGCTATGGATTTTCTCTTGGTTCAGATCAGATGTTGGCAGATAGTGACTTTCGTTAAGGACCTTAAAAATCTGGGTGAATGCATTATAACAAGATCTCCTGGAAGATATTAGAGAGAAAGAATAGAAATAGACACATCAGTTAGAGTAACATTGTTGTGAAGACAAACAAAAAAGGCATGGGCATGTAAAGACAGGGGAAGTTCATTGAATATCAAAGGAAAAAATCGATAATTTCAAAGTTTTACCCAAGGTTGACCCTGTTTTTAGACATAACTGACCTTTGCAAAGAGAAGGCTCTTATCTATGGAAGAATGACTTCTGTATAGAAAACCAAAAAGAGAGATTGCCATTCTCTTTCAAACCCTGAAAATTCATTGAAGAGTAATTGAAGTGTCTACTATGTGAAAGTACAAGGTAAATATTACAAGAGACAATCATTCATCTGGTTATCTGTTTTTCATTGAGGCCTGGTTGAGTTTTTAAAGTATAAGGAAGTTTGCAACTTGCTGAAAGGGCCTAACTTGGAAACATTATTTCTTTTCATTCCCATTTCACATGTTTGAGAGTTTCCTCCACTGATGGGCTCTAACATTCCACAAAGCTTCATTTTTAAAACTGGAGGACTGAAATAGTGATCTTTTTTCGCCCTGGTCCTCATTCTAGAGATTATAAAGACTAATTCCAAGCATAGGTACCAAGAACAGAATGAATGATTGATTCATGAAAGACCTTTGACTTATCCTGTTTTCAATTTTGTTCTGTGGTTCTGAGAAATAGTAGAAGGGTATTTGTCTTATTCTTTTTTATTTCTCTGTCTCATTTTCAATATGTATGAAGTAAGCTCCATGGGGCATGGGAGCTTTAGGCATGAGGACATATGTAAACAGGATTTTAGGTAGAATTTTGCACTGATTCAGCTCATTATTGAAAACTTGAGAAACCAGGTTGTTTAGTTCTATAGGAACACTGGATTTGATAATAGGACTATGCTATGCAACTCAATTAAGTTATAAGACTAATACCCTTCCCTTTTTCAGACAATGATGAGGTAAAGATAAATGTTTATATTTTATTATTATATATTTTAAAGTAATCTAATAATTGATATTTAAATAGAACTGAAACAAAGGGGAACAGAACAAAGTTTTGATGAAAGTAATAAATGGAGACAAAGACTCTTGAAAGCCAAGATAGATCAAAATCCATAAAAGTTTTTGGAGAACCCTGGAAGAGGCAGGAAATGTAACATTTTTTGACAATTTGGAGTCTGGATAGTCATTACTAGTGCATTTTTTATTTCATGAACACTTTGTGATGCAAATACCTGTTTCTTACCTTGAGGACTGTTAAGGAAAAAAAATCACATGTTGAAATTCATCTGGTTTATTTTAAAAAGAAAGTCAATTTTCTACACCACACCTTTCTTATGGCATTCTTCATTTCTGTATTTCTCAGTGTGTAAATGAGAGGGTTCAACATAGGTGCAATCACAGTGTAAAACACTGCAAACTCTTTGTCATTCACAGTATCAGAAGGAGGGAGATAGGTTGTGATACAAGGTACAAAGAACAAAAGAACAACCAAGACATGGGAAGCACATGTAGAGAGGGCTTTACGCCGACTTTCAGATGAATGCTTCCTAAGATTATATAATATGATGATGTAAGATGACACCAAGATCAGAAAGGTTACCAAGGCAATCATTCCAGTGTTAGCAATGACTAAAATGCTAGCAACATGTGTATCTGTGCAGGCAAGCTTTAAGAGGGGTTTTGACTCACACATATAGTGTTCTATTTGATTAGGCCCACAAAAAGGTAACCTGAGCATCATGAAAATCTGGGCAACAGAATGCCAAAATGCCACCACCCAGGCAGTCAGGATCAACATGTTGCATCTCTGTCTGTTGACAATTGTCATATAGTGTAAGGGTTTACAGATAGCAACATAGCGATCAAAAGCCATGGATACCAGGATGAAAATCTCCACACCTCCCAGTAAATGAAAAGAAAAGAGCTGAGTCATGCAGCAATTGTAAGATATTGCCTTCCTGGAGGAAATTAAGTCACTAATCATCCTGGGAACTACAGTGGAAGTGAAACATGGATCAATGAAGGACAAATTCCAAAGAAAGTAATACATGGGTTGCTGCATCAGATGGCTGTAAGTGATGGTGATGAAGATAATGAAGTTCCCCAGGAAGATAGCTAAATAAAAGGTGGTGAAAATGGCAAAACACACTGTCTTCATTTCTTTCTTCATGGAAAGTCCAAGGAGAATAAATTCAGTGACATTGTTATGGTTTTCCATGAATTGAAAGTTGAAATGACTATACACCAGTGAAACCTGAAAATACAGAGGACATGATAAAACCTAGCTACCATGAAATGAATAGTTCTATGTCAGCAAAATGAAAATCCACATCATTATAGTAACTCACACAGTATTTTTAATTTAATTTTGTTTTTTAGCCTTTTTAAATAAGAGGATCAAGGTAGACTTAAATTATGTTTCTCATTCAAAAGTTTCTAATATTTATTGTTCATCCAACAATGTTTTCTTTGCCAAGAAAATAAACTGATATCTTCAGGTTCAAATTATAGCACAATCTGAAAGAGATTTCAATAGCCAAAGAATATAAGGACTGTATTTTGATTTGAAGGAGATCCTTTCTTGAGCCTAGTCCCCATGTGAAACTGATGTAATTTCAGTTTAATACATATAACAAAAATGCAATATAATTAAACTTAATACATTTGTTTAAAAAGAAAATTGAACAGTATAGAAGACATACAAATATCACTTTTTAGACAAAGGTATTCTCTCTAAATTTGATCTTTCTATAAGAAAAACACAAGGCTAAACATTAAGTAGTAATGTTAATCTTTTAATATTACTCAGGAAAGTTAGGATTAACATTGAGGGGGATATAAACATAATATATTGGCACACCATTCCCCCACAAATATAAGTTAATTACTAGATAAAATTAAATTATTGCTGGAATATAATTCACTAAACAATAGTCAAGTCAGAAAGTTATCACACACAATTATGTGTTTTCTAGAAATTCAATGAATAAATATAAAATTTCTAGAATTATATTAAAAATTCTCAGAAAACAGTGCCAAGAATGACAAACATAGCCTAGTAAAGGATAAAACTAATATTGGTAGAGTACATGTGTCATGTGCCATTTAATAATACATTTGTAATTCCAAATTATTTCCCTCTATAATCAATCAAGACTCCAACGTCAAATATTAAATGACTGCTAGTTCTTAACTACTGGTATCTACCCATACATTTCCTGGAGCCCTTCAATCACTGGGGAACCAAATACCCTCCAACAGACTTTATCCCCTTTTCAATAATTTTTAGAAATTTTTTTTGTTCTTGTATTGAAAGTAAATCTAATTCTTTGAATCTTTTATCCAGTACATCTTGTTCATCTTTAAAAGACAGATAGTAATTCTTTTTTTTTCTCAAGTAATCTCTTTACATAATTGAAAATGGTCAGGACATTTTGTTTGTTTCATTTAATAATAACTATTAATTTTAACGGATGCCATGACATTAATGTACTGTACCATACTAATTGCCCTCTTCTGGTTATTTTACATTTTGCAGTGTCACTTATCAAATATAAAACCAAAGTTAATGCATATTACAGATTACAAAATTTCAACAACATAAGTGTCTATGCAGGCAAATTTTAAATGATTTTTGAGCTACGTATAGGGAATGATTTGATCAGGGATGCAAAAAGATTACTTTCTTCTGTATTTTTCTCTCCCTCCATTTTTTTGTACATCATTCATTTTCTCTTTAACAATTAAAAAATATATGAATTTCAATATAACATTATTTTTGAAGTGATAAAGTGTCTCAAAGTTAAATAAAAAGAGAGTGAAGTATATTTATTACATTTCCCCCTGTATATACTTAGTTGTTCTGAAAGACGCCAAAGAACGATCTTCGTTAAAAATATAGCATTTCTTGTAAACACTTTAGGATAAATATATTTCATTGTCTATTGCCAGTGACTGCTAAGAGCAAGACAGAGACCTGTACAAGTAGGAAAAGTCTGTCATGGGATGATATCCAGTTAATAATACTGGTTTCACTTTACTTAAAAAAAATAAAAGAGATAACACTAAACCTCATAGGTTCTTCGTGATAGATCAAATAATATTAGACAATGATTTCTGAAATACATTAAGTATTGTGTCACTGTGAGCATCAGTGGGGTGCACTGACAAAAAGTCAATCTGAGTGCCTCCTTTCCTGCCCCAAAAATATATTGGAGAAAAGCAAATCAGTACTTAAAAATAATAATCATATTTCCATAACACATAATATCCTAAGGTTGCATTTTTTACTAATCCTTTGAGCTATATATTATTTCACTCACCCTAAATGAGGATGGGGAAGTTAGAAATGACTTGATGACAGGCAATAAAGAAGGGAAAAGAGAAAGACATTTTGGGGGAGAATGACAGATTGAAATATAGAGACTGTCCTTGTATGGAGATGACCAAGTTGATGTCATCCATGTTTATGAAATATACAGACCTCTCCAAATACCATTAAATATTTTTAAGTATTTAATCTATGAAGATTATGATTTCAGTGAGAATGCATATAAATTTACACAATCATGTAATAAATTGGAGATTTCTGATACTAACAAAATGATGTAATATTAAAGAAGGATATATTAACTTGGGAAACTTGGATGCATTTCAGGGTCTCTGTACTATTGTTTGGGAAAAAAGTCATCTTTTAAAAATAGATTTGGGTCCTGCAGTAATCCTAGAAACTGTGGAATTTTTGCATTTAACTACATTATTCTCAGCTATCCATAACATTATCCAGACAATCAAAGGCTATCCAAGACAAAAAAATGGTAAAAAAAAAACTGTGTCTAGGGAAAATTCTGGATTCAAGGCAATGAAAACAAAGTCAATCCAGAAAACAATCAAACAAAAAAAATCCACAACTCAATTATACCATACTATAATAACTCAAATATATCATCTGAAAACTTAAATTGATACCTGAGGAGGAAATGTCGACAAATATCGATCTGTGTGGTTCAAGATAATGAGTGAAATTATCTTCAAAAGGGTTTTCCACAACTGGAACAAAGCTGTGTTTTTCATGGTGACACTAACGTGTTAGGATAGAAAGTAAGGCACATGACAGCCCCTCAGTCAAAAAAAAATAATAATAAACAAATTAGCCAAGACTGAAAGTGTCTAACTCCTTGGTAAACCTCTCCAGAACAGAACCGAACCTTTCAGCTAAGACTGAGTATTGCCTGAATTTAAAGATGTGTTATTGTGAAGGAAGATGGGTTCCCACAGGATTTTCAAAGCAGTCCAACAAGTGGACTATTGCTAACAAGAAACAGACTTTACTGCTTAGGGAAATCACATTAGGCTTTAACTTTTTAGTGGTGATTAGGATGAATTATTACTACCCATTCTGGAAAGCAGAAAGCCTCCTTCCATTCGGCTGCCTTCTGGGCCCTTTCTGTTGAGAATGTCATAAGGACTGTAGAACACTGGGTCTGGCAAAAGACAGGTTTTGACTGGATATTAAAAATTCACAAAACTGATGCTTCCAACATCTGAGAGCATCCAAAAAGTATATGTGATGCATAAAAAATATTATGGACCTCTCTGTAGTATGTATACTGATTAACCTTTCCTTACATGTTTTCCCCTTTCCTTCCTTCTCCCCTTCTTCTTCTTCTTCTTATTCCCCCCTCCTGTTTTTTCCTTTTCCTCATTCTCCTGGCCCTCCTGATATATCTCCTGAATCTTTCCTTCTTTTTCTTTCTTTCTTTCTTTTTTATCTTTCTTTCTTTCTTTCCCTTTCTTTTTATTTCTCTTTTTCTTTCTTTCCCCTTTTCTTTCTTTCTTTTTTCTTTCTTTCTTTCTTTCTTTCTTCTTTCTTTCTTTTTTCTTTCTTTTATTTTTTCTTTCTCTTTTCTTTCTTTCTCTTTTCTTTCTTTCTTTTTTTCTTTCTTTCTTTCTCTTTTTCTTTCTTTCTTTCTCTTTTTCTGTCTTCTTTCTCTTTTCTTTCTTTCTCTTTTTCTTTCTTTCTTTCTCTTTTTCTGTCTTCTTTCTCTTTTCTTTCTTTCTCTTTTCTTTCTTTCTCTTTTTCTTTCTTTCTTTCTTTCTTTCTCTTTTTTCTTTCTTTCTTCATTCATTACCTCTTTGTCTTCTTCTCTACCTCTTCCTCCTCCATTCTCTCTCTCTCTCTCTCTCTCTCTCTCTCTCTCTCTCTCTCTCTCTGTCTCTCTCCTTCTTTCTGCCTCTCTCTGTCTCTTTGTCTCTCTGTCTCCCACTCTCTGTTTCTGTGTCCATGTCTGTCTGTCTCTGTCTGTCTTTGTGTCTCTCAGTCTCTCTTTCTCTCTCTCTCCTGACATGATGCCGTTGTGCTTCTCTTCTTGCCTCTTGACCAGATGTAAACACATTTGTTTGGAAAACTTATCATTAATCACATGATTTCTTCAAGTGTATATTGCCATGTTCCCTATTTTGAGAGTTGACCTTTTATCTACCTATACTTCATCCATCTAGATTTAACCCAGCTGTGCTCCTGCCGTCGCTTTCATTCTACTTGTTCACTTTCACCTCCACCAATATCCAATCAATTCTTAAGTGTTACCTTTTTTATGTCCCTCAAATCTCATGTGCATGGGAACTATTCTCCTCTTATATCACAGATACTTGCTTCTGGTGTTCATCAATTCATGCCTAGTTGATGAGATTAGCATTTTGCTGTGCTTCGTCATGCAAATCTTATTTACCCTATTTTCATCTACACATTTACTTTTCTAAAACACATATGACCATATCAACTCACTATTCAACAATTTTAAATCGAATCTTTATTAAAAGTTTAGAAAAAATACTAAATTAACTGTTTCCTTTTTATAGGCTCTCTTTTGGGGTTAAGTGACTTGCAAACAGTCACACAGCTAAGTAATAATTGTCTGAGTCTGAATTTGAACTCATATCCTCTTTTTTTTTTAGTTTTTGCAAGGCAATGGGGTTAAGTAGCTTGCTCAAGGCCACACAGCTAGATAATTATTAAATGTTTCAGGCTGGATTTGAACTCAGGTACTCCTGACTCCAGGACCAGTGCTCTATCCACTGTGCCACCTAGCCAGCCCCATATCCTCTTAATTCTAGGGCTGATGCTCAATCCACTGTGCCACCTAGCTTTCCCTTCTCTCCCAAGTCTTCTTATACTGTATTCTAAATATTCTCTGATTCAGTGACATTGTTTACTTTTCTGTTCTTCACAGAAAACTTTCAACAAGAATTTTTTTCAGTTTTCCTCATCTCTTTCTCCTATATATTCTTGATTTTTAAAGTTTCATCTAAATTCCCATTTCCTTCAAGAAGCCTCTCTCAGGTCTCCATAATAACAGTACATTTTCTCTGACACTAGTTCCAATTAATTCCTTTGTAGCTTGCTTTTGCATAAATATTTTATGTTATTTCTCCCATTCGAATGTGAGTTTCTTGAGATGAAGGAATATTTTTACTTTTTTGTTTCATCTCCATTATTTAAGAAAGTGACTGGCTCATTATAATCGGTTAATTTTTGCTATGTGTGAGTGAGTGCATCTTCTATTCATTACTCATCAATGTTGAACTCATTACTCTCACCTTTGTCATCTTAATAATTAGGCAAATGTCAGTTGTGAGTAGAAAGAATGAGCTGATAAAATAAAAATTTACAAATCCACTTCAATTATATTATTTTTTCAGTGTCATACAATCAAACTACCAAAAATATTTTGGATAGATAGAAAAAATATCATTTATTTGGCTATATAGAAAAGTAAAAACTATTAAGGGATTTTAAGGGAAAAATGCAAAACAAGATTGCCTAGCTATATCAAATATGAAATATATTATGAAGTCCCTATCAAAGCTATATGGAAATTCATAAGAAATAGAGTTAGATCACTGGAAATGGTTAGGCACCCAAGACACAAATTATAAATAGTTAGAGTAACCTCTTGCTTGATAAATTCCAGGTTCTTCCATAAGACCTCATTATTTGATTAAAAAAAACTCAAAAAAAAACTGAAAAAAGTATGGTAGAAACCAGGCATACATCAACTTCTCATATCCTGTAACAAGATAAGGTGAAAATGGCTGCAAGATTTAGACATAAAGGATAAAACCTTAAGTGAATTAAAAGAACAAGGAATAGTATACCTGTTGTATCTGTGGAGAAGACAAGACTGCATGACTAAACATTAGATAGAGAACATTATGAAATATAAAATAAATAATTTTATTACATTCAATGAAAAAAATTTTACACAAATTCAATGCAAACAAAAGTAGAATGAAAGCAGAAATCAGGAAACCAATTTTTAGATGCAGCATTTCTGATAAAGACCTCATTCCTAGAATATATGAAGAACTGGGTCAAAGTTTTAAGAATACAAATCAATTTCCAATAGACAAATGCTCAAAAAAACATGAACAGAAAATTTTCAGGTGAAGAAATTAAATTTATTTATAGTACTATGAAAAAATTCTCTAAGTGATGATTAATTATTGACATTCAAATTAGCACAGTTCTGAAGTATCACCACACATCTCTCAGGCATACTAATTTGAAACAAAAAGAACTGAGGAAAGGAGGGAATGTGGGAAAACTGGGACACTAATGCACTGTTGATCCAAGCATTCTGGAGAACAATCTGGAATTAAGCCCAAAAGTCAATAAAGTTGCAGACACTTTTATTCAACAATACCACTATTGTATCTATATTGTAAACATCGTAATAAAGGGAAACAAAATAATATGTACAAAAATATTGATAGCAACTCATTTGAGTGATAGCAAAGAAATAGAAACTGACGGAATAGTTAAAAAGTTGTAGTATATAAATGTACTAGAATATTACTGTTCCATAAGAAATGAGGAACAGGCTGACCAGAAAAAGTCTGGAATTGCTTGAATAAATTGAAGCTGAGGAATGTCAGTAGAACCTGGAAAACATCTTACACAATAACAGCAATACAGTAAAATAACCAACTACGAAAATATAACAATTCTTATCAATGCAATGTTCAATGACAATTCTAAAGGGATTAGGATAGAAAATACTATCAGCTTCCAGAAAATGAGCTATCATGTCTGAATGCAAATCAATGAATACTATTTTCACTTTTAAAAGTTAATTTTTTTCTTTCTTGGGGTTTGTTTCATGTTTTGGTTCTTCATTCACATCATTTTTAATATTACAATATTTAGCTCATTTGTGAATATATAGCCTATATCTCCTTGCTGTCATGGAAAAGGAGGAGGGAAAAAGCAAAAGGAGAAGATTTTAGAAAAATAAATACTGGTTGACTATGAAACAATTTTGAATAAAAAAATAAAGAAAGAAAGGGGAAAGGGGAACAAGAAGAGGTAATTAATGAAAGATTACGAGATAGGTAACTATTTTTCAACTAGGATATTGGCCACAGATGAAGTTACTTTAAACCTTAGAAATGATGCATTATTAGGTGTATTGCAACTCAATTTTACAGTTTTGAATTTGTCAAGAATCATTTTTATATTTCTCCAGAGTGATAAAAGGCAGAAATATATTGTTGATTTTCTTTTAAAGTTGATAAAACTGAGATGAAAATGTAGAATGACTTATTTATAGTTAACAAATGACAGGACCAGAATTTTCACCTTTTACCATTGAAGGGAGGGGTGGGGTGGGAAAGGAGGGTAGAAGGAAATTGTGCAACTTAAAAATATACATGTGTATGTGTATGATAAATCAATGAATGAATGAATGAATAAACAAACAAACGAATGAATTATTAGTGCTCAGTCTACCTGGGAACTGCTGATTCATATGGCTGTTCTCAATGGGAAAATGTTCTGATAGCTGATGTGTAGGACTGTGACTACTACTCCCAGTGGGCCCACACTTATTTCTTCATCACTTGTCTATCACCAAAGGATTTTGAGATAGGATAAATAAATTGTTATGGGTGATATATTTTGTATTCATGGATTAATTAAATTTAAATGAGGCAGAGATGCACAAAGTTATTGACTTTACTCTGTCTTCCAACTTTGTCATGGAGGAGTAATAAGCTAGAGTTCAAACACCTAGTGTTAATTCTAGATGCACTAAATGACCTTGATGTCTTCAGTGAGCAAGTTATAAGATTTCCACAGCAACTACTTCAGCTGCCTTCATGGCTTTTAGAAAAAAAATTGTTCTTGTTCACTCAGTAATGGTAGACTTTACATGCTTGGAGCAGACACATCCTTCTGCCTACCCAAAACATTTCCTCAATCTGTTCTAACCTGCCTGTCAAAAATGGTTTTCTGGGCTGTGGCTACTGTGTGTGCTACAGCTTCTTGGAGGGATTGGATGCAGTAAATTATATTATTTTATTTTCTTTTGATTATATATTTTGATTTTGTGTATGACCATAAAAACTGCCTATAGTCAGAACTTTTTCTTCTATTGGCAGCTTTTCCCCCAGCTTATGACTAGATATTAAAATCTTTACTAAGGTGAGGCTCTGCTTCCAGAAAAAAAAAAAAAAAGATGCACTGTTCTAAGCTTTGGGTAATTTTTGCAATTAATTTTAGGGATGCTTCTAGGAACCTGCAATTTTTCAATTCTTCCAAAGTGATATGATCCAAGGAAAGCTTTTTCCTGTGGTCCAAGCCTGTGCTCTGATCTGTTGGAAACTACAATCACTCTTTTCTAGACTGGATCTGTGAGGAGGGTCTCTCTGCTTCTCTGAAGGCAGTAAACTCTTTTGGGCGTTTACACCTCTTCCTTGGACTGAAACATAAGACTGCAAACCCAGATCTGAGTATGATCTCAGCAACAGAATCCTACCTCAGTGAAAGCAAGGAGACCAGTGTAATCTGTTTCCAACCTCCTTGCTGGTGGTGGGCTGAAAACCGATTGACTTACAACTCATTCTTGTATATAAGTATAGATGCACTGTTGTCTATAAAATTGGAATGTAAGGGATTAGAAAGTAAGAATTATTTTGTTTCCTAGATTTCTATCCCTAGTACTTAGAACACTGTCTTATAGGAGATGTATTCTCAGTGTTTGCACTTTGAATTAAAGACTACAATAACCCTCATTAATTTCATCATAGACCCATATTATTGTTATCATTATGATCAAAATTATGATATACTATAAACTTTTCCTAAACCTAACTTTAGATTTTGTTAGTCCTAGTGTAATAAAATATAAATGTTCATGTCAATGACACCTCATTTTTAAATCTTACAAAGGCATTATATCCTTATTTGACAAAAGTTGATGTGTACTGCCTGATTTGTTCAAACATTGCATAACAATGTTGATGTTTATGAACAATAGGTTTTGGGCCCTTGCTTTGCATAAGTTAGCTCATGGCAGAATTCTCAGCTCTGATTCTGGATCATTTACTACGATTAATATAGCATACAATGCAATTAACATTTATAGAGGCAATTTTTAACTGTTGAATCATATTGAAATTTAATTCTATTAATACTACTCTTTTTTTTCTTTTCATTTTTGCTTTGACATGTGGAATTAAAGATCCACTGGAGACTAGTCTAATTGCTATTTGAAATCCTGAAATACTAACCATACTACATAACCATATTTTTACCTGAACACCAAAGACAGCCTTTCATTACCTTATGGCTATAGTTCTCTATATTGTGTGTTAGACTACCTTAATAGACTTAATGATTGTGTTATATTGATACAGCTCCCATCCTATGGTAAAACATTCTTTACAAGGGAGGTCAGCATCTTCTCTATTACTTTTTTTCCTTTTCCTAATGTGTATTTTGGGGTGGCTAGGTTGCTCAATGGATACAGCCTTCTTTATGAAGTCAGGAAAATTATTCTGAGTTCTAATACAGCAACAGACACTCATTTCCTGAGTGATACTGGGAAATCACCTAATCCTGTTTGCCCCAATTTCCTCATTTTGCAAATAAGTTGGAGAAGAAAATGGGAAACCAAGTACTTTTGGCAAGAAAACCTCAAATGGAATTAGGAAGACACAACTAAAACAACTCAACAATAACAAAAGAATACATTACCTAGAAATCTATGAGACTGAATAATACATGAAGCATTGCACAGCTTATTCTACTATTTGACAAACCAAAAGAAATCATCCTCTGGGACATGAACTCACTATTTGATAAAAATTGTTGGAAAAACTGGAAAATAGTATGGCAAAAAGCAGGCCTAGATCCACATCTCACACCCTGTACCAAAAATAAGGTCAAAATGGGTACAAGGTTTAGACATAAAGAGCAATACCATGGGTAAGTTAATAGACAAAAATTACTCTATCTGATCGATGTAAAAGTGATACATTGATGAGCAAACAAGAATTAGAGCACATTATAAAATGCAAAATGAATGAATTTGACTACATTAAAATAAAAAAATTGCACTTAAAATATTATTGCTTCCAAAATTAGAAGAAAAGCAGAAAGCTGGGAAACAATCTTCAAAACCTGGAGTTCTGATAAAGGTCTCATTTCTAAAATATATAGAGAATTGCATCCAATTTGTAAGGTCACAGGTCATTACCCAATTGATAAATTGTCAAAGGACATTAACAGAAAGTTTTAAATGAAAAAAAAATAAAGCTATTTATAATCATGTGAAAAAATGATCCAAATGACTCTTGATTAGAGAAAAGCAAAGTAAAAGAAAAATGAAGTATGATCTCACACCTGTTAGATTAGCCCCGTTGGGGAAAAGCGGAGATGATCAGTGTTGGAGTGATTGTGGGAGGATTGGGACATTGATGCATTGCTAGTGGAATTGTGAATAGGTACAACGTTCTGGA
This sequence comes from Macrotis lagotis, assembly GCF_037893015.1. Lineage (NCBI taxonomy): Eukaryota > Metazoa > Chordata > Mammalia > Peramelemorphia > Peramelidae > Macrotis > Macrotis lagotis. Next base: position 300,934,499 of record NC_133660.1, on the reverse strand, counting down.
GAGCAATATGGAACTATGCTGAAAGAGCAATGGAACTGTTCTTATCCTTAGACTCAGCAATCCCAATTCTAGGACTATATCCAGAAGAAATTGTAAAAAAGTGGGAAAAGTCCTACATGGTCCAAAATATTCAGTGTACTTTTTTTTTGTAGTGGCAAAGAGTTGGAAATTGAGGGGATGCCCATCAATTAGGGAATGGCTAAACAAGTTATGGTACATGAGACTATGGAATAATATTGTTCTATAAGAAACCATAAATGAATAGACTCTAGAGAAGTATGGAATGACTCATGGCATCTGATGCTGAATGAAGGGCATGGAGTTAAGAGAACAATGTACACATCAACGTTATGTTGATAGAAGCAACTCCTCTTGGAAAGTCCAGAGAGGTAAGACCACTGTATGAGACTGGTTATGGACTATATTATGTCCAACCAGAGGAAGAAAACCAAAACAAAACACACAGAAAAAAACCACTCCTACCAAATCTGATAAACCCTTGATAAAAAAGTATCTCATGCATCTCTTTCCCTTAATCCTAATTCTTCATGCCCAAAACTGCTAATTTGAAAATGTTTAATAAAATATGTATGTAAAAATTCTAACCGGAGTGTTTAATACTGAGGGGAGGGAGTTGGGAAGGGCGGGTGGGGGAGAAATTTGTATCTTGGAAATATGCATGTACAAATGGATGAAAATTTAAAAAAAAGACTGGCTTTGTCCCAGTCACATTCTTTTGCTACATTAAACCAAATTAGGGGTACCTGGTGCCTTAAATTTTGGGTTAGTTGAGGGAGGTGTGTCTACTCTAAACTTGAGATGACTCCTCCACAGAATGGGCCGAAGAAAATATTTCTTTCAAATATCATGAGGAGTAAAGCTAAAACAGAAGCTTTAGAAAATATCACAGGTGCAAAAGTCACTCATTGAATTCTTAGACATTAACACATTTTAGCTTTGGATTTTCCTCTGGATTTTGATGACTCTAGAAGAGAGAGTGAGGCTAATGGTTTTGTGACACTGACTCTCTTCCTCCCCATTATCTCTCTTATTGCTACATGCTTTCCTTCACCATTCCATCCTTTGTAGCCATCCATTTTACTTCTGTATCATTTTCATGATTTTTCCTCCATTTTTCTATTCCATTTATTCCCACTCTGTTTATTAAAGAATGATTATAGCCTCACTTCCCACTTAACATCATGGTCTTTCCCAGATAGTCCTCAATGAATAAGTTGTGCATGTCTATTTTTATAATTTAATAATTTCATAAATTATCAATTCACTTTAAAGATTAAAGGTTTTGACTGGATAATAAGGAATATATCTCATTTTTATTCCCATCCAAAAACATTTAATTAGTATAAATTCTCATTTCTGTGTGTGTGTGTGTGTGTGTGTGTGTGTGTGTGTGTGTGTGTGTGTGTTTGTGTTTACAAATTACATCAATCTCAAAAATCTCAAAGCCTGACCTAAGGTGTTCACAAGGAGACCAATGAGAAGTCAATATCCTCTTCTCCCATTAAAGACATAGCAAAAGAAAGATACAGGGAGGACCCAGGACTATGGACACAGAGGAGAAGGAGCATAAAAAGACTTTGGAATCAAGGTCTCTCAATTCTCATACCCTGGTTCTTGCCATCCTGTCCCAGCCATACATGAATTTCCATCCGGTGTTGAGTTAAAAAAAATCAGTGCTTTTATATAAAATAGAGTAGCTGGATGATAGGAACCAAATGTGGGGAGAGAATAAAAGGTAGAGTGGTCTCTAAAGTATAGATGGGGCTTACACACACACACACACACACACACACACACACACAGACACAAAAACAGACATGTTCTTGCTTCTGGATTAAGCAAAGATCAATATTGTAGATTAGATGAATGTAAATGCATTCAATGATATTTATTAGAATAAAACTAAGATACTACTCATACCAGAAATATTGAAGGTTTTAGAAAATAATTCTAGATGCAAGGGACAGATCGAGTCAAATGTTCCATGATTTATTTTTATCCTATTCTATTTTGTGGCATCACAACTTCTACATGACATTCTGAATTCATATATGTCTCCACATGTAGATAAAAGGGTTCAACAAGGGAGCAGTCCCAGTTTACAACGCAGAAAAATCTTCCTTTTGTTTATTGTTAGGATTGGGGGAATGGTTCATAGCGATATACAGGGCAGCAAAAGCAGGACCACAGCCATGATGAATGAGTCATGGGTGGAGAGTGGTTTGTGCCCACTTTGTATTATATTAGAAGATTTTACAATATGAATAAAAATATGCAACCAGGGCAAGTAAAGGAAATAATAGAATGAAATTTTGTTTAAAGACAAGGTCAGACATCTCAAAAGGAAAGAAATCAAAATTGAAAAATAAATTGGTTTCGATTTAACTGATATCTAATTATTTTGCAGATAAATAATCAACAAATCAATTTGGTGCTGGTTAAGAAAATATAAAAAAACCCCAAAGGAACAGAATAAGCAAAAATATTCAAAATATATGAATTCAATATTATAATAATTAATGAAATCAAAGTCTCCAATTACTGGATGAGAAGTTGACTATTCAACAAAATTTACTGCGAGAATGAAAAGAGGTCTAGTAGAAGTGGTTCAACTGTTAATAATAATAGTATAATCTTAATTGAAGAGTTTACTATCAAAGCAATTCATTATTATACTCTTGAATTAATAATAAATTAGTAATAATAATTAATTAGTAATTAATGATAAATTATTAATTTATGACCCAGCCTTTGCCTATTACATTTGGACATATGAATTACATATTTTAACTAGCAATAGTGTCTCCCTCATATCTCATAAACATACATAAATAAAAATATGTAAATATATGCTTGCATATACCTGAATATGTATAATCATAGAAGAAAAAAAAAGCTGAATAACGAAGGCAATATCCTTCAAACAATGTTTTGAAGAAAAGATTATGACTTTAGTCAATATGAATTCATGAAACATAAATTAGATAAGCTTGATCTTGAGTAGTGTTTAATGAAATAACTTAGAGTGATGATACTCACCTGTACAAAAATATTTATAGCAGCCCTGTTTGTGGTGGTAAAGAATTGGAAATCAAGTAAATGTCCTTCAATTGGGGAATAGCTTAGCAAACTGTGGTATATGTATGTCATGGAACACTATAGTTCTATTAGAAACCAGTAGGGATGGGAATTTAGGAAATTCTGGAGGGATTTGCATGAAATGATGCTGAGATGAGCAGAATCAGAAAAACACTATATACCCTAACAGCAACATGGGGGTGATGTTCAAACTTGAAGGACTCCTCATTCCATCAGTGCAACAATCAGGAACAATTTTGGGCTGTCTGCATAGGAGGGTGCCATTTGTATCCAGATAAAGAGCCGTGGAGTGTGAACAAAGTTCAAGGACTATTACCTTTAATTTAGAAAAAAATAAAAACAGATATCTTATTGTCGGATCTTGTTATCTGTTAGATTTTTTGTATCTTCCTTAGTGATATGATTTCTCTCTTATCACACTCAATTTGGATCAATTTACAACGTGGAAAAAAAACAAAGACTGACAAATTGCTTTCCGTGGGGGGTGTAGGGAGGGAAGTAAGATGGGGGGAAATGTAAAACTCAAATAATATCTTTAATAAAAAATAAATTTTAAAAAAAGAGTGATGATACATTCAAAATAAAAAAGAGAAATCTTTCAGACAAGGTCAATATCCATTTACTTTGATTTGTTATGGAAAATTATAAAAGGAATCTTGTCTTCCTTCCTTCCTTCTTTTCCCCAGTCTTCTTTCCCTCCATCCTTAACCCCTATAAACTCTCTTACTAGTCTCCTTGCATCATACTCCCTGGCTCTTGTCTATGCAGTGACTTTGAACTCCTGGAAAATCTACAAAGAAGATATTTATATCTCACCTCCAGACATTTTATCCACCTGTCTCCCAAGCCTCATATGTTCTGCCACCTCATCTTTTCCTTTAACTTTCTAGGATTCCTTCAAATCATAATTAAAACCCCTTGTTTTATGTGAACCCTTTCCCAAGACATTTTCTTGATTATTTAGAGCAATGACTTCCTTCTCTTAATAACTTAAAGTTTATTATTATTTAATAATTTATTATAAAAACCAAAAAGTTATATAAATATACAAGTTATTCAAGAATAGCATTTGTTTGTATGGGTGTTTGCTTGTTGTCTCCATTAAAATGTGAGCTTTTTGCTCTTTTTGAATCCTCAGTGAATATTATAATGCTTAGGCTAGATTAGAAGCTACTACATGTTGAACTGACTTAATTTTTTTCCTTTCTTAAGGTAACTCTTGAGTGGAAAGTTTAGGAGCAGTTTATGATCCATTTATCCCTCTCCTACCTTTACTTTATAAAAGTAAAATGGTTGTTTTTCCAAGTATTCAAAAATACATAATATAAAAGAGGATGCTTCATCCTGAGATCAGTTAAAACCATTAGAGACAGCCTATCTGCTAATTGAGGCTCTGGATTTTCCCTTGGTTCAGATGGCTATCAGATGTTGACCTAACATGGAAAGAATTTTTTCTCTTCATTCCCTTTTCACATGTTTAAGAGTTTCTTCCAATTATAGGCTGCAAAACATGGACAGATTTCTTCTTTAAAACTGGAGGACTGAAATAGTCATCTTCTTTTTCCTGGTTCTCATGGCTAATTCCAAGCAGGGGAACTGAGAACTTAATGCATGATTGATTCATGAAACTCCTATTCCTTCTCCTGCTCTCAATTTTGTTCTGTGGTTCTGACAAATGGGTGAAGGATACTTGTCCTGTTCTTTTTTATTTGACCTTCTGATTTTCAATATACATGAAGTAAATTCCATGGGATATGGAAGTTTTAGCCATGACGACATATATAGGATTTGACGTAAAATTTTGCACTGAGCCAGCCTATTATTGAAGACTTAAGAAATGAGGATGTCAGGTATTTTAGCTCTATAGGAGACTGAATTTGGAACTAGATTGTATTATACAACAATTCAAATAATCTATAAGCCTAATACCCTTCCCTTTTTCAGAGAATGAAGAGGTAAAGATAAATATTTATATGCCACCATTATTCCTTTTTTATAAAAGACATCCAATTATGAATATTTAAGTAAAACTGAAGAAAAAGGGAACAAAGTTTTGGGGAAAATAATCAATGGAGGTTAAAGAAAAAGACTTTGTTAAGCCAAGATAACTAAAATTTCATTATGGTTTCAGGAGAAACCTGGAAGAGTCAGGAAATGTTACCTTTTTGGACAATGGGGAGTCTGGATAGTAAGTACTAATGTATTTTTTTCATGAAAGAATGTTTTTTGATGTAAATGCTTCTTTCTTAGTTGGAGCTCTGGTAAAGAAAAAGAGAAATCACATGTTGAAATTTTGTCAGTTTTCTACACCACACCTTCTTCATGGCATTCTTCATTTCTGCATTTCTCAGTGTGTAGATGAGAGGATTCAACATAGGTGAAATCACAGTGTAAAACACTGC